>NC_084664.1:146205517-146511438 GCF_028389875.1 Rhea pennata | reverse complement strand
AAGCATTGCCTATTACAATATCTAATTGCAGGTTGCAATGAAGGTCATTTGGTTTCCTAAATAAAAATGACAGTTATATGGTGACAGTTATTTGGGTATCATCAATCAGAATGACCAAGCACTGCCCTGACAAGGTCCTCCAGAGGATCTCAGTGCAGATCTTTTGTACTTCCAGGTATAGAGATTACTTCAAGTAACTGGAGTCTGGATGCCTAGGAACAAGAAAAGAAAAATGGCTTGTCGAGAAGAATCAGGAAAAAAGTAAAACAGATGTAAGAGCTGACACAGGGGCAAGATGATTGGATAAAGCGGTAGTAGCAATACAAGCAAGAATTGTTCCTGCCTCTCTCCAAAAGAAAAAAGATCTGATGATGAGGTTAAGAATTATTTGGGGCAGCAGTTCTATAGATGAGGCAAAAGCTAAAATGTTTATAATAATATCATGCTTTCAGTAAAAACAGATACAGAGATACGTCCATCTTACTGTCTTTGTGACTAGAATTCCTTTCCCCATACATCTCTTGGGAAAAAAAGGCTCAGAAACATATTGGTAGTTTGGGACAGTCTGTCTTGACCATATTCAGTAACTATACTTAAGCACCCTTAAGTTTGATCAGCTCATGAATCACAAAGAAAACAATTCTAAGGGTTCAAAAATAAAAAGGATGGATTATGGGACAGATAGCAATCCAGCTGGGCAGACAACAGTGTGTTTAAAACCTAAACAGGAAGTTGGAGAGGGGAAAAAATATGCAACATAGATACATGAAATAAATAAAATAACCCAAAATATTATGCATTTTTTTCCAGACAGGACTCCCATAAATGTTACTGAAAACTACATGTAGACTGCACAGTTACAGAAAGATAAAAAAGTTGTGAATCTATTGTTCTGGGAAAAATAAAAAGTAATGAGCAAAAATCATGTTATTTCTCAAATAAACTTAGCTAAAAAGACTATGTGATGACTACTTGGATTATGATACCTTTACATTTGATAGGTTGCTGTAACAAAAAAGCTCTTACTAAGTAATAGAGCATTATATATGGAACCTATCTATGTGGGATTAGTAGTTGTATAATGTTCAGTTCTTAATGACTAGTATTCTTGCTGCAAATTATCTTTAATGGTTATTATTAGCAGCTATAAAATACATAATTAACATTAATCATGCAATAGTTTCTTTTGGCAGTAAAGATGGTTTTCTTTGCTTATAATTTTACAATGGCTGACTTCTAATGTGGATATGCTGACAAGAAGCCTTTTATAGTTTATACATTTAAATTATTTTAGTAGAATACTTGATGGAATTTGTCTTACTTTTCAGAAATCAACCTAACTTTATCTTGGATAAACACTAGATAGATATGTG
The DNA here is from genome assembly GCF_028389875.1 of Rhea pennata. NCBI lineage: Eukaryota > Metazoa > Chordata > Aves > Rheiformes > Rheidae > Rhea > Rhea pennata. The sequence goes on along the minus strand of NC_084664.1, from coordinate 146,510,065 downwards.
CTATACATACATGTAGACCAGATGAATGTTATCCTTTGTTATCCTTACTGTCTTGTTTATTCACTAATTGAAAAAGCATTAAGTCTCCTTACCACAAGCCATCAATAAGAGATCAGTTAAAAACTGGAGCTTGAAAAAATTTCAGAGTTCAATTTAAGTAGGCCACAGCTGCAAAGGATAATGACATTTACTATGAATTTAAGAAATGTAGGTCTAATTCTTGACTTGTTTGAACATCTCCTTAGAAGAATAGATAGTTTTGCAGTTAAACTGGGATGAAAATAAAGATTAAACTCCTAACTAGACCTGAATTTCCTTTGTGGTCTTAAGTAATTTAATCACAGCCAGTCTACAAAGCTGAAAGCACCTAAGTATATGCATGAAGTACATATATAATACATGCTGCTAGTGCACAAACCAGTTTTAACATAGAAGCTTGGCTGATATGTACATAAAAATATACTTACATTGCCCTTTACTGCTTCTCGTAAAGGTCTATTCTTTGTGTTAGACTAGAGCATCTGGTAACCACCTTTCTAAAAAAAAAAAAAAAAAAAAAATCCTCTTGTTTAGACCTCGATGTGATGGAAAATGGCTTCATACAACTGAAAGTCCAGAACCTGTTGATTTTATGATAAATTTTAAAGCCACTCAGAACAGACAGAAATGTCTTTTACTAAATCAAAGAAAAGCATTTCAGCTTCTGTACGTGATTTACCTAGCAATTTTGTAGCCTGAAAAAGCAGTATTGCCTGCATCTTATTTTTTGTTAAACTTTAAGCCATACTTTTGAATGGCTCTGAAGTTCAGAAACTTCAAAGCCAAGCAAAATAAATAATAGCAGGAAAACTGTATGGCTTTTTCAAAAGATTTTTCATCCATTTTAACCGCTTAAGGAAAAATACAAAAAACACTAGGAACATGCAATTCGGAAATGAAATCTATAGCCATTACTAAATGCAAGATAACTGATTTTCAGTTAATAGGGCCAGTATGGTAACTCCTTAAGAACAAAACACTAATTATACTTTATGAAAAGAATTGTGTGTCAGAGCTACAAGTAACTTTTATGTATATAAAATTTGAAGATGATGGGTTTACATCAGTTGATTAAGACAGTCAGAATGTCTTTTGATGCATTTTTTTCCTTTCAGAAAGAAAGGAAAATATTACCAACTTTTAGTCAGCAAATAATTAACTGAGATAAGTCAATTCAGCTTCTCTAAAGCTAATGTAGAACTGACAGTAACATCAAGGGACAACCTGCCCCATTAATCAAGTTAATTTAGCATTTTGAAAAATGTATCAAGAACAATTCAGAGGTGTCTACCATGGCAAGGGTTTTGTTATACACCTGTGACAATACAATCAAATTTAGGTTGGAAGGGACCTCCAGAGGTCATCTAGTTCAGTCTGTCTCTTAAAGCAAGTCCAGATAGCTCAGGACTGTGCCTAGTCAGGTTTTGAATATCTCCAAGGATGCAGATTTCACAGCTCCATTTCGGTGTTTGACCGTAGTCATTGTAAAACGTTTTTCCTCATACTTAAGCAGAATTTCTAAAGTGTCAATTGTGCCCAATGCTTCTTGTCACATTGAAAACGCACCTCTGAAAATAGTTTACCTTTGTCTTGACACTAGCCTCCCATTAAGTACTTGAAGATTGAAATAAGATTTCCCTTAGACTTCGCGACTTAAAACCGAATAAGTTCAGTTCTCTCTGCCTTTTTTTTTTTTTTTTAACTCATGTTCTCCAGCCCCTCCACAGGACTCACTCCAGTATATCCTTCTCTTTCTTATTCAAAGTTTAAAGTTCAAAACTGAACACAGAACTCCAGATGTCATGTCACTAGTGAGGAGATGAAGGAAGAATCTCTCCCTTGAACCTGCCAGTAACACTCTTGCTAAGACAACTCAGGATGGCTTCCTGCCAGAGGGATATGCTGCGGGCTAATGTTTGCTTTATTGCCCAACAGGAAAACAGGACTTTTCTCTGCAAAGCTGCTTCCTGCTGCTCAGCTACTAGCCTATACTGTTGCATGGGGTTATTCCTCAGGCATAGGACTTCACATTAGTTCTTGTTGCAACTCATGAGGTTCCTGACAGACCACTTCTCTAGCCTGTTTATGTCCTGTTGAAAAATAGTGCTACCCCCAGTTTATCAGCCACTCCTCATGATTTGTTGTCATCTGCTCACTTGAGCACAACAGTCCAGTCAGCTTTCCACCTACTTAAGCTCCCACTGACCCAGTCTTTATACCACCATGCTGGCCATAAGGATGCTGTGGGAAACCGTATCGAAGACCTTTCTAAGGTCAACATTTACAAGTTCTGTTGCATTTTTTTTTGTCCACACATCCAGTCATCTCATTGAAGAACGCAGCCCATTTGGTTCGGAATGATTTGCCCTTGGAAAATCCATGCTGGATTTCCTAATCACCTTCTTGTGATTTGTGTGTTTAGAAATGACTTCTAGGAGGATTAGCTCCCTAATTTTCCCATAAAGTGAGGTAAGACTGACTAGCCTGTAGTTTCCCCACACTCTCCTTCTTGCCTTTATTGAAGATGAGTGTGATGTTTGCTTTTTTTCAGGCTGTCAGGAATCTCACCGTATTGCCACAGCCTTTCAAAGGTGATATCAGGCTTGCAATGACATCAGCAAACCAGTAGGGTCAGGGACATGTCAGGCCTGAGGGCAAACATTTCCAATAGAGAAAGACACAAAAAGATGCATTGAGGACCTCAGCTTTCCCAATGTCTTTCATCACCTCAGCTTCAACTCCATGCCCCTGCCCACTGAGAAGTGGGCCCATGTTTCCCTTACTCTTCCTCCGTGTGCATCCTTTGTACATCGGAGTTCAGTCAGGAGTTCACTCTTCACCCATGCTGGCCTTCTGCCTTGCTTGTTCGACTTCCAGTGTGTCAGAATGAACTGTTCTGTGCTTTGGGGATGTTGTCCTGGAAGATCAACCAGCTGTCTGCAGCCTTTCTTCTCTTCAAGCCCGAGTCCCATGGGATCCCATCAAGCAGATTCCTCTAAAAGCTGAAATCTGTTCTCCAGAAGTCCATGGCTATAATTCTACCATTTTGCTTGCTCCTTTCTCTCAGGATCTCAAACTCCACCATCTCATGGTTGCCACAGCCACAGCTGCCTTCAGCAGGCACATCACTCACAAGTTCTTCCTTCCTTGTGAGCAAGAGGCCCAGCACAATACATCCACCCTACTGGTAGCCTGCATCAAGAAATTGCCCTTGAAATTTCCTAGATTGCTTGCTTCCCACCACACTGCCCTCCCAGCAGATATTGGGGTGGTTGGAGTTCCTTATGAGAATGAGGGCCTGTAATCATGAGATTTCCTCCAGCTTTCAAAAATGGCTTCATCTAACTCTTCTCCTTCATCACATAGCGTGTACTGGACATCTATAACAGTGTCACTAATGTCAGTCTGTCCTTCAGTCCTTACTCATAAACTTTCAGCTGGCTGGGCACCCATTCCAAGGCAACGCTCTGTGCATACAACAGGAAAAGGAACCAATGAAAGACTTTCTTTGTTAAGCAGTACTTAGGGAATTACTATAGAGCTGGCTACTACCAGTTACATATGCCTAAATACAAAAATTATAGATGATTTACTTCAATAATTTGGGTTAAACATTCAAAATAGAACCCATATGGAACATAATTTAGACCTGAACTGTTAACTCAGTGTAGAAAAGGCTGTTTCTTTTTTTGACTTGATATTTAATCTGAATTCATTAAATTGAGATGGGTTAGTGAAGCTTCATGGAGACCACAGTTTATAATGGAAGTGTCTTATATGAGATGTTTACCATCTGCAGCAATGTATTTTAAAGGAGCATTGATCTAGATTCTACTAAATAAAAATGAGCACTTCCTGCAACATAGGCTAACATGGTATACATTTCTTCTTTTTTTTATTCAGTGGGGGCCTTTGAACTGCAACTTATTGTATAGTTCATGAAACAGTGTGACAGGACTGATAATATGATAACTGCAAATGGTTCAATAGCTTATGTTAAGGTGTAGGAAAACACCTTGACTTGAAAGATTTGGAAAGGAAGAGCTTTATCTACCTTTACTCCACCCCCACTCAATCCCCCTGAAAAAAGGAATTCAAGAGCAAAAGAGACAATTTCCTAGCAAAAAAAAAAATAGTTTTAAAGTGTCTTTTTATAGAATCTATCCCAGTAGCAATGGAATGTCATTTCACTCTCAGCTTCTATGTTTTCTTAAACCATCTGTCACTATAGGAAAATACACACTATTCTATTCCCTGTTCTATTCTATAGACTACTATAGGAACTTGAAGCCTGACACACTAGTACTTCCTTGAAGAGTAATATTTTTAGACTGTTTTTCTAATTTTTGTTAACTGAAACACCTTAGAAAGAGAATATTTTTGTCACCAAAACGAAACACTTTTACTCTTTTGCTTTGAATCACAGGACACAGCTGCTAAACTAGGAAAGACTTCTTTTCCAGCATGCCATCTGACTGGTTGGCACACTCCTTGGGGAGTTTATGCTGGCAACTCAGGAGCTACGTTTTGGTTAGTCAGCTGCTTACACAGCTGATAGCTCTTTTGTCTTCTTTATTCTCAAGGAGCACGCATCATTTTTGCACTACTCTTGTTTTCTGGAGGGTATATTTAGTCAGTGTGGCAATTTCACCTGTTGAATAGGTGATTTTAAAATAGCTCTAAGCTATCCAAAGTATTTCTGTGCTTCCCGGAAGATACTTCTCTTTTTCTTAATTCAGGTTACAGATATGTTTTGAGTTGATTGTTTGAGGGCTAAATGGCCTCATATTGGGCTTCTTGTGCACCAGGACAACCAGGACTTTCTCTGCAAAGCTACCTTCCAGACAGTCAGGCTCTGGCCTGAACTGGTGCATGGGTTTATTTCTCCCCAGGTGCAGGGCACTTTCCTTTGTTCAGCTTCGTGATGTTTCTCCCTGATCATTTCTGCAGGCTGTCAAGACTCCTCTGAACAGCAGAGCAGCCAAAGTTCCTCTTTTCTTTTAGAGAAAGAATAAACAATCTCAGACTTTTCAGCCTCTCCAATTATTTGAGTTTATTAATTAGAACCCCATCTTCATTATGTATGAAAACTTCATATTTCAGAGCACCTCAGATTTTCACCTTTCAGTAACTTATTTCCAAAGATATGCTGGAACATCTCTTTGTTTTACTGAAATGCACCTGCATTAGAAGATGACTTATTTATGTAAAATTGTAATTACTTAAATATTATTATTGGTAACTGTCCCAAAACTTTAGTCTGATATTGATATTTAATTAAATAATGCTTGGGCTTCTTGTCTAACAGGACTTCCAAATCTTTCTCTGCAGAATTGCTCCCCAGCTGGTTGGCGCCTGGGGTTGTTCCTCCCTAGTACAGGACTTTGTACTTCCCTTTGTTGAACTTGAACATGAGGTTCCTCTCTGGCCATCTCTCCAGCCTGGCAAGGTTCCTCACAATGGCAGCACAAACTCTGGTACAGCAGCAACAAATTCCATTTTTGGGTTATCTGCAAACTTGCTGAGGATGCATTTGGCCCCTTCATGCAGGTCATTAGTGAAGATGTTAAATAGTACAGCTGCCAGTATCGACCCTGAAAGGATACCATTAGTAACTGGCTTCCAGTTGGACATTGTGCTAATCACAACACACTGAGAATGGTAGTTCAGACAGTTTCAAATCCACTTCACTGACCACTTGTCCAGCCCACACTTCTTCACCACTTGTGAGATTGCTATGGCAGACTGTGTCAAAAGCCTTACTAAAGTCAAGACAAACAACGTCCACTGCTCTCCCCTCAACCACCACACCAGTCATCTTGCTTTTCTTTTGTTGTTTATGTACTTAATGAAGACTTTCTTGAAGCTTGTGATGTTCTTTGCCAGTTTCAAATGCAGGTGGTCTTTAGCCCTCCTAACCCCTTTTCTGTATATATACATTATATATATAATTAGTCATTTATTTAGACAATTGAGGTTATGTGTTGTATTGTTAGAATCATCTCTAACTTTCCAAAGACAAAATAGTGGAATAAGTCATGCTGTACACTGTACCACAAAATTTCAGAATGCTTTGAATTTTCATGCATATGACTTTTTTTCCCATCTGACTGTTAAAAAATCATTTTCATTATTTAATTTTCCACTTCAATATTATTATTATTTTTAAGAAACTCAAATGGAAAAGGCAAGGAATTGCCAAAGTTAAAATCACTTATCTTCAGTTTTTTCTTTTTGAATATACATGACCACTATTTTCAACCTTGGTATCAGTATATTTGTAAGACAACACAAAAGTGATCTCTTTTTAGGAAGGTTTTGGTCTTCAAGTCTCACTCACAATTGTCTGTAAGTTTTGAACTTAATTATTCTACAAAACACTTTCAGATTCTTTTTACATCATGCGAGTATTAATGTATCCCTGCTTAAATGTAAAACTAACCTAATGCTTTTTAATCAGGAGAAAATTTCTAGTGAGCATTAAAAGACTATAAATTTAGGAAGAGTGTGGCCAGCAGGTCGAGGGAGGTGATCCTGCCCCTCTACTCAACCCTGGGGAGGCCTCATCTCGAGTACTGTGTCCAGTTCTGGGCTCCCCCGGACAGGAGAGACATGGAGCTACTGGAGAGAATCCGTCGTGCTACAAGGATGATCCGAGGGCTGGAGCATCTGCCCTACGAGGAACGGCTGCGAGAGCTGGGCCTCTTCAGCCTGGGGAAGAGAAGACTGAGGGGGGATCTTATCAATGTGTACAAGTACCTGAAGGGAGGGTGTCAGGGGGATGGGGACAATCAGTTGTGTGACAGGACAGGAGGCAATGGGCAGAAATTGAAGCACAGGAAGTTTTCTCTGAATGTGAGGGGGAATTTCTTCACTGTGAGAGTGATGGAGCCCTGGCACAGGTTGCCCAGAGAGGTTGTGGAGTCTCCTTCTGTGGAGATCTTCAAGGCCCGCCTGGATGCAACCCTTTCCAACATGCTGTAGGTGACCCTTGTTGAGCAGGGAGGTTGGACTAGATGATCTCCAGAGGTCCCTTCCAACCTTACTGATTCTATGATTCTCCTAAAAGACTATAAATTTCCTCTCCTGATGTGAAGGAAATGTAGCCCTGGATGTAAATTGTATTACATTTTGCTAGGTTGTACCATCAGTCTCTTATTTCCTTCATAGTGATATAACGTATTTTTAATGTACAACTTAGAAGAGGTTTTGCTGCTGGAATTGTAGTTATTTCCCTTTGCCTTATGGTAAAAAAAATGAAGAAAAAACAGTATAAAAGGCTTTAGTTGCTTCTGTATAAATCAGGACCAATGAGTAAATCCAAGTCTTGAGAATGAGATTATTAGTTTATAGAAACAGATTCAGAGCAAAGATTTTTTTTTTTAGAAGATAAAACAACAGTTTTTATTAGTAGTATTTTAATCGAGGAATGATGTGAAAGATCTATAAAAGGTGGTTTAATGGAGACATCTTTCTAATTTATTTGTAATTTCCATTATTTTTAAAGCATTGTTTTTTACATCAGAAGTATTTGTTGTCTGTCCTTGGAGATCTCTAAATTCTGTTTCATTAACTATCAATAGCTATTTTGAGTGGAACTGCTAGTATTTAAAATTCTGAAACAGATACAGGATATACTAACACTGCATTAATCATGCTTGTGCTACTGTGAAATACATATATTCTTTGAAGGTAATTTTCAGAAGAAAAAAATTATAAAGGTTACAAATGTACAAAGGTCATAGGGTCTTAAATTTTTACTTCTCTTACAGAATTTAGTATGAATTAAAAAAATATATTTTTTGTCAGATTGCCTTGATGGATGCCAGAAAAAGAGGTAAAATGAATTTCTGTATTATTCACAGTATAAATTTTCACAAATGATACTCTTCATTGGCCTGTCAGATTTATTTATATACGACAGTCTTGGTCCTAGACAAACAGCTTTAATTTCTGGTAATATTATTGTTAAAAGAATATCTGACATTTTCAGACATGAATGTAAATAATACATTACCTTACATAGTGTACCTTTAGGTATTCAGCATAACTTTTCAGCCATAAATCTATTTAATCTTTTTTCTTAGTGGAATACTTTACCTGAAACTGCTTAGGAATAGCATATGTTGTACTTTGATAAGTTTCAGCAATAAGTAACTCTTGTAATTATGTGCCATTCATTTACCTAGACTGCTTTTACTATCTTCATGGAAAGCTGAAGGAGAAAAGGATTGTCTTAGTATAAGGAAGTGACAGCCAGTCAAATAGATACATTTGTTTTACACATAGTAAGAGAGAGAAAAAAAAAAGTGCAATAAAAATTTTGTCAGTAAAAGCACTGGATCAGTCACTGGTGACAAGCCCTTCAGTCAGCCCTATAGGTGCCCTCCCAGGCACAAACTAATAAAACTTAGAAAATAAATCCTGCCAGACAGTTTGTATGCACTGTATGTGTTGTGTTACCTGTTATCTCAGAGGTTTAGAATAGCACAGACGAGTATGTCAAACATGCATGAAGACTTGTGGCATTATATGATAAAATTTAATTATCAGCACTATAAATGAATAGAGAATTAGGTATTACATCTTTGGAGGCAGCTGCTGAAAGTGATTAAAATAATGTTTCCCAAACACTCATTGCCATTAGAAGAATGCCTAATGTCTTATATGAGAGAAATTTTACTACGAATTTTGATGAATGACATTTTAGAAACTTATGCTGACTAAGCACAGAAGACACTGACAGGAGCTGCTCAGCGCTCTGAGAAGATGCAGGGCTTGCTTTTCCTCTAAAATCATCCAAATTCATGTTCACTTTCCCCTTTTCTTATCAATATAGGTCTTGAAAAGATGAATACTGATAGGTTTGAAACTCATCTTCTGTAACACTTTAATATTGTCATCAAAAATCGTGGATCAGAACTGTGCTACGGTGGAAATTCAATCATAGTGTTAATGTCATAGATTTTTTGAATATAACTCAGATTTAAATAAATAGCTTGATACCTGAAATAATTAGAGTTCTTTATTAACTTAAACAAAAATATCTTTGTGCAATTCTTGCAAAATAATTTTTAGAGCTATTTATTTCATATATCTCTATTACTTTATATCATTCCTAGCTGCTAAGATGTCATCTGTGGATCACATCATATTTTTAAGTCCTGTGTACTTTTTATTCTCAGCTACTATTTGTATTCTGCTTTGGATTTTCATACATTAACACTTTTTTTCTGTAGGTGTTTATAAGTGAGGGATATGCAAAGGTATAATTTATGTGGTCATATTCATGTCTCCCAGGGAAAAGTGAGTTTTAGAAGTTTCACACAGTTGATGATAATTTGGAGATAGACTATATGTTTCAGAATTTGATGCTCATCTTTTCTGATTACATACTAAAGTAAACATGAAAACTATCACGAATGTTTGTAATTTTGCCAAGTGTATTCATGGTATAAGACTTATAGTACTAGGAGAGATTTCTAAACTCAAACTGTTTACTTTCAGATGGAAAGGACAAATATAAAGGTCAGCAAATCGAACAATTAAAGATGAAATAAAGAAATAGCCAATTCTTTGCTTTGATTTATTGTAAGAGAAACTAGTTCTTTTGCATAGCTTGAAACTAGCCTCTAGATTTAACTACATCAGATGATGACAGCATCAAATTTTATAGCTGTAAATTTAAAAAATATAATAATTTTATTAGTAATATTAATATTTGTAATTATGCAAGTTTTAATGGGATATAGCCATCTCCACATTCACAGTGGCAGCTTACTGTAGTGATATCCATCAAAGAATTTTTTTGTACAGAAAATGATAAAGTTGGTTAATTTTACTATGGCGATCTTCTTGTCTTTTCTTTGATATCTAATACATCTTTTTGAAATTCTTATTTAGCTTCCATGGACCATCCATTCAAACTGCTGAAGTAAATGTATCATTTATTTTTTTACAACCTGACTATTGAAGTTCTGGGCATTTGAGTTGAAATGTTTGTGAAATTATGAAATAAAATAAATAATTTCCCTTTTTTATTTTTCCCAACATATTTTACATATGAATAATGTATTTTTATTCAAGGAGCTCAGGCTGTTTTACCAGTGTAAGCAATTTCTCAAGTTAGTTGGAATGGAAAAACAATGATACATCATATTTGAGATTCTCTCTTAAAAGGAGCTGTTAAAACAGTACATCTAAATTTCTTTTTTTTTTAACTCTTGATTTTTAGAAATAAGAAAGTGTGTAGTTTTCCACAGTATCCAAGGATGGCTTTTACAGTGTTAGTATTCCTTTCTAGGAAAGAAAGATGAAGATTTTTGCAGAGCAATAATTATTAGTTTTGCTATTATCAGCAAAAGGCCACAGGTGTTGTGTTGAGCTGATAGTGAAGGATCTCCATTTGTCTTGATCTCCTGGCCTGAGATTGTTTAGCTGTAACAGCTATCTAATGACCATGTGTCTACCACCTAATTTGATTTCTCCTAACTATATTATTTAGTAATGCCTGTTACTAAAAATTTTCATAAAGATAAGAGTAACAAGTAGTTATGTACTTATGTAGAGTCCACTATCTTTGTCCCTCCCTAAAATACTAAAGCTCCATAAAAAAATGCAGACATAAAATAATACTAGACAACCAAGGTATAAGCAATTCATCAGTGGCCAGTTGGATGGATACTAAAGCAAGTTTATTTACTGGGAAAAAAACAGTTTTAGGGGTAGCATAAAAGACAAATAACAAATATCTAACATATGTGCAACACACAGTATATAGCAAATTTGAAAGTATTGCAGCCCAGTGCAGACAAAGAGTAAAGTGCGTTAGAAAAACAAAACCTCAAGGGGGACATTAGGTTGAGTAGAAGGAAGCATTAACATCTTGCCAGTCCTGGCAAAGAGAAGGAATCACCATCATTAAAATCACACTTTTGCCAGTGAGGTCTTCAGGATGGTGACAACCTGTTGTAATCTGCTCGTAACCACCCTGCCAGCACAAGGTGGAAGCCGTCCACCTCAGGACCCAAAAGGAACAGTAGAAAGGTAGACATACTATCATTGCAAAAATGAATAGATACCAGGAGATTTTTTTTTGTATAACAATGTTTAACTGTACTATTGTGTGAGATTTATTCCATAATAATTACATAACTTGCTCTGTGACTGTTAGTATCATTGTACTAATAAGTATTGGAATAATATTTAATATTTAATATTTATATTATATATTATATAATATAAATATTATATAATATATTTATATTATATATTATATAATATAAATATTATATAATATATTTATATTATATTTATATTTATATTATATTTAATAATAATAATCATTGTACTAATAAGTACCAATAATAATCAGTTTTGTGTTCTAGTTATGCTGCTAAAACCTTATACTAGATTAATAATACATTCTTGGCCTCACTTGTACCCAGTGTTTTTCTCTTTTTACCCCCAAAAAGACTATGAGTTTAAAAATATGTCCACCCTCCAATCTCTGTAACATCTGTAAGCTAAAAGCAACAGGGAACCAGCTGATGTTCCACAGATCTGGGGCATCCTTATAACAAAGAGTTTAATTTTCTAAGAATATGCATAACCTAGTTAAATTCTATTAACTTTCTGATGGATCCAAAAATCCAGTAGATAGATAGTCAAAGCCTGTCTGTAAATGAAATTATTTAAATATCAGTGCTGGTATTTAAATACCAAAGTTCTAGGACAGCTGACAGTGATAGTATTTAAGTAGTTACAATTTTACATGATTTGTTCATCTTCTAAAGCAGGTACGTTTCAGTGAAACACAGGACAGAAATATTCCAGCTTATCTTTGGAAAGAAGTTGTTGAAAGACGATGCCTGAGAAACACTGGGCTACCTGGCAAAATAATGAGAAGATCTCATGGGAGCATTCTCCTGGAATGTTCAAAATCTAACTGAGGAAAGAGATTACATGAAAAATGAATAAGGCAGTGTTGTAACTCATTAAAATGTATTTTGATGTCTGGATCACTATGGAAGTGGAAATAAAAAATCCAAAACATAATAGTTTTTACTTCAGTGCCTTGTGATCAATCTTATTTCCAAAGAAAGCTATATCAAGGTGAAACTTCTATAGCCCAACAAAATTAAATGAGATAAACCTATTGCATTTTGTCTGCTCTGGGGCCCAGCATCATAATAGCTATATTAGTACAAAGATAAATAAACACATATTCAGTAACACCAATTCCAGCAATTACTTGTGAAAGCAAAGCTCAAGGGAGCCATTTGGTGGCTTTAGAAAACTAATAAAATGGCAGGACCAAAACATCTATAGGAGTAATTGAAGTTTTCTTAACATGAAATGCCACCTTACATTAACCCAACATTACCTTCTGGAGCTCTGTCAAAGTGATTCTGCATATTGACCCAGTAGAGTGTGTCTTTGTGCATAGATATTATCTTCTATGGGTGCATTGCTTCAGTACTGCTGTGAGGCTCCCTCAGCTCCCTCCCAGGCCAAGCAGAGGACTCCACACATTTGTCTAGGTTGCTTCTAATTCAAGATTTAAAATGAAATACAATGTCACAGTGCACAGTTTAGCTGTACTTATGTACCGCTTCCCTATGAGAGCGAGAAATCCAAACAGATAGGTGGAGATAAAGGAAGAACAACTGGATATATTGCTCTAGCATGGGTCACCTTCAGTATCTGAGTCTGTTAAAGGAATATAAATTGTGTCTGTTCTGCTAACTGAAGAAAAAAAGCTTCCTTAACTGAGCTTGTAATAGAGTAAAACTAAGACATTAAATACACATGGAGGGTGATTGCTATTTAGAAATGCATACTCTTCTTACATATTTTTAATTTTTAATTAAAAAAAAAAGTTTCAACAAAGCTATTGGCCAGTATCGCTTGTTACAAGCTCTAAGATGGGAAAACGTAAGAATCCTAAAACCCAGAGGCATTGCATCATGATACAGCTTGCATATCACAGGTCAAAACTTCCCTGGGGCTAAATTTAGGTAGAGATAAAGCCATGTGAGCATTCCAAGGACAAATAGTTTGCGAACAGAGGTACGTTCGTTCAAGGACATATGGAAACTACCAATTAGATGATGACCATAGAGTTACAGAGGCTTCAATGCAGAAACTTTCTAAACTATATTGGTAACTATAAGAGTGCATCTTCAACTTGCTAAACTTATGATAAATCATTTACTGTGCAACTGAAAAGCTGCTTTATCCCATAAACTTACATATATCCTCCATACTGACATGGTTTCAGTATTGTAGGCAGAATGTCCTGTAGACATATATAAAATTTTTAATATATCTTTCTTTTTAATATTACTTTGAATAATTGCCTTCAAACCAAGAGGCATTCTAAAAATTAAACACAATGAAAGTGGAAGTTTTAAACTTTAAAAGTGGCTTGAGGCATCCTATCCTCAGAAGATGACACAGTATACATTGAAGCTTTTGAAGCAAGGGGACTATATTTTTCTAAATGATGGCATTTTACAGCTACCAGCCCTAAAAGCAGCTCATGATGAATTATTTTTAGTGGTAGAAGAAAAGCAGTTCCAAACAAGCAGCATTCAAGTTTAGAAAATAATCAGGATTCTCCTTTGACTAGCTTATTTAGAAGTTTTTTTAAAAAAAGAAATGAATAGAATTATCTGAACTGGTCACCTAATTAATGTCTGAAGGGCACTAGATATTGCAGTTGTCACTCTATTTGCACTTACAGCCTCACAGTCAGCCAGAATTCACACTCGTGAGAATACCCATCTGCCGTCTGTAAGCACCAAATAGGCAGCAGACTGAAAGTGTTACCTCAAATTAGTAAATCTTGCTGACATACGGTAACTGTTCCTTCAGCTGTTGTACCAGGTCAGTGAGTGGTAGCAACCCTCAGCTGGCCAGAATAACTGTGGCACACCATCTTCAGCACTTCTTATTTACAAATTATATTTTATGAAAAAAATACTTTAGAAATCACTGAATGAAAGAAAGATCTATATGTTATTGGGGAGATGAAACACATGAAAGATGAGCTCCAAGCTCCTAAACAGAAGTTACAAACCTTGGTCTTCTACACTATGGCCACATAAACCCTCAAGAGGCACTTAATGTCCAAAAACAAAAACAAAAACAAAAATCAGTTCTAATACTATTTTGAATGCATTTGAACACAACTGTAATAAATGCTTCTTTTACTATTCTTCTGCCTTCAGAGTTCAGCTGAGAGCTTCATATTTTTTGCTGTTTGGTTTCTCTGTCTTTAGAAAACATGGATGTCAAAGTTTTAAGCTTGCTGCACAGTACCGAGGGCTAGAAACGAACAACTCTGAAATGAAAGCTGAGCTTTCAGTTGCTTAACCAATCTGACAGCCTTCTATGATGGATTGACTGGGTGGGTAGATGAGGGCAGAGCAGTGGACGTTGTGTCCCTTGACTTCAGCAAGGCTTTTGACACTGTCTCCCATAATATCCTCCTAGACAATCTCAGGAAGTGTGGGTTAGGTGAGTGGACAGTGAGGTGGATTGAGAACTGGCTGAAAGGCAGAGCTCAGAGGGTCGTCATCAGAGGCGTGGAGTCTAGCTGGAGGCCTGTGGCTAGTGGCATCCCCCAGAGCTCAGTCCTGGGTCCCATCCTGTTCAACTTCTTCATCAATGACCTGGATGAAGGGACAGAGTGCCTCCTCAGCAAGTTTGCTGATGATACCAAGCTGGGAGGAGTGGCTGACACACCAGAGGGCTGTGCTGCCATTCAGAGAGACCTGGACAGGCTGGAGAGTTGGGCAGAGAGGAACCTCATGAGGTTCAACAAGGGCAAGTGCAGAGTCCTGCATCTACAGAAAAGTAACGCTAGGCACCAGTACAAGCTGGAGGCTGACCTTCTGGAGAGCAGCTCTGCAGAGAAGGACCTGGGAGTGCTGGTGGATGACAGATTGACTATGAGCCAGCAGTGAGCCCTTGTGGCCAAGAAGGCCAAAGGTATCGTGGGTTGCATTAGGAAGAGTGTTGCCAGCAGGTCGAGGGAGGTGATCCTGCCCCTCCACTCAGCCCTGGGGAGGCCTCATCTCAGGTACTGTGTCCAGTTCTGGGCTCCCCAGGACAAGAGAGACATGGAGCTACTGGAGAGATTCCAGCGTAGGGCTACAAAGATGATCAGAGGGCTGGAGCATCTGCCCTATGAGGAACGGCTGTGAGAGCAGGGCCTCTTCAGCCTGTGGAAGAGAAGACTGAGGGGGGAACTAATCAATGCGTATAAGTACCTGAAGGGAGGGTTTCAAGGGGACGGGGACAAACTCTTTTCAGTTGTCCCGTGTGACAGGACAAGAGGCAATGGGCAGAAATTGAAGCACAGGAAGTTCTGCCTGAACGTGAGGGTGAATTTCTTCACTGTGAAAGTGATGGAGCCCTGGCACAGGTTGCCCAGAGAGGTTGTGGAGTCTCCTTCTCTGGAGATCTTCAAGGCCCGCCTGGATGTAACCCTGTCTGCCACGCTTTAAGTGACCCTGCTGAGCAGGGAGGTTGGACTAGATGATCTCCAGAGGTCCCTTCCAACCTTACTGATTCTATGATTCTTTTCTTCTGCAGAAGCTGAAAGTCTCATATATTGAACAGACATGCCAACCACCATTAATAGACAAGAAAACTGCAGTTGCTTTCCACTACTGAAATCCACCTGTTAGCAAACAATGTCATGATGCCCCTCATTCTCCAGCTTACTGCTTGAAGTTCCTTTCTAATAACTCAGTAGACAATTATTTAATAGAAATTTAAAAGATGTCTGTACTGGCTGATATAGATAGACCTATGTGCATTTAATGCATTGGAATCAAAAGCACAAAGCAATTCAAAGCCTACATGGAACCCATCAGACCTCAGTCTGGTACTATTTAACTGTGCATTCAAGATAAATCCTGCCAAGAGGAAGCTGCCCAGGCAAAGTGGTAGGATTCTGCTTGAGTTAGATTCATACCCAATAAGCTAGATTATACATTAGTTTGGGCCATGCAGCATTCCTGTTTGAAATCTTATAGGAAGCTGGCATCTTTGCTTGCCAGTTATCATCAGGTAACCTGAATGACTAATAATCACCTACTCGTTTCATGTCTGCTATTTTGTGCCAGTTCTTTTTTTCTTCCATCAATGAATTTGTCTCATTCATGTGCTGCATTTTTCAATGTAAGCTCTTTTATTCATAAGTATTTATCACAAATTCATGGACTACATGATACAGTGGGATCCTATCTTATCTGGTAGAGACATCCCCACCAGAGCACAACCATGATACAAATTTTAGAGTCACTTTGAACAGGAATGATGAATCACAGCAAATACTGAGAAAAATAGGCCAGTTCTGTTATAATGGTCTAGAAATCACCATTTTTTAAACATCTCAGTCAATCTATAAGTGTTTATTTACAAATGGCATATGCCGTGCTACAGCACTTGGCAGTAAATGCTAGATTGTGTTCAAAGGCCTCCAGTAAAGCCTTTGATGATATTTTTCTGTGCCCATCTGGCAGCTTTTAAGACCAAATCAGTTTAATTCCTATTTAAGTCTACATTGGTCACAGATACTCTGTCAAGGAAATGAATAGGAAAATTTTGATGTATCAATAATAGCTTCTTAAAGAGGCAGCTAAATTCAGGTCCTATTATAATGGTAAATTATCATAATCCATTAGTTTCCGTAGATAGAATAATAATTTGGCAGAATCTTTTCTACAAGAATGGAACTGATGTGTTTTCTTTCAGTTTGGAAGATCACAGTTTACTGCCTTTATGCTTTCCAAGAGAAAGCATGGAAGTACTAGAAGTTATGATCTAAAAAGATTTCTTATATAAAATTGGGAAAAAGTTTTCATCAATGTAACATATACACAATATTTATATATATTCATAAGTGCTATTGTTTTGCCCAAACTGAAAAAGCAAAATCATGTGTTCAAGGCCTTAAATGCATCAAAATATTTAAAACAGAATTATCACTAAAATAACTCTAGCAGAAACTTAGACTTCTTTCCAATTAGACTTGTAACTCTTTCAGTTTCTGAAGCACTGACTCTACCTTCCTAAGAGATCCTAGTGAGCTTTTATTTTTTTTAAAAAAAAAAAAAAGGGAGAACAAAATTCTCATCAAATTTGAGCAAATGTGGATCCATTATGTATCTATTATCACAGTACAATTTTCACCAATATGAGTATAGAAGAATGGTTATTCTGTACCTACATTTGAAAGGGAAAAATATTAATTTTGTAGAAAAAATCGTCTAAAAGTAGATATAGCAAACAAAACAAAATTATTTTAATTACATTTATCATAAATGCTTTTTATTGTCTTTCGTTCAGTCAAATAATATGGTTGAGGTTCATCTTAAAAGTAGTTAGGTATTTATACCTCCTCACTTAACCTCTAACAATTAGAAACTTTTATATTTATTTTTTAATCTACAACCTGTCTATTCCTTGGCTAATTTATAATCATTGCACTTGTGCCACCACTGTGCTTCAGTTTAAATAACTCCTCCTGTTTGCTTCTATGATATATTTATAAAGAACTCTCATTCTTCATTTTGCTAGTGACCCAAACAAAACTCTTTCAATTCTCTCTCATAAGATTGGCTCTCTGCTGCCCTGCCAGAGTTCCAGCCTGCACCTATTCCAATTTAAACTTGTCTTCTTTGATCGAGGTAACACGAACCGTATGTAGTGTTCTATGAGGGCTGAATAGTAACTATATAATAGGACAGACTCCATCTGTCTGAAAAATATACTTTTCCTAAAGTCAGATTTGTGTTTCTTCAGATTTGTATCACTGATACAAATTAACTCACCTGATATTAATATGGCCAAATTTTTTTTGATCCTCCTTCCTTTCTTCCTCTTTTCTAGTTGGACTTATTTTTAAAAGTTTTTATAACTCATACCTAAAAACACCCTTAAAATGTTATTAGATTTATCCCAATTTTATAACTCTAGCTTCAAGAGCTTTCAGTTCTTCCAGCCCCTCCTGCAGTGATGAGTTCTTCCATCTTTCTGATTTCAGTCAATATCATTAGTATAACCCTACTTTCTTGCTTAGCTCATTAATTCACAATTTTTAATAAAACTTATTCTCTAGACCTATCATTGAGGTACCCCACTAGAAAATTCCATTTGAACTCAATAGTCTTAGTAAAATCCCTTATTACATTCCTTTTAACCAGTTCTTCAGTCACCTTTCAATAATGTACTGTCTTTTCTTTGTGATACTTTAGTTCTTATAGATTAAATCTAATTATTTCCCTAATTTATACAATACTCAGAAGTACTCAATAGTATAGCAGTACTGAGTTTTGGCATGGCATGCCTTTAGCAAATCGGTGTTGTATTCTATCCAAATTGATTTTTACTCCAAGTTAATCACATGAACTTTTTTTTTTTTTTTTTTTTTTTTTTTTATGACTAAAATATATTTTAGAACTGGAGAAAGTCCAGTGATTTATAGGAGATTAAAAACACAATTTAGAAATTAAATATATATGTAATTTGTATCTGGCTGTGATGGTTAGGCACATTATCTGGTGAGGGAGTTAAATTCCCATTTATGGAACATAAAATCACAATTCCTTTATTTTTTGAAATATATTAATCTCAACCTTCAAATCTTGAAGACTAATAACAAATAACTATTCATATTTTTTTCTTGCATATGTAGATATTTAAATATTAAAATTAAATCTGCCTACCTTTTATCTAGGTAAAATTCAAAACCAGAAATTCAGATCTAGTATACTCAGCTAGCAGTCATTTTACCAGACTCTAACCATAATGACAGAGACATTAAATAAAAGGAAAAGAAGAGTAGTAGAAATTCAATTTTTAGAAACTGTTTAGCTCTCTAAAAAGTTTACTATACAGCATCAATATATCACAGGTATGAAATTATACCTGTGTACTACTGTAAGTATACTATATAGTTATATACTTTATTTAGAAATACAGGTGTATAACTCTAATTTTGATATCTCTAACAAAATTGAAACATTTCAGTTATGCTAGTAAAATCAAGTCCTTCTATTGCAGAGTGTGAGCTAAAATAAGTATTTGGCAGACAATCTTAAATTACTCTGTTCCTCTGAGACATTTTTATTTTTTTAACAAAATTAAAAAGAAATGGTTTATTGCTGAAATACACCTGTAAACATGACTTCTTAGTGCCACAGACCTTCAAGATTAGATGATTATGTATATAACTTGCTCTAAATTGTTTTCTATTAAAAAAAGCAGAGTCTAAATCATTATGCACCATTTCATCTCAGAGTATAAATTTACATAATGCTATAAATGTATATACCTTTAAAAAATAAACTAATTCAAGCAAAACTGACTAAAGCTGTCTTTGAGTTTTGTAGAAAACCTGAGAGAAGCAACGGTTCCTTTGGACTTCAGATCCAAACTTTGTCAGTTCCTCTAGGAAAAAAAAAAAATCAATTCTGAAGTCAAGGAATGGTTTTTGGTTTAATGTGGTCAAGGGTATTACTCTAGTTGGATTAAAGGAGGCTATGATTTGTCTTAAATATCTTCATCCCAATCACAAACCAGGAAGACTGGATAATTAGCTATGGTTATAGTTATGTTCAACTACCGTTTGAACAGCTACTGAATATGTTCAGGAAGACAACATAGTTGCTATGGGTATAATGAATGGGTATAATAAAATTTGAATTAACTGGAGGAAATGTAAGTGTTGAGTTGTTTCCAAACTTCAAGTAAAAATCAAAAGTCATATTCATAAGTAATAGAAATATGGGTCAAAACAGGAAGCTACGAGAACCCCTGAACATCACATCTTACAGAGAGAGAAATGTCATTTTTTATATCAGTACAATCTACAAAAAAAACAGACAGTTCCAGGAAATCATTTCTAAGTGCCTGCTTTGATGAAAAAAAAAAATGATGTCAAATATTCTTGTGATATATCCTCAAATTCTATCTGGATCAATTGTCAGCCATTTCACCCTCATCCATGAGATCCAGGCACTGAAAGAAATAAAATAATTTTTCATGTGTCTTTGATGTAAATAATATCTGGACTATGTAACATCAGCATTCAGATAATTACACAGCCCAGGTACTGGAGAGATATTCCTCTAGCACTCCAAATTTGCCCTCCATCAGGCCATTAAGCAAAACCAAAACCAAATGCTCTGTGGTGCTTTGACTAGACATAGCACACTGAAATAGTGCAAGAAACAAAAATATAACGTGGTTTGAAAGAATGCATCAACTTTTGGCATAAGAGTGTAAACAATGTGACCACCAAAGGGGCAGACAAAGTCGTGTTTATTTGTGCACTGGACGCATCCATCCAAGTAATAGACAAGATAAGCAAAAGGCATGGCAAACAGACAGGGCATCCTGCACATTTACACAAGAAGGACGAATGGCAAAACCAGAGCAAGACAAGCTCTTTTGGGAGCAGACTACTTTTCTCCATTTGGGAGAAAAAGCAAGTAACACAAAAACATCAGGCACAAGCAAGGAAAATCAGAGAAGAAAGACAAACGCACTTCAGTTCCAATTTCTTTCCTCAGACAGCTCTCACACCCAACACCCTTAACCTCAGCAGCTAAGAACCGCCCTCAGCGCTAAATATATGGCATCAGCTGTGCAGGATTCTCACTTGTGTATACTCACTTGTTCCACACAAGAAGGGAACTCACCAGCCCCCATGGAAGTAGAAAAATCCTTGCATGTCAATTCAGTTCTATAAGCTGTATATTATTCTACTTGTAAGAAACTTTGAATATAAGAAAAAAAAAAAATCATAGGCTCCATTTTCAGGCAATAAAGCTTATTAGAAAGCCATTAGAAAGTCCGTTACAAGTTTCTCTTCACAGCTAATCTCAGTTTCTAAAACTTGATGCAACAGGGTTTTTTTATTGTATTAACTTAAAAGTATAAACAAAGACAGCATCCTTCATTTATATGCTTTGTGATTGTAGTCTATTTTTTAAAATGAACATAAGGTAATGCAGCCTGCAAAAACAACACTTGTCCGCATATTTTTCTATTTTTCCTTTATTCTTTACTCTCTTTCCCTTTCCATGATGCTTATGACTGATTAAGTTCAAGCAGTGGCAATAACACTGTGTAAGTCTTAAAACTGTAAAAGTTCAGATGTTAAACTTGTCAGGCTGATATTAACTATAAGGACATAGCCATTTCTTATTAACTAAAAGGATGATTAACTATTGAAAGTAGAGCCATAGAAACCTGCTGTTAATGAAGGGATTATAAAGCCTGCAGATATTCAAAACCCCCAAGGATCACACTAGGGTTTATGTGAACCGTCTAACCTCTAAGTAAATATAAATTTACTTCTGACCAAGCTATCAAGAGAAGAAATAGATTATCTGGTTTTGTATTGCTTCCTTTTAAAGCTCATTATTTTCATAGAGGATATCTTTACGCATATTTAGAGGCTCAGTGCAAGGATAAAAATTCCATCATCTCTGTTACACATAAGGCTACAAGTTCAATCTAATAATCTTTATTCCTATACCAGACTAGAAACATAAGTATACAGAAGGTCATTCAACAGTATTTAGTTTTGCAAATGTGTCATATTCATTTCTTCAACATTGGGCTAGGCAGAACAGAAAAAAGGCTAGTAGTAGGTACAGCATTAGTATTCTAATCGAGGAGGTGAACTGTAGCATCAAACATCTATTGCAGAGAAGCGCAAAGTGCCTACAGTGCCTTATCCCAGATGTAATCGGGATTTATAAGCCTATTGACCTCAACAATAAAATTCTAAGAGATAGACAAGTTTATCTAGATTTGCTCACAAATGGCCAAAGATCTAGCCTTAAGATTTGCAGAATTCTCAGTTCCCAGTATAAGTATTATAACTGCATTAATAAAAAAGATTAAGTGAAAAAGTTTAGTTTAAAGCTAGCATAACATTTCAACCACTAAACATGAGTATATGTAGAACAGATTCCCTAGGAGACTTTCTTCATCACTGACCCATGAATGATATGCAGAATAGTAATTAAAGTTTTTCATTTTGAACATACAGTCCCAATGCCTTGTCTCCCTAGATCTGACCCCTGAAGGGTACATACAGGAATAATTAAAACATTTATTGCACCATGAAGTTTATACTGATAGATGTAACTTGAAAGGGATTATTTTTGCAAACAGAGAAAGGGTATGGATGAAATTTGGATTTTTCTTAGGTGAGGAAACCTATTAACCCAAAACATCATGCTATGCTAGAAAATAAACATGTTTGATAATTAAGATAATTAAGAGTGGAGAGCAGGCACAGAAACTATACATAATATATATATATATATCATATATACTATTTTTGGAAGCATTCTTGCAAAAGGTTCTCTGCCATTTTAATGGACATTTCTTTCTGTCAAGGGGCATGTTCCCAGATTAAAGCAATGTTGTGGAGTTCTTTGCTCTACATATCATCTGTGTGTGTGTGTTTGTGTGAGAGAGTGAGTGTGCAATAGACACAAGCACAGGTAACTCATCACTGTATCACTGTATTTAAGCAACTCATTTCTGAGACAGAAGCATAAAGCCAAAATAAATAGAAAGGACAATAGACAGACCAGCAGCAGATGAATAGTGAAATGGCTAGGCTTCTAAAAGTAAGGATAGATTCATTGCAAGAAGATCAAAGTAGCATTTTTCTTGTATGATGCAGTATCATGATCAGCATGTGCCCAAAAGACAGTAGATTTTACCTGTGATATACCAGAACAGACTGATGAACCAAAGATGACACATGCACACTTCCCTGTTAGCTCTTCATCATCTCCTGTGTCACGGCCGGTACAGAAAAACTATACCACAGTGATCGAAGTCTACCCACTGCCTTTGTTACCACCTCCTTCAGTGCAAGCTAACTCTGCCAGTCCTGCCGGACTCCATGCGTGAAACGACTCATGGCATCAGGAAGTATGCAATTCACATTATTTACCCTCTAAAAGGTCGTGATCATCAATAATAACATTTACTTCATGAGATTCATGAGCTGCATAATCAAGGCTGGTAAAAATGATGACATGAATGGAAATCCAGGGAGGCTTCAGCGCTCCCAAGCTTTCGCAAAACCTAATTGTTATGCCAAAGACAGACAAAACTTGGCAGCACTTATTTAACAACTCTTTTACACAGAACAGCAGTCGACCTAAAACCTGCTGAAGTTAATAGATGTCAGTGAACCGTAGTAAAGGCTCTCAACGTTGAGACTGACTTCCTGCACTCCTGTCTATGCTTTGAACAGCCAATAGTAACTTGATCTTACACAGGACAGACATATGAGTAAAGAAATGTATTGCTTCATACAGTACTGGATTTGGCCCTGGGGGCATAAACTATGTTCTGAATAATATGCCAATGATTTAGAGAAAGATATTCCATTTTTATTTGCCTCAGTTTTCATATGTATAATGGTTATATTAACACCAGCCCATCTGTATCAGGCGCTTTAAAATCATTGGAAATTGTTGAATAAGCTTTATACAAAGGAACTTTCTGGGATGTTAATGTTATTCTCATTACTTCTAGCAAACTTCAATTTTATGGAGAATTAGGAAGTAGATCCAATCTCTCCTGTAGATATCGTAAAAAAAAATACCAATTCAGTAACTTTGAGTGTCACATAGGCTTCACAATTTTCATCCTTGAAATGTTTATCTCCGTACAATATAATCATTCTTTACCTATTTCTAGCCAGTCACTAACATAGTGAACAATTCTTAATTAAGATGCCATTAATTTCCTCATTTCATAGAATCAGAGGAACTTTGAAAGGAATTTGGAAAGCTGTCTCATTCAGTACTCCACCCGTGGATTGACGTTGCGTCATAATTTTGCTGGGGTTGCTCTAATATTTCATGAGCACTTTGACTTGTTTCACTAAATAGTTTCTCAGTTATTGATTATACCTAAAAATACACATTTCAATATATAGTTTTGCCATGCAAAACGTTTAATGAAATAACAATTGCTTTTGCGCATATCTGCTCTTATTATGCAATATTTGGCTTTTTATAAGGGGTCAGCTTCTGCAGTGAATTATTCATCATTTACTGTGCTTTCGTGTCTCTATCTGTGACACATCAGAGAAACTTAACAAAATCTACATTAATAAATTTTTAAGAGAAGCATATACAAATTTTACATATTTCATGCATTTGGGAATTTGCAATTAAATAACTGACTAAAAGTAAAAAAAAAAAAAGTTTGATAGCATCTGAGATAATTGCTATTTTGGGGAGCATTTGATGGAAATAAAAAACTTTAATAAGGTTCATGGAGAATAAAAAAGAACAAGAGTCCTTCTCCTTTTTCTTATTCCTATGATTTGTAAATGGCAAGGGAACATTGCTCTCAGGTCCTGATAGTCAGTTTAATTTATTTTGTAATGAATTATGGTTAGTAAGTCTGTTTTTTTATTAAAAATTTGATTTTATGGTTATGTTATTCCAGAAGAATAGCAGTATTTTTTCCCTCTCAGATATAATCATTCAATGTCCAAAGAGGTGAAATTGTGGTATCTCATTGCAGTATAATATTTTCCATAAAGAAGACTATTTGTTACGGGGGAAAAAAACTGGGGAAACTATAGTATAATACAATTATGTCAGAATGCATTGTTAGTTATTTTAAAATTAATCATACTAGTCAATCTCTCTCAGCTGGTAAAGTCCACAAAAGAAAAGATCTGCATCTGTTTGGGATTCAGAAGCACAGGCTGTGTTGCTGAAGCACTTCCTGACTATGTAAATCCTCTTGTTTAGTGCAAGATGCTGTGATGCATCTTTAAGTGTCTTCTCTTACATTTTATGCTAGATTAAAAGATTTCATAATTTTCCCAGATTGTACACCTTCCAGAAACTGAATGAGATCAAAACTGGCTGCAGTGACAGGACATGTTTGTACCTTACACCAGCAAGTCCATCTGTAATTGTCCCCCTACTCTAGGCCCTTTTCTCAACTAAAAATCAAACATTTTTCGCAAATTTCATCTGACCCAGTGTAGAATATTCAGGAATGTGACAAATTCTGACAGCACAAGGTGTCAAACAAGTAACATACAAAACAAATCAATGATAAGTTGAAGTAAATGCTGCAAAAGTGGAACTTTCATATTATGGTTGTTAATATCAAAGAATTACAGCAATCTTGAGTCAAGTACAAGTCACCACATCCTGACTCTCTGGCTATCACCACATTTTGAACTGCTTAATCAGCAAGTCTCAGGCTTAACTTATTCCTGCTTGATATATATGGACATTTCCCAATAAAACTGCTCAGAAGAAAGAACTTCTCTCAGAACAATAATTCCAAAACTGAAGAAAAAAAGGGGAGACTTTATATTCTGGAAATTCCAATAAGATGAGTATTCTCAGTCATCAGAAGTTTTTGATTTACAAAATCTTGATTTGTAACTCACAGGGTACATCTTAGCTTAGCTTAGCTTAGGAGAGTTCCCAAGGCTCCTAGCATGACAACAGGGAACCTAAAAGCCCTAATCTGGATCAATTCAAAAGTCTCAGTTTCCACAGCCCCTTGCTACAGATCCAGAAGTAGAAAAACTACGTGAAGAGTAAAGATAATACCAGTATATCCAGGAAACTGAAATTTCTTTAGATTTCCTGATTGCATATCAGATTAGGATGCCTTCTCCTAAAGCAGTGGTCTTATAGTTGTCAAGAAACAGAAATTCTAGGTAACTGAAGGCTTGCAGCCCAGTGGCAGCCTACACAGCTGTGTAGTGTGTTGTATGCCTGTACAGGATGCAAATTACTGAAGATATATGATTTTTTCACAGTGATCTAGAATGGGTAATTTCTACTGCTTCTAGATTTCTAAAATGTATTTTATTCCTATAGCTTTCAAAGCTGTACACTAGCAATGACTAATTAATACCTAAATTTCCTAAGAAAGCCATAAACAATAGGTTATTCTCTCTGTATATACAGAAGAAAGCAAGGCACAGAACAATTAAATCAGGCTCTCTGAAGAACAACACAGCTAGGACTCAGTGTAAACACAAATCCAATTTATTTGTTATTCCTTTATATGAAATCTTTTACTTTCCCCACAACTTCTTTTATGATCAGCAGATTAAAAAAAAAAAGTGAAGATTAAGAAATTCTCTTAAAACTCATTGAATTACCATAAAGAAGAAGAAAAAGAAGAAGGAAGAAGGAAGAAGGAAGAAGGAAGAACATAGACTGAACCAAACCAAAGAGTAAGACAGAGCTGTGTAATCTTATGAAGTATTCCAAAGACAAAAGCCAAACAACGGAAAATCCAGTGAATACTGGAAAATCTAATACAATTTTCTTTTAGAAGGTGTTCAAAACATCTGTGAGCAACAATGTAATAACTCTTCAGACCTAGTAATTTCTTAAGCTTCATTTCTCTAAGCACACAGAGGAAAAGAAGGTGATCAGGAATATTCAGCATGGATTCACCAAGGGTAAATCATGTATAACCAATCTGATAGCCTTCTCTGATGGAATGACTGGCTGCGTAGATGAGGGGAGAGCAGAGGACGTTGTCTACCTTGAATTCAGCAAGGCTTTCAACACTCTCTCCCATAACATCCTCCAAGACAAGCTCAGGAATGGCCAGCTAGATGAATGGACAGTGAAGAGGACTGAGAACTGGCTGAAAGGCAGAGCTCAGAGGGTTGTCATCAGTGGCACAGTCTAGTTGGAGGCCTGTAGCCAGCATTGACCTCCAAGGGTCAGTACTAGATTCTGTCTTGTTCAACTTCTTCATCAATGACCTGGATGAAGGGACAGAGTGTCTCCTCAGCAAGTTTGCTGATGATACCAAGCTGGGAGGAGTGGCTGACACACCAGAGGGCTGCGGGGCTGCGCTGCCATTCAGAGAGACCTGGACAGGCTGGAGAGTTGGGCAGAGAGGAACCTCATGAGGTTCAACAAGGGCAAGTGCAAAGTCCTGCACCTAGGGAGAAATAACCCTAGGCACCAGTGCAAGCTGGGGGCTGACCTTCTGGAGAGCAGCTCTGCAGAGAAGGACCTGGGAGTCCTGATGGACAAGTTAACCATAATCCAGCAATTTGCCCTCGTAGCCAAGAAGGCCAATGGTATCCTGAGGTGCATTAGGAACTGATCCTGCCCCTCCACTCAGCCCTGGGGAGGCCTCATCTCGAGTACTGCATCTCATTCTGGTCTCCCCAGGACAAGAGACATGGAGCTACTGCAGAGAGTCCAGCGTAGGGCTACAAAGATGATCAGAGGGCTGGAGCATCTGCCCTATGAGGAACAGCTGCGAGAGCTGGGCCTGTTCAGCCTGGGGAAGAGAAGACTGAGGGGGGATCTGATCAATGTGTACAAGTATCTGAAGGGAGGGTGTCAAGGGGATGGGGCCAGACTTTTTTCAGTGGTGCCAAGCAACACTACACAATGCAATGGGCACAAACTGAAACACAGGAAATTCCACCTGAATATGAGGAAGAAGTTATTCACTGTGAAGGTGACAGAGCACTGGAGCAGGTTGCCCAGAGAGGCTGTGAAGTCTCCTTCTCTGGAGATCTTCAAGGCCCACCTGGATGTAACCCCGTCTAACACGCCCTAGGTAACCCTGGTTGAGCAGGGGCGTTGGACTAGATGATCTCCAGAGGTCCCTTCCAATCTCAACAATTCTGTGATTCTGCAACTCTGCTCTGTATTGTGCAAATTATGCTAAGAAACAAAAGATAATCCTGCCTTCTATATATTTTCTACCATAAGAATTTCTCCATTTGTCATTATCTTTTGTTGGAAATTGTTAACTATGGGAATTACATTTGAAAAATCATGAATTAATGAGGAATTTATATTACTGCACCAACTATTTCTGAATAACTGTGTTTTTGCTTTCTACCCTTTTTAATGCATCTCTCCAGTTTCCTACTACTGCTGTTGTAATATCTTTTGAGTTACATGACAGCAGTAACTCCTTTATATCAGGGTTACATGTATACCAGTTGCATATACACCAGTTACATATCATCATGGCCATTATGCCTTATAAAAAATAAAACCAATTGTAAGATTCAAAAGCTTGAGAAGTGTTCCGTATCACCTTCACTGACTGAAACCACTCTGTTAGACAAAGCATTCAAAGAGTATTTTCTATTGATGAAATATTCACGTAGGAACACTCTTAATACCCCACTGAGCTTAATATGAATATCAAAGTGTTTCAGTACAGCTCAGTATTGTATATAGTCAGTGAAACTGATGTATCCAAGGTAAAACAATTATAGATTTTCACCAAATTCTTTATATTTCAGAACCATTTCTGCTATTGTTGCTCTTTATAATATAGTAAAAAGTCTGTAACGTATACCTCTTTTAATGTCACAACTTCAAAGTCACCAGGAATGGAGTTCACATTAATATCTTTAAGCAAAAAATAAAATGAAATACAGATATAAGGGTAAGCTTTATAGTTCAGACAGATTATTACGAATCAGTGTGTCTTGCCACTTTATAAAAGAACAGAGCTCAAAGTTCATCAGATGAACCTTAATAATAATTACTGTGTGCTGAGATTCAAAGATAGATGGTAGAGTATCTATTTGTTTGCTTTGCTGAAGAATAGGAGGTGATGACAGGTCTTGTGATATTTTGGGATAAGATGCATAAGCACGATTTCTTTCCAAACACAAATAAAGTTTGATGCATTCCAGAATCTGCTCAGCACTTCTCAGGAACTGAGGATTAGCCTCAGCTTTTGGTCAGCTCTTTAGACTGCTTTGCATTTGAAGGAAAGATAAATGGAAGGAAATAAACTACAGTTGGAGGATTTAATAAGTCCTTTCTTCTTTGTAAGCTTAAGATTTCCTTGCAGCGTACAGAATACAGGCCCTACGTAACAGTTTATAATGGAAAACTAACGAGAACTTCCAGTGACTCATGACGTGTCATAACAAAGCAAGATATTTTAATCTATCATTCCCAAAATAGTACATGTTGGTTTCTATTTAAACAAACATTAGTCTGTAATAAAATCTGAACTAATAGTATTTAGAATACTATGTGATCATTCTTGCCCTAAATTCACCACGATATGCTAACTTACACATGCATGGATTCCATCTGAGAGTTTGAAAAAAATTCATTTAATTTTTTAGATCCTCTTTAGGAATTTTCTAAAATAATTCAAATTAACACATCATCAGAATATTATCAGAAAAATAAAATTTATTCATTTAGATAAAGAGTTTAGATTCCCATGTAAATGCATTGGTTCCCCTTTTGTCTGCTTTTCAGTATTTTCTACACAAACTTTTCTCACATAGGCCTTCTCATATAACCACCTTTATCCACAGAGTTATCCTACTTTTGCTCATGCTGTTTTACTAAAATACTAAATTCATTATTCTGTCTCCCTGGTAGACCCGTCAAGATCTATCTATCTCACCTTCCTTCCAAGGCTGTTTCAAACACTTTTCCAAATATACAAAAATATTAAGTGATCAGGCTGATTTAGGAACCAAAGATAGCTTACAAGAGACCTTGAATATATCTAGCATCTATAGAAGAGGCAATCAAAACATATTGTGCAATGTTAATATCCTTTAATAACACATCTCCCAAAATAATCATATGTAACCTTGGACGAACAAGTAACTCTCAGTGCAACTGAGAAACATTAAGATTCAATTCCTTCTCTTGATCAGCTGAAAATATATGTCAAAGTACAAGCATTTGTTCCTTGCGGTTGAAAGATTTAAAAGGATTTTTCAAAAAGAATCTCGAAATAACAGAGAATACACTGAAGCAATAGAAAACTCTCATTCTGCAACAAACCAATGAGCCTCCTAACAGGGTATTTTGTCTCTAGTAGTTACTATTTTTCAGAGGAATGTCTCCAGTTCTTGCAGTGCTTCCAGCTGTGCAATATTATTTTCTCATAGACTTTCCAAATGTAGTTCTAAATGTGAGGCTAGACAGTCAGTTTTAACTCTTGATAAGATAATATGTCATGGCATTTATATCTATAAATATCTTATACTTTATGAAGACAGTTTTGTTAAAAGAATTACTCAGTAACACATGGTTTGAGTTAGTAGGTGAAATTAGAGTGTAAATGTCAGCATTTTTTTGTTATTTGACTTTTTTTAAAAAAAAAAAATTACTGCATAAAGGGAACATAGTGAATTTAAAACAAACATAAAAGCAAACAAACTCCAGATGCCCAAATACCCTATAAGGAAAATCAGAATATGTGATAGTCCTTGAACCAATATTATAAATGTACCTAATGTACCTACATTCATTTTGTGAGCCTGACATAGTGCTCCACTTAGTTCAGGAGAAAAGTTAGACTTCATGGACACTAAAATCTTTGACATTGAAGTCAAAGATTAGGTGAGCTAATATTTGCTTAAGGGCAGAAGCACCTCAGTCTCAGCAGGCTATTTACCTTGGTGCGTCAGGCACTCTGAGAGAGGTTTAAAAGTCAGGAGGACAAGGAGGAGAAGCTACATCTCCTATTTCTAAAATGGGTACTCCAACCCATACACCACTTAATAAGGCTAGGTCACAACAAGGACATCATGTGAAAGCCCTGATTTTGCCAGCATCTCTTCTTTCTATCTGAATAGATATACTCAAACTGAACTTTTATTCTGAGCTTCAGAATATATTTACTTTCTAGATCCTCACAGAATTTAGGCTCAGTTAAGCACCAGTCACTCAGCCTTGCATGAGACCTTTAAGTGAGATAGTTTTAAATGTACGCAAAAGCACAGCTCTGGATACCCTGACTTATCTTTGACTTCTAAAAAAAGGACATCTGAAGTAATAGCAGATAAACAGGAATTTTCAACATTCTAATTTTTACTTTAGGCATCATCTGGCATCTAAACCCTTGTCATTTAGGTAATATAATATGTTGCTGAGCAAAAAAAAAAATGGGATTGAAAAAAAGTATAGGGCAAGATGCAAGCCCTTATATCCTGGAAGAATAACTGTTATGGAAGCAGGAGATTAAGGTAAGCAGCAGTGAAGGAGAAATATTTTTCTTCTATTAGTTATAATCCTCATGTGAATTTCTAGGACATTTTTAGTATCATAAGCAGGAATTTGTACTAATACTCAGGAACACAGAATAAATGGCTTGATTTTTCACCCTTCGTCTCACCTATAGTCCTGTTGCATTTTACTACCAGAATCTAGTCCAAGTAGCTCAGCAAATAACTTCAGTTTGCCTTATCTGAAAAGTCCTTTCAATGACAAAAGGTATTTATGTGTCAGGAAGCAGAATTACTGTCACAGACTTGCTAGTCAATAGCTAAACTTTAAAGAGCTTCATAAACAAATATTCATTAATTTAATTAACAAAAAAAATCCACAAGTTCTCATGTTAAAAATCCACAAAACTTTTTTTTTAGTTTTTCAGCTAGACTATTTTCTGACCAAGCCCATCACACCTTTTGTTCAGCTGCTATAATGTAATAGACATACCCTTGCTGCAGTCCAGTCTCTCCCATGTGTTTCACATAATCCTTAATTCATATATTGAATCTACAGAAGACATTACCACTTATGTAATAGCCCAGGTTTTATCTTTTCTGACTCTTATCAAAATTAAAATGTCCTAAAAATCAGGGCGTAATATTTTTTACCTTTCCAGTTATTAAGTATACCTGAATAGTGCTTATCTAATTCCTTCGTTAGGTCCAATTACCTCTCAATTTGACTGCAAAATTCAGGCAGCACTTAAAAAAGATCTATATATCACTTATTTTTAACCAATTAAATCTTGGGCACTTATTAAAATCATTTTAGTTTCTGAGTTAGTTTCTGATTAAATATTGTCATGATAATAACAGATATACTTTTTCCTTATGAATAACAGTAGCTTCGTAAACCTATTCATTAGCTTTCCACTGTAAACTCACAAGCAGGAATATAATTTGTCTTGATTGCAGCTACATATTTCCCTGACATTTACATTAACCTTTCTTTAGATATTCAAAGCAACTATTTTAAAAGAAATACCAAGGTTTGCAGGCTTGGAAGGATAACAGGGTGTCAGTTAAGATGTCACTCCCAGCATCAAGCTCTTTAGAATAATGTAGCACCTGTGAAATGCAGATTGCTTTTGTAAACGCATAAATGACTGACACCTATGGTTTTCAGCAACTCCTTAGCTAATTTCTGAAAAGGCACTGTGTCAGTCTAGGACGCAAGTGTTGGCAGGAAAACACTATGGAAGTGTAAGTGCAAAGGCATGATTCCCAGCTTGAAATGCTTCTTCACCTGTGATTAAGAGGATGTATAATCACTGGTATAGCTCTAAGCCCAATTAGCTTTGCAAATAAATAAAAATAAGTACCTATTGTGAAGCCAAGTGTGCTGAGCTTATGACCTTGGTGAATTAAATAGATTCCTGTGTGTTTTTTCTTCTATGAGCTAAAACTTTGCTTCATCATATTCCACTCAGCTAAATGCAAAGATGGAGTTCCAGGTTAAATCAATAAAATGTAGTTTGCTAGTCTAGAGCCTGTCCTTAGAAGGACACTTTCATTTAGTGACAGAAAATATATTCATATGTGTCTTCAAATAAACAGAGCACACTTACACTGTTTAAACTTCTGGCCACTTTTTAAATTATTTTGCAGAGGCAATTGGGTTTAGATTTAGTGATTACACATTCTTCTAATCACAGAGGAAGAAGCATTTCAAGCTGTGAATCAGCTACTTTCTGGCTAAATATACAATACCACCAAATAAAATTATTGGCTTAAAACAGCTGAACTGTAGTGAACACAGATTCATCATTCCCAAAAGTTGCTCTAGGACTGATGTCTAAATCTTCTTTGAACCTTGCTGAAGTTGATGGGGCCTTGTTGAAGGGTGTCGGTATACTCACACACGCTTTGGGAGACCGATTATCTTCTTTTTTTCCCCTGTTGAACTATTCTGTTTGAGGGCTCAGGCACAAAGCTGAATTATCATAGGTCAGCTGAGCTGCTGCATTTGTCTAAGGGTTGCCTCTGAGAAAAATGAAATGAAAAATGCAAACGAACTTGCAAATGAATGAAAAATATGTAAATTGATACATTTTATCTGCACCTATGTGAACCTACTAACTGCTGCAGCTCAGCTAATGCTCACTATCTTGTTAAGTTGCAATGGGTATCTAAACCCTAATGGACCACAGCTTTCTCCTAAGGATTCACTATTTCATTTGAGAATACCAACAGCAAATGGTTTCTTGGAGAATAGTGAGTTTGTTTTTGCACTTCCTGCATATTCTACATAAGAAGCATTCAAGCAATAATCCACAGACTGTGTGTGACCCATTT
The DNA here is from genome assembly GCF_028389875.1 of Rhea pennata. Lineage (NCBI taxonomy): Eukaryota > Metazoa > Chordata > Aves > Rheiformes > Rheidae > Rhea > Rhea pennata. The sequence continues at coordinate 146,476,656 of NC_084664.1, read as the reverse complement.
TTATCTGCTCCTGAAATTGTCCTTCTCAGGAGTGATTCAGGAGCTATAGGACGTGACAGCAGATCTGATTAACTATTTGGTGGCAGCAACAGCCTCTCTGTGGCTGATAACTCTCCTAGGCCCTACCCATACACAGGTATTGCTGCACCCAGCCAGACTCTTCCTTTATGCCTCGAAGCCTCATCACATGGCAGGAAAGGGACTGTGGTGTTCTGCAGCCATTCTGTGGTAGTGCATGAAATTAAGACACCCCCCCCCCCCAGCCCACACAGAAAGGTCTCATCAGAGAAGTGATTTCAGTATGCTGAAATCAAATTATTCCTTAGAGATGTGTGTAACAATGTTTTAGTGAAAATAAGTCTGGCACTAACAGAGCAGCTATGTAATTAGTGGCCATATGGCCATAATATATCACTACCGAAAGAATGATTACTAATTATCCTTATCATTATTGCTAAAGAGGTCAAGCACCAAATGTTAGTAATTCCTTTTTTTTTTTTTTTTTTTTTTTTTTTGCAAGTTAAACTGAACTAGAAGTAATGGCCATAAGACTTTATCTCTTTATCAGAGAGGAGACTTCACAACCTCTCTGGGCAACCTGTCAACAGGGCTCTGTCACTCTCACAGGGAAGAAATTCCCCCTCGCGCTCAGGCAGAACTTCCTGTGCTTCAATTTGTGCCCATTGCCTCTTGTCCTGTCACACGGGACAACTGAAAAGAGTTTAGCCCCAAAATTGTGGTGACAGAAGATAACTAAGATGAATATTAATAATCTTTGCAAGTAGTGTATAAAAACTGTGATGAGAGATGATATTAGATAAATAAGAGAGGATGGTTCTCTAGAGAGCTTTCAGAGAGACACCAGAAATTGTTTCCCTAAAGGATCTCAGGAAAAGTAATCTTTAATGAATGGCACTTCACTGAGCAAAGATAAAATTCTTAATTAGACCAAAATCTGATGAAATCAGTGGACTCCTGACCACTACAGTGGGCATCACACCAAGCCCTTCTCTGTCTGGGAGGCCTGAGAAAAGACTAAAATAATCAGAAGAAGCATTGAAAATGCAATCCTAATTAAATATTGTATCAGCAAAACCAACTCTTCTAAAGTCATGTTAGCTGTGAATTCAAGCGAGATCTATATTTTTATGTCATCCTAAACCATATCATGCTCTCCTGTAAGTCATTAAAAATGTCCTGGTAGTGCCAGATCTCTAAATCATTTTTTTTTTCCAGGCAGAGCTGAGCATATCTTCATTCAGTTCCTTAGAGGTAGGTTTCTGACCTACCTGTAGCTGTTGGCATATTTTTCAAAATGTATTAAATTATTGTGATGAATTAACTTCTTTGAGGTTTCTTATGAAAAATGTTTCACTTCATTGTGTTTTTAGCTGTTTTGAATTTAGTAATGGTTTATTTCTGACATTTTAATACTTCTAGACATTTTTAAATTTATTAACATCTGATGCCAATTCTTTCTTCAGAAATTAAATACAACAGTTGAAAATCCTTAGGTGTCCCACACAATCTCAAGTGTAAGAGATTGATTCCAGAGTAAGCAAAAGAATAGTTATTAAAACTGTACAGAAGACAGACAGGGATGCATTACTTTGATACAGAAAATACTTTAGCTTCTTGTCCCACAGTACACATCTCCATCTTACAGGGCATTAGCAACTTACTCATTTGACTCCTCAGCTCTACATGCAGATACTGTTAATTTGGACTCTGGTCTCTTGAGAGCATAGTCTTGACTGCATTCCCACTACATGAATATATCTACCACATAACACCGTAGGACAGACCTCACCAAACTGCATCAATTTTGGGCTGTAGTCCCCTGCAGTTTATTTCAGAGCTGGGTTCATTACCACATACACATTCTTTTTCTCAAAGCATTTTAGAGTTTCAGAAACCAGCTTAATTCTAAACAAAAATATCAGAATCATCTTCTCTCTCTCTCTCTGTCCCCATATACACACACATATGTACATATATTTATGTGCTTGTGCATTTGTATAAGCATTTTTGTCAATAAATAGATTGAATGGTCAATTTAAGATTAAGTGGATTAACATGATACAACATAACTCTGAAAGTCATCTTAAGCAGTGGAAATGATAACCGTTTTGGATATTAAAGTAAGTCTGTGCATAGTTCCTTCAACACTGTCACTTGAAAGTGAATTCTTCTAAGGGTAGATTACAACCATGCTAGAGAAGAACATTCTGGTTTTGTTGTTAAGATACTTGTTATATAAAATAAATAAATAAAAAAAACATGCAGACCATCATTTTGAAACATTCTCATTTTAAAATCACAAAGAAATTATTTTGTCATAAACCATGTCTTTTTTTTTTAATTAATAAAGTAGAAATTTAACAGGACAGGCACCACAATTTTTCAAATTCCAGCTGCAAAAGGAAAGGACAAATAATATTGTCCTCACCTACAGCTGCGCCAGACTTCTTTTTCCCTTTTTTCTTTTTTTTTTTTTTAACTTTTGGAAAGAAAAGTATGCCCATGTAGTTAAGAGAAACACTTTTAATCTATACTGTTTCCTACTGTGGCAACATCTACAGAATTCATATAATAATTGTGACGTAAAGATGAAAATCAGTTTTCTTCTATAGTTATAATTTTGAAACATTGCTGGGCTATCAGAGTTGTACCAGCACAACTAGTTATTAAATTCTCTAATTGTTCCAGTAAGTCCTCTGCTGCATAGCTGAGACAACAGAGTGTTTTGAGACAAGGATTGCTGAAGATGAGGTGGCTGCCTGAACTTCCAGAGCCTTCACAACAAAGCATTTGACTACTTAGTGCAGATCTTCCCCAGGTGGGAATTTAGGATAGTCCCCAGAACTCCCCCAAGCAGCCCCTGCTACGATAGCTAATTGAGAAGCACTATTTGTATGCTTCAATGTATTAATTAATAACCTAGGTGGAGAATCTGGCTGTCCCTAAGAGTCCTCCAGGCATCTTCTGCTGTAGAATTGACTAGACTGTACACAGATCATTTTAAATAGTAGAAACTTCCTGTAGGTGCAGGAATAGTCACACAGGATAGTCTTTAGTACATATAAAAGACACTTAGGAGATGTTTGTACGTAACTTAAGATAATCAGTAGTGATGGATCATGCATGTTTTGGAGTAGTCTCACAGGACCACAATGCAGCTGGACATAAGAACTGACCAGATCAGCAGTTCAGGGAGTCTCACCTGGTCCAGCAGAGATGCCAGTGCAAGGACTTTCACACTGGAGATTCCTGTTACTAACCAATCAGTGACCAACTATCCAGTTCAAGAGATTCAACTCGCCATGCAAAACATCCCCAAAAATTAGCTTTAACAAACACTCTTTCTGAGAGTGCCTGTGCAACACTTCATCTTTCCATTATCTTTACCACACTTGAGTGACACAAAGGAGATTTTTGTTCTTCTGTTGTAACATGAAAAGAGTCACCCACTTTAAACTGCATTATTGCCATTTCAGGTACTTGAGCCAGGATCTGGATAAAAACGTGAAGGGAACACTTATCTAGTTGTTGGGAAGAATGAAAAGGACTATGATGCTCAATACAGCAATATTACTGTAGTGGAAATCTAACCTTCTTGGACAAGGGAAAATGATTATCTTTGATACATAGCCAGCATTATTTTCCCCCCTCTACATTTAAGTTAGCTTAAATTGCAAGTTGTAATGCTTATATTCTTTTAATTTGCACTAAACTAGGAATATACATACAGTTACTGCATCTCAGCTGACAGCCATTAAGTCCCCACAGAGCCTGGTAGTTCCCCAAGATGTTCTGGATAAATTATTAATAATAATCAGACTATTGGCTAAGAACAAATTTGAGTATAATGTGTTACATGGTCATTTAGCTTTTAGAGCATTCTACAGTCAGTGATGGATTACAACAAAATAGAAGAAGAAAAGTCATTCTTTGAGAAATACATACCATACAAGAGAGCCAAGAACACATTTCTTGAAAATTGTAAATAATGAAGACAAGTAAAAAATCAAAAGAAATAGAATATCAACATATAAACAAGAAAAAAAATCACCTTTTCTTTCTGTAAATCAAGCAGTGGCATATTGGCATGCTGCATTTTTAAGACAGCAACTGCTGTCTTTCAGTTCTGTTTGTGTCAGATGATCCAGCTAACCCTCTTAAACCTCCTGTTCCATGGTACCTCTCAGTGTTTTTCTGCTTTTTTTGTTGTCTGCTGCACATTTTGCTTTCTTCAGATCGGCAATTTGCTTTTCCTCATTTGCCTTTCTTCATTATTTCTCCATATGGATGAAGAGAGATTTGGAAAATTGAGATCTAGATTTTTTTTTAACAGTGCTTTTTAGAAAAAAAAAAAAAAGAATAAAATAATAATTAAGCAACACAACTAGTCAACTTGTTTTGTTCTTTTCCTTTGTTCATGCCCAGTTAAAATGTTCTGGCATAACTATCTAAAAATAGTTGTAGAGTTACTTTTCCCAACTTAGGAGATATATTTTTATAGAATAGTAAAGGTTAAGTCCTTTTTTATTATTATTGTTTTTTGTGTAACAATAAAAATCAAGAAGCTATATATCCCACACTTTTTACAGTATAAATTATTATTAGCTGATAACATCATTGTAAATCCAGCTTTGTCCTTGTCTACACTACTTACAAAATTTAATTCAACAACATGTTAGTTAATTTTAGTCCCAAGGTCATGGCCTAACAAAATAAATTCTAGAGAAGACAAAGGTCTTTATTAACCTTAACATTGTAAATATGCTAAGAATGCAAAACAACTCCTGTTAATAGTTTAGGGAATGCTGTAGAGATAAATTAGCATCAAAAGTTAAAGACTGGAACATAAAGGATGTGCAAGTATGTCCTGGATTTCAAATGATCAATTTACATTAACATTATTGGTAACTATTATTATTAGTTTTCACAAATAATTTTATATCTATAAGAATACTTTCTGAAAGAAAGTCTTCAAAAACTTGTGAAAATGTATTTCTTCAAAGGTCCTTGTTCAAAGATCTTTGACAGAAGACGTGGTGTAAACCTCTTAAAGTTACTTTGAATTCTTTCCTGTTTATAAATTATATTGTTATCAGAGCAGGGAGTAGAAACAATTCTCTATAATGTAGGTAAGTACTTTCAGTGCTGGTAAATAAATAGCCTGATAATCCCAAGACAATTTTATATATCCAGAGGCTGCAACAATAATATATACACTTGAAAAAGCTTATGGTTCACTGTATTACATTGTGGCATGAGAAAATTAGCCCTTTTGAAACACAGCATAGCAATCAATAGAGTGAAATGAGTTAGCATAAAGAGTTTGTCATCAGTAATGAATAATGAGTACATTTGTCAACTAATCTCTTTCATGAACAGTTTCTGCAAAGAAAAAACACTTCACTAAATTGTTTACCGTGAGCAGCTTAGAATGCTAACTATTCTTTGCCCAGATGTTTCCTGCTTACTACTATTGTTCATTATGAAAGTAGGTATTAGTACAAAGCAGTACAGAGAATTAGAAAATATATTTGCAATTTATTTTGGAGTACACTGTTTTAAATGCCTAATATTCTATTAAAATGATATTGGTTAAATACTGTACTTAAATTGAGTGATAATTGTTGTTCCAACTCACCCAATGTTTGCATTTTTTGTTAGCGACCAATAGAAAGAATCTCTTATCATTAGTATCATCTAGGCATTTATTCACGACTATTTTCAATTAGGGAGATATATTCCAAATAATGACTAGCCTCTATATCATATGTTTCCAGCAAAATGAAAATTTGCCTGTTTGGACTTAGCAGTAAAAATCCCTAAATTAATAAAGAGCAAAAAAACATAGAAAGGATAGATATTTCTTAAATATGGTTGTAACATTGATTAATTAGCAAGTTGGTGGCAATACATTTGATATAAAGAAAAATACATAGATAATTAATGGCAAATCTACCACTGCATGAAAAAATGATTGGACAAGTCACTAAGTATGCAAAGCTTTTAAAGATAAATGTTTTAGAAATTAAGTGGTCCAGGTTTGAAAAATAATGGCACAGATACAATATAGCTTTGGGATTTTTAATGACATTATTAGACTAGAAAAGCACATACATATGTCATGAAAGAATTCTTTTAAAATCTCCATAGCTTTCACAGTAAAAGTAACAATAAGGACAGAGGAAATGGTATTTTGAATCAGATGACTTAATCTCTGGGATCTGGAGTAGAAAATCATTAATCCTTGAAAGTATGCTTGACACTTATTCCTACATGGCTGTAGAAGAATTATGTATTTTAGTTCTGCTGCAGCATCTTAACTTGAAATCCAGTCAATTTAATTTTATTTATAACTTCTGTGAAGAAAGTGAGAAATACTTTACATATCAACGTGCTAGGTATTTTAAACACCGCAACCATATAAACAAATGATAAAATGCAGAAGCTGTTAGTGATCAATCAATGAAGTGAAAATAGCATTATCTTGGTGAAAAGAGGAATATAAGCACCAAAAAAAAAAAAAAATAAAAAATAAAAAAAAAAAAAAAAAAAAAAAAAACCAAAAACCACACACACACACTGTCCAAATTGTAGAAGTATATCCGACCATTCTGGAAGGAAAGCGATGCCTTCCCAAAGGCATGGTAAATCTTAGGGCAAAACTTCTTTCCAATTCTGTGTCTGGTGACAAGTTTGTACATAAACATACAAAATACACTAGCATGTAAGAAAAAATATAATCCATACACTTCAGAGCCACAAGGCCACTTTTCCTAAAGCCTCACCACCACTTCTTAATGCTACCTAATATTTAAGGAAAACACAATCAAAAACAACAGAAAGGAATATATCTGTCATGTGTATAACCTCCCCTGGAATGCACGCAGCTGAAGCATGGCAGAATTGATTGATTATTAAATCGATGGGTAGCAAAAGCTGTAACTGTTGTGATGATTATGAAGATAATGTGAGAAACCCATTCTGTCAGTGATCTGATACGGAAAGGAATATTTACAGATATCTAAATTACGCAGCCAGAAGAGAGCACCCTGAGCATCTTGTCTCATTCTGTGAACACACTGTTATATAGGTGTGGTATACATTTCAAGGTATACTTTAAGCTCTTTCAAGATAAACTCCCATCCACTAGGCCAGAGGTGGCCATCCTGTCTGATTTTATAAGCTACACATTTTGATGTTTATGAGCTGGAAGTTACAAGATATTTACCACACACTATCCACCCAAATGTGAATTGAGTGTAAATTATGTAGAAACCTTCTTGCCAGGGAATGCTTCCTGTTCAATTGTACAGCATAGTCGTAACATGAGATCCACACTTAAGCACCTAACAAGTAAAAGACAGTTCCAAAATAACAATTTTGTACCTTCATTCTGAATATAGTTAGTAGTTTTTGTTCTGGATGTATGAACTTGCAAATAACTTAAAATACACTTTGCCATTTATGAATGTTTAACTGGAAACTTGATATCCCTGTATACAGGAAATACAACCTCATCATTATTAGTTACACCAACAGGATCTGTTTTGCAAATTTGAAGTGCAGAAAATTTATATATCTAAGTTTTTCATAACATTATCTAACAATTGTATTTAGTAATCCTCCTTGCAAGGTTCCAGATTTAAAAGCTCAGAAACATTACTTTAATTTATGGGTCATTCATTCTCAACAACCAGGCTTACCACATCAAAAATATTTTTATAACAAAAATATGACTGTTGTGTAAAAGTGTATACTATACGTGCATATACTAATCATCATTCATTTTTGTATGTCCATAATTCAAATGCTGTGTACTGAAATGATAGACTAGAAAGTAACTATCTATTTTTGAGAGAAGCAGTGGGACCAATTTAACAAGTGAAGGTAAAAATATGGCCAGGAAAAGAAAAAAAAAAGACTCAGCTTCAATGTGTCAGAAAAATGCAAGGTTATATATATATGGGGAAAGATAATAAAAAATCAGCCTTCACATAGAGAACTGTGGAAATGCTTAGAAAGACCTAAGGACAGTAGTATAGAGCAAATCTTCATAAAAGTTTACATTTCATTACAACACATAAAGCAAGTCAATTTTTCAAATTTGCAGAAAAAATTTTAATATACTGTAATGAGGCCCCACTTCTCCCAAATGAACCTCACTGCAGCATTTCTGTGATGTAGAGTACTTTTACGTAGACTAATGGGGTGGACAATGACATTTCACTCTTAATATCACATATTTCTCACATACAAACAAACAAACAGAGAGTAACAACAGAATTTCACTGAAGAAATAACTGTTCAGAAAAGTTTTTTTTGACAAGATCCATCACCAGATTCCTGCTTAAGAAGAAAAAGATTACAATCTGTAGAAGGCTTTCAAGTAGAACCGAAAGTGCAATAACCCAAGACTTGAGGCAAACAAAACAGAATATCTAATAGATTTACACTCAAAACAATTGTCCAGGATATGATCAACTGCTGGACTTTAAATAGATTTGCATCTGTATTTTCCATATGTCAGGTCAATACCTGCCCCTATTTTTCATTTCTTTGCAGTATGCCAGAGACTCATAAAATTCCATCCTTGTCTGTTCCACAAAATGCTGGTTTCAATAAATCAATATTTTCTCCAATAAATATTCTGTTGTAAAATTCCTCAATATCTTCACTTTTAATGTGGTTGTCTACAGAATGGGAAAATGTAGAGAACACACAGGTCCTAAAGAAAACCCTGAGATGGGAATAAAGGAATAACTCCTCCATATTTGGCATGGGCATGTATCTTAATGGATAGTGCTGGCCAGTGTATCACCTTAGCCACTTCCCTTACTTCTTCTGTTAAATCTCCTACAACATGTGCTTCACTTTTCCCTTGCTAAATTTGCACACAGAAATTATTTAACCTCTGCAATACTTCAGGATTAAATTATATGATAGATCTGACTGGATGCCTGAAAAAAAATACTTTAATTTGGGGGAGGGTGGAGGGTGAGGAGCAGTTTATTAAATTAGTGCTTTGATGTTCCTACCCAGCATCAGGATCCCTTTGTGCTGTACATTGTACAAAAGCAGATTTGTCTAAAACTTGGAAAGTGTGGATCCAAATAGAAATTTACAGCTTTCATTTAGTTAACTTATCTGTACTATGTGTGGTCAAGACATTTTCAGTTTGAATGCAAACTAAATATTGGCACAAAAATTCTTATAAAGGGAAGTATGATCACATTTAATACGACAGAAAGTAGGGTAAGTATTGTTGTCCAAAATCTGGGTTCTGTTTCCTGGTGTGCCAGCACCCAATAGACACACAGGGTCGAGATATTTGTTTATTTCATTTCTGCGCAGAGTAGGGTGCTAGGTGGTAAATCCACAAAGCTAGCCCACCTTCTCCCCCTTTGCACACACTTTTCAGGGAGTATTTTATACACAGTTTCATTACATCAGATCATCGCTCTGCGCTTGCACTTTCACATTCCTGTTAATTAGCACAGGAAGCGAAGAAGAGGCGGTAACATCATTATCATGTCATTTCCATCTCATTATTCATTTAGGGGTGTGTAGTTTAATATGTTAATAAGCCTTAGTGAACCAAAGGTCACTTCTGGGTTATTCTGCTGTTTTTGTCTTGCCTATCTCTCGCATTCTTCAAAGTGCTGTGGTTTCATCAAGGTTATTTGGCCAGAGCTGGTTATCCTTTGCAGTACTGTTTTTCTTTTCTCCCTTGCCCTTGAGTCTTGTTAACTATTTGCAAGGTTTTTCTCACAGCATTGCTCCAACAGTATTATTTTATTTTATGTGATTAAATAAATTCTGGAATTTGAGTAACCCAAATGACTTAAACATTTAGAGACTGGTGAATGTAAGGACATCTTTAGGTTGCATAAATGATTTCTGTATCTGTAGAAGTACTTGAAGTTCACCATTCTCATGCAACATTTTTGAGAATTTACTATTATTGTACTGGATCCCAGATAAATTCTTTGGCAATGTCATTAAAGAAGACAGCGGTCACATACATGGGTAAATAGTGCACAGACTCAAACCTCTGGATAAATAGAGGTATTAGTTGGCACAGGATCATGATAAAATGAAGACACAGCTAAAATATATCTGACTCCAAATCCTGTAGAATAAACTTATATCTTTCTGTAAAATATAAATATATATATAAATATATATTAATAATAAGTTGGCTCAAATTGTGCCTCACTAAATATGGTCATCACCATCTTCAGAATATGAAAAGATTTTTATGTGATTATTACCTATGCATATAAAGGTTCTGAAATGACCTAAACAAGTTTAGTAATACTCATCACATGCAGACAAAGAAACTGAAACTATTGAAGGCAAAACAGCCTTGTTAAGAAAACAAAAGAACTGTACTGTAAATATAGATGATATAAAAAGGAAATGAAGACACAAATCTCCTAAAGGAGAAATCAATACTATTGATACTAGAATAAATGGAATGACATCATAATTCCATTAATAGACAAATTTCCATCAACTTATTGCCCAGGAAATGAGTAAGATCAATATTCTCCAAATGTGATTTTCCAAATAGCAGTGATGTATGAAGCAACTTTCACTGAGTCTAAGAATTTTTTTGATTTAATGAAAGAGGAAGAAGTATGAGAGAGATTGAATGAAATAATCTATGGGTTAAGTTAGCTGGAGATAATGAGATATATGCCTGACAGCATTGCTTTCACTATACAGTGATATAAGGAAAGTTAAAAGAAAACTGAACAAGACTACGTAAGGACCAATTCTTTCAAAGCTATTAATGCTATAGCCATAATTTCAGCTGGTAAACTTAAAATAGACTGAAGTAGAACTACTTCAATTATCAAGAAGATATTGATCTCAAAAACGTGCGTGAGAGAGAAATACGGGAGGAAGATAGAGCACAGCAATATATAGGATTCTGGTTCAAAAAAAGATATTGTTCTTCTGTATTTGACCCAAATTTTCCTTGCCACACTTACTTAGACAAGCTGTAGCTTTGATCCTGTGAGAATAGCAGGATCTTTGTCACCCAAACCAGGGACATAACAAATATAAAAAGCTATAGTCTGAAGTTGATAAAGCATGGGAAGCCTTTCCACTGATTAGTTTTCAAGACTGTCATCACTGTTTGGTGAGAGAGCTTGCTTGTTTTTTTCCAAGTCTGCTGTCTTCAGATGTAATTAGAATCTACTGTTGTTTAATTAAAAATATGTTAAAAACATATACAGAAATGATATTAAATATATTCAGGCAATAACTGTTTAGAGTTATTTGCAAGAAAAAGGATTTGCCCTGATATCACATTTTTTGTCATTACTTATTCAGTGGATGTTGTGATCCATCCTTGTTTTCAATTTCAACTATATTCTTCTAAAATTTAAAATTGAAAATCTGGTTTAGCAAGGTAATAGAAAACTCTTTGTTCCCAGACATTTCTATCAGAGTAGAAGTTTCTCAAGGTTTAATGTCCTCAATTTTATTAATGTTATATCATCAGTCATTGAAATCTCAGCTGAAAACAGAGCTGAAAAAAAAAAATGTAACCATGGTTGCTAAGTCTACATTTAAAAGGTGTTTTAGTATGTGGCACAGAAAATATATATATGCATGAGGATATATGTGTGTGTGTGTGTGTGCGCGCGCGCGCGCACGTGTGTGCGTGCGTGTATAAATCTAACAGTACCAAGCAGATAGACCTCACAGATTTCCTTGTTTTATTCATTTTGCTTAATTTTATCCATTATCTGTCCCTTCCTGCCTTGCATATAGATTTTTTTTTCTGAGTCTTTGTGAGTCTATAAGAAGTTTGGCAAAGGTGCTACTCCCAGCAATGCTCCAAATATCATTCAGAAAAGAGGGCAAGGATACACCAAGTCAATAATATCTTTACTCACTTTTCTGCAGCTGAAAAGTATAACTAGAAGAAGAATTTAGTAGGTCTGTTAAGTCCAGCCAAACCTACATATATACTTTCAAACAATTACAAGAGGCTTTCCAAGGATAAATTTATTTTTAAAATAACTTTTCATGATTTTGCTTCCCATAGGTTAAATTTACACAAAACCATGAAAGATATGGCATTCTAATAACATAACTGAGTAATGCATCTTCAAAGTTCTATGCTCTGATAATACGTTATACTACGTTTGACAATGCAGCATAGTGACAGCTGTTTGGGACTCACACTAGAGCACTGCAGTCATTTAAGTCTTCTTTAAAGATTACTTTTACTGACTTTTAACATTTAATTACGTGCAATTATTGGGGAAAAAATGGTTCCAATTCAATAATACGGGGGGAAATACAATAAATATCTCAGGTATGTCAGAGTAGCTTTCCCTGTGCATGTTTTCTAATGTTTTCTTTCTCTTTCATATATACTTTTCCTCATGCATACACATAAACACCTATCAACATACGTATCCCTTGAAGGCCTGTGGAAAACTTTGGAGAACATTCTGCTGAACTGACCTGGTTGAGTTTTAAAGTTCAGAATCTTCTAGTTAGCTATCAAATGGAGGTAATATAACACAGCATAAGAAGAAATGAGAGCCAAAACACTGTAATTCTGAAGCACTAGCTGGTCAAATCAAACGAAAAGGAAAATGATGTTTCATGGACACTGAAAACAATTCAAATTACAGTCTGTCTTATCAGTAAGAGTGATATGGAAAGGAAGACTGCTCAGAAGTTTTCCCTCCCTGCCCTACAAGTAATACAATGGAAAATCGTATGGTGAAAGGCTTGAAAAGAATGATGGTAATGGTACTGATGATAGCATCAGCACTGTAGATCCTGTAAGGGTCAAAGTAGAATGAACACAGCCATGTCTTCAGTCTTCTTTCATTTGCTAAGCTATATTAAATATATTAGATCCCTTCAGCAGGGAACAGCTTGGTTGAATCCATTCTGAAGCATTCTACAACTATGTTAAATTCCTTAGACAAATTAGCTCAAATTTAATTTAAAAATACTTATATTGTAATGACTGTGTACACTGTGCCTGAACTGAGAGACTGTAAACATAATCAATCATATACATATCCCATACTGTCGGTCGTATAGGATGTGCTAGTCAAAGTTTTTAGTAATGTGGGATGCAGTCCTGAGAAGTACAAACTGTACCACTAACTTTCGTGAGGTTTCAGGTTCAAAGACTCATTGTTCCTCAAAGATAATTATTGTCCTCTGTGGCAAAAGTAGCAGGTTATTCATTAGTCCTCATTTACTCACACAGATACACTTCATCTATTGGGATACATACGAGATACTACTTTCTGTCAGTCAGGTGCCCTGGTTCAGTTATTTCCATAGACTGATAATTTAACTATCAATTAAGTTAGTTATCTATTGATTATCTACCAGTTAGTTAATTATCAATAATAATAATAAAAATAACTTTAAAATTTTTACTCCCTCAGGTCAACAAAAGAGAGGAAAGGAAATTGTTACGTGGGAACATTTGAGTTATCAAAGATTAGCTTACAAAAATAAGACATCATTCACATTGTGTCAAATATGAGTTATTGAAACATCAGGTTATGTAGTTTGTAATCAGTCACTAAAAAGTCATTTGGTTTTTTGAGAGCTTCACCATTTGCTCAATAAATTATAGGGTCAATTGGCATTATGTGCAAAGAATTAGGGTTCAGATGTGCAAATCTGTGCTATGTCTTTCTGCTAATTTCACTAACACGAACTTTAAGTGGATACAGACAAGGTAGAGGTATGCTACAAGATTTTCAGATAAAACCAGTGAATGGTACCTTTGTAGCCAAAAATAAATTTGACTGTATCTCTAAAGCCGTATGACACCTTTTCAATCTGGTAGCAAAACTTCTGTCATCAGATGAGAAATCAGGAATAAAACAAGAAACATTTTTCAAAGATTTGATGGGAGTGGGACATCTGCATGAGAGTAACGGTGGCAAAGTTTAGTTTAAGAGACAGGGGACAAATTAACATATATGAAATATGGATTCAGGTGCATATGCATAAGGAACTTGCTCCTAGAGAAATATCAGTGAATGTCCAAAAATAGAAGAAACATCCAAAATCTATGCCTTTCACAGCTGTTAACTCACTGTGTGTGGTCAAATCTGCTTGGTATTTTATATCAAGATTTATAGTGTCAAAAGCAAAATGACTTTTTTGTCATACTGACATGATTGCAAAGATTAATCTATCAAAGATAAATATTCTTTCTGCATGTTTACTGTAGAAAAGATATATACATCAGATAACATTTAATCAGCAGTACCACTTGTCACAAACTCCAAGTTGCATTTCAAGACAATAGGAAATGGTATCTTGGGAATCAGAGTTTTCCCTTGGGTTAGAGGCAAGAGATTCAACTTAACTCTGTCAATAAATGTGGAAACTTACATGTCTATGTGTTAGCATCAACAGGCACTCTAGAAAATCCATTCAGTCACTTTAATGTATATGTCCAGTGCCATTCAAAATGTTTTAAGCTATAAAGGCATCCACATGACAGATATGACCACATAGAGAGAGTTTCTATAGAGGGGCTTCTACAGCTGTAGAAGCAGAAAGCCCTAAGTTATTTTGTGTAGCATTACACTCCCACATTTGTATAACTGGATAATTAAAGTTAGTGAGGTCCAGAGAACGATTCAGTTAACCCTGAATTAGACATTAAAACCTAAATTCAAGTGACCATAAATAAGTGGTTATCAATATCTGAGATGCCCTAGAGTATCCTGCCTGGCCTCCAGCTGTTGTTGGGAGGACAGTATTTGACTGTGTCTGTATTATATTTGACTGTATGCTGTATTACATTGTTAGCCCCATGTGGGTGTCTAGGATACTTTAAGAAATCTCAGATATTACTGGATGCCTCTATGTGGGAAACTGATCTGACTGCTTCCTGCCTAGGCGAATAGCTTGCCAAGCTGATTTGTATTTCAGCTTAGCTCTTTTTAGCATTTTATGCCCTTTTCTAAAGGATATGTTTTTTTGTTCAGATATAAATGCTGTTCAAAGTCTCTGAACAAGGTAAATTAGATTGTTACTTAGGTCTAAAAATCTCTGTGGAGTTTTCCTGTTGCCAGCACATCAGAACCAACAGGATCTAGCTACTGTGAGAAGGAAGATCTTTTCATAGGCTCCAGTATGAACTTGCCTGCAACTCTCTTTCTTAATTAAGCTGCTATTTCAAATCTCAGCCTCAGAAGCAGCTAACAAAATTGAGGTAGAGACTAAGCTCAACATCATCAGTTCTCATTCCTCAATTTCAGTTGTTGAATTCTGTTTAGTAGACCTTCTCTTGCCTACTCTTTGAAAAACTCCAAGTATCTTTACTTGAACAAAATCAGAGGGAACTACTGTATTATTTCTCACTTTATTGATTTCCAAGAATCACTTAAAATACGTATAGATACAAGGGTGAGAGTTTAGGGAAAAGGTGACAGGATTTTGGTTCTAAGCCTTTTCCTATGCATTTAGTAACTGCTCCTCCTCTTAGCCCTGCAGTGACTTTAAACTCCTTTGTTAGATAAGCTCTGAAACAGTGGTTGTACACCTCTGAAATATTAATTTTAACATAATGATTTTGTTAACACAATTTTGCTCTGCTGTACAGTGTTTAAAGTCTTTACAACATCCATCATATTTTAAACAAAATTCAATTATAGACTAAAAATGTCAAGGATTAACATACAGTAATCTGTTTCTATTTTGTATTATAATATATGTATAAAAAATTAAACCTTATTACTTTCTGTGAGAAATTGAAGGAAAAATTGGAGGTCAATACATTAGAATGTGTAATTCCACAATGTCACTATGATATACGCATGACAGATTTTGTAATAGAAATATCTGATACCATATTAGGAAAAAAGGCTCAGACTTTTTAATTAATTAGCCTTTACAAAATGGCTGAAATTTGATATAAAAAAAACCTTTTATTGTAATAATAAACACGATAGCATTGTGTATTTAATAGTCATAAAGTCCTTTAGACTCAAAAGCAAATTGATAAAATGCATTCTGCCTTAGTGCTAAGGTCAGAAACATGATAGATATGACTAATTTGCTGTCAACATTTAAAATATAGACAATAATAGTTATTAGTAACTGCTAGGAATAAAACATGCTTTATGTTTCATGTGTGCAATTCAATAGCTTCATATTCTTGACACACGATGACCCACAGTAATGATAGGTACATAATTTCAATCTGATTCTTTCAATCTGTTAGTGACAAGAAAATTGCAATAAAGGAACTCAAAACAGACGGTAAAATCATAGAGTCGCAGAATAGTTGGAGATGGATGGCACCTCTGGAGATCATCTGTCCAACCCCCTGTTCAAGCAGCACCACCTACAGCAGATTATCGAGTGCCATGTCCAATCAAGTTTTGAATTTCTCCAATAATGAAGACTCCATAACCTTGCTGGGCCACTTGTTCCAGTGCTCAGTCAGCCTCACAGGGAAGTGTTTTCTTGTGTTCAAATGGGATTTCCTGTGCTTCAATTTGTGCCCACTGGTTCTCACCCTCTCATTGGGCACCACTGAGAAGTGTCTGGCCCTCTCATCCTTACAGGTCAGCTGTTCACACACGTTGATCAGATCCCTCCGAACCTTTTCTTCTCCAGGCTGAACAGTCCCAGCTCTCTCAGCCTCTCCTTGTAGGAGAGATGCTCCAGTCCTTTAATCACCTTTGTGGCTCTGGACTTGCTCCAGTATGTCTATGTCTTCCTGCACTGGGAAGCCCAGCTCTGGATACAGCCCTCCAGATGTGGCCTCATCAGTGCTGAATAGAGGCAAATGGTCACCTCCTTTGACCTGCTGCTTGCAGCACTCTGCCTACTACAGCCCAGCATGCTATTTGGCTTCTTTGCCAGAAGAGAGCACTACTGATTGGTTCATACTCAATTTATCCTTCTTTCCAATATTGCTCTCTAGCTAGCTGGCCCCTAGCTGGTACTGGTCCATGGCGTTATTCCTCCCAAGTGCAGGACCTTGCACTTCCCTCTGCTGAACCTGAGCATGAGTTTCCTCTTTGACCATCTCTTCAGCCTGTCGAGGCCCCTCTCAATAGCAGCACAAACCTCTGTTGTCTCACTCACTTCTCCCAGTTTTGTGTCATCTGCAAACTTGCTGAGGGAGCATTCAGCGCCATCATCCAAGCCAGTAGTGAAGATGTTAAATAGTACTGGTCCTAGTATTGACCCCTGGGGGACACCACTAGTGACTGGCCTCCAGCTGGACTTCAGCTGATCACAACCCTCTGAGGATGGCAGTTCAGACAGCTTTTGGTCCACCTCACTGACCACTTGACCAGCCCCACTTCATCAGCTTGTCTGTGCGGATGCTACAGGAGACTGTCAAAAGCTTTACTAAAGTCGAGACAAACAACATCCACGTCTCTCCACATATCTACCAAGCCAGTCACCTCATCACAGAAAGCTATCACGTAGGTTAAGTAACATCATCTCGTTATAAATCCATGGTGACTACCCCCAATGCTCTTCTCATCTTTCATGTGTCTGGAAGTAGTATCCAGGAAGATTTGCTCCAACAGCTTCCCAGAGATGAAGTAAGAACGTCCAGCCTGTGTTTCCCCAGATCCTCCTGCTTGTCCTTCCTGCACACAGGAGTAACCTCTGCTTTGGTCTTGTCCTCAGGCACCTCTCCCGATCGCTGTGATGAGGCAGCCTCGCAGCAGCAGCCAGCAGCTCCCTCAGCACCCGCGGGGCCACCCCTGAGCCCCGCCAGCCCTGCTTCAGCACCCCAACGCTGCCAAACATCCGACCGCTGCGGAGGTCCCTGTCGCAGCCTCCTATGTAACTTCCATCATTGCCGTAGAGCAGCCGCAGCGATGGCAGGCACCGGCCAGGGCCGGTCTGGGCCGGTCTGATCCGGTCTGGTCCGGCTCCCGCTGGAGCCGCCGCTGCCTCCTGCAGGCGGTGGACAGTCTGTGGGAAAGGAGCAGGTGGCGGTCGGAGATGGTGTTAAAATCACCCCAAGCAGATCCCAAAATAGGGGCTGGAGAAAGCGCCACTGTCCCGCTCCTGGCAGCACGCAGGAGTGAACCCCAGCGCCAGCAGCGCCGTCCCTCCAGCACAGGGTGCCTGCGGCGTCCCGCCAGGCAGCTCCAAGGAAAGCTGAAACTGCCCCCTGCGAGACAAGAGGTAGATACTAAGAAGGTGCTACTTTTTATAACAATTTGAATTGTCTCCTTAATGAGCTAATTTGGACTACTAAAACATTAGTGGTGGACTAACCATAAATTCTATGTGTGTAGTGTGGGGATTTTGTCCTTAGCCTTTGTAAGGATTTTGAATGTAGCAGTGTCTGTGTACGATTTTAGGATATAGGCATCCATCGTACAAAATTTGAAACCTTACCTGACTGTGAGGAAAGGAAAATTTAGTGTATCATAGAAATCCTTGGCATTTTCTACATTCTTCGTGTTTATCATATCTCAACATAGATGTCAGAGTAAACTTGCAAGCTAAAGATCTTTAGCAAAAACACAATCTAAGATTTTTTTATCAATTACATTGCATTATTGTATCAGAAGATAATGAGAATTGCTGGTGCTGGATGCAGAAAGCAATACCTGTTGGCAGTAACGCCTCCAGCCCCAGCCTCTGCCACTGCCTTATGGAGATATTACTCTGTTACCCTTCTCTCCGTGGGGGGAAAGTGGTGATTCAGGAGGTTAATTCCACAGGATCCACTGAAGGGATGGGGGGAAATACCACATTCTTTCTGCCCTTTTTAGACACCATTTTGTGATGACCCTCTTGCCATTTTCTTTTGAAAATGATACTACGTTTACTCACATCCGATAGCATCATTCTCACTGGTGTTTTCTGTCTTTAATGCTCTAAACAAGCTTCTACTCCAATGTGTGCCAGTATGGCTCTGCTAGTGAATTTGGCCTGAGGAAGAAGGTAATTGAATTCTTTTCTTGTTAAATCTATAAGCAAGGGACAAATCTCCAACTAGACTGCAGCACTCAGCACAAATGTGACATAGATTTATTTCTTTTAGTGGGCATCATGGTGCCATTTAAATCTAATCAGATTCACTGGAGTATCTAACTTGACCCCAGCGTAATTTCTCCTTATGACGCGTTTGTATCCTTCTGGAATCACAGTGCCCCCAGAGAACCCCTGTAAGAAACACAACAACATAGAAAAAAACTTTTTCTTCAGCCTTTAAGACAGCATGTGGCAATTTATATGAAGATGAATTGTTCTGTTAAAAAAAACAAATGTCTGTAGGAAAAAAAAATCTTTATAAATGTAATTCATAGCTGTCATAATCTGGCCTGTCACCAGTAAAGAAAATTAAAACTGACAGATTCAGATGTAATCTTTTGTATTAAATATACTATTGATTTTTTTTTCTTTTCAGAGCTACTGAAAGCGTTTTTGGAAAAAGTGCCTAATACTGTTAGTATGTGTTTTATGCAAAACTAAAACCAAGACATTTTTATATGACTGATCCAGCCTAGCTAAAATGAACTAAACAGCAGTCATATAAGCTATGTGAATTTCTTTAAAAGCATTAGAATCAGATTGATTTGGGAATAAATTGCATAACACTTATTTTGCATAAAATCATGCTTAAATTCAGTTGATATTTAACATGAATAGATACAGAAAACTGTAGTTCTAATGAACAGAAATACTGAGTTCTATTTAAAAAATAAAAGTTTGAGATTAACAAATAGATTTTGCTTGTAGAATGTGAAAAAATTGTTTGCTGTCAATGACCTTTTTTCAGTCCTTTGTTGTTAATGAGAATACATCAATTTTTCTAAGCAAATTTTGATTCAGATTTACATTATTTGAGAAATTCATGCAAGTCAAAACATCCATCCTTCCCACAGACTGATGAGATGATTGAACACGTAAATCTATTCTGTGTGTAGCCTGAATGTGTGCTTCTGTGTAGGGTGGTAATGCAGACACATATCCAATAGTCAAAGACTACTTCACTCATCAGGAGTAAATAATATCCTTATTTTTTAGCATGAAATAAGTAAAAAAAGAATATTCCAAAAGGAAAGATTTGTGTACCAAATTGTACTGTTAGCTGACGTGACAGACAGTGAATGTATTCAACAGTAAATATATTCTGTTTGATATACCCGCATCTACCAAAGAAAACTTAGGAACGATCTAATTGATCGTACAGGATGTCTGAGGCTGGACTAGACAACTTGCCAGTGATTCATTTCAAACACAGGTAATCCTGACTGAAATCATAATTGCTTACATAGTCATCAACCTGGTTCACAAATGTTTCTTCTAATAAAGCTAACATACCTGGAAAAGTAGCGACTAAGTTCTATCCCAGGTTATGCATTATACGTGTACATTTCACTCAGGACTTGAGTAAAGATAACTTAATGCTGAACAAAACATACATGGGAAGATTTGTTTTTTGAAATAATGCAGGCATGATGTTATGTATTGCTTAGTATCTAAATGGTATTATATAATAGCCAGTTTAGTCACCTGCTGTAGTGTTTTTTCTGTGACTAAACAAGTCCATCAGTAATTCCAATATGAACTGATGATTTATATACCAATAGAAAGCAGCTCTAAAGGACAGAAGTATATCTAAACAGATTTAAACTAGAAAGTTGAGTATATATTCAAGAAGTAGTGGTAAATACTATTTCCCCATCTCCATTAAACTGTGATTCTCAAGCCAATTGTAGTCTCATCACTGACTTAAATGAAATGCACCTGCTTACTCACCCTTTCTTTTAATAAAGCAATTTACTGTTCATATTTTTCAAATTATAGAATGTGTTCATATTTTGTTATTTTTCTAAAGTTTTTCACAAAAGACAATTTTTATATCAGGGAATGTTTTTGTCTAACTCAACTCTTTTTAATTATATATCTAAATGCTGTAGAATTTGATCCCTAAAAGCACATCATAGAAAAAAATAAAGAAAGAAATAGAAACTGATCGTAGCTAATAGCTCTAGGACTGATACTACTTAAATTTTGATCCTTTCCTTGAAAGAAAATTCAAATTAATTATAACATTAGTCCTATAATTCCCACTCTGTTGATGTTTGCTTTCTTATCTAAAGTAGCTCTGCAATGTCCTCTATATAGTTTTCCATCTTCTGCTGAAGTAGGATTGAATTACTACTACACAAGTCCTGCTGTTTTTATGATAACTGAATTTTGAGGAGTTTCAGTTTTATTTGTTATATGCATGAATAACTTCCCTTTTGAAAGAGTAGTAGCGCGAACTACAAGAAGTAGAGGGGGAATATTAATAAGAAATCTTGAAGTGTACTTGACCATAGCTAATGACCCCAGGCATCTCAATCTGTGATATAAATGAAAAATGAGGAAAAACTGTCTTCCCATTATATTATATAGTATTAGAACAGCCATCAATATGGATTCAATGATTAATAAGACAAAGTGAATCATATATTTGTACTAGCAGTTTTTATGATAATTGTAAGTTCTTTACTTAATCTGTCAGACTACACTAGGTTCAACAAATTAATTAGGATATTGGAGAGTTTGTGTGAATTAGCAACAGCTTGTGGGAATCTATGTTGTTTAATCATCAGTCGGTAGCTAATAGAAAGAAATTTCTAATGTCCTCTGGCTGTTTTGAAATAAGTAAAACACCAGTGGCTTTTGGCATGTTATAAACAGATCACAAGAAGTACAAATGGTTCCTTGTTAGCTTTTCAAATAGGCCATAACTTAACCATGTTCACAGAAACATGAGCCAGAATTGCTAAATGAAACAGACATATCAGTGGTGTGTGTCAGACAGTATGTACCCGCTTGTACTAATCAAGGAAAACGGGGAGGGGGGAGAATGGGGGAAGGGTGAAGTCATCTTCCTTACTTCCCCATACATCTGTGCCTGTATTATCATCAGAATGTATCCTCAAACAAATATGAAAAAGATAAGTCTCCTACTTTCATGCAAAATCAAATACATTCATTTCATCTCAGCTTAGGAAAAAACCCTCACGTTTTTGAAAAACAGAAAATACTGGCTTAAAATGCAACTTTTTTCTGGAAATTATCCTTGGAAATTACAACAGTAGATTAATTTCCTTGGACTAGCATATCAATCACATGATAGTAATGCATAATACTTGCGCAGTCACATGGTATTTTGTAACATTTGATTTGCATACGTTCAAAAAAGAGAAGTGTAGCATTTGCTAAATAAGGTGACACAGCTTAGTATCTTCTTGATACACCATTTGGCCTCAACTTATGTTATAAATATTTAGTTCAAGTGTGTGAGCCTTATAAGCTAGATACTGAAGATAAAGATTATTTTGGATGGGAAGTGTGGAGGTTTTTATCACTTTCTCATTTTGCTATTCTGAAAAGAAGTCCAAAGGAAAGCTGAACCATCTTTAGATATAAGGATGATTTGGTTAAAGATCTTTCCACAGCTGCTGCTGCTTCGTATTACCAACCTTTTCCTTTCCTTCTTCCCCACAATGATAATATTCTTCTGGCTTATTTATCTCTATGAAAGTTTCTGTATTTTCACACATCACCATCTTCAGGCTTATCCACATTTTTTTTCTATCTGTCCTGGTTCTCTCCATATTTTGGCTCCCTGTATAGATTATAGCTGAGCTTAGAAATTTTGTCATTTTCTCAGCTGGACCTATTGCATGATGAATTTCTAGTCTTGAGTTGTTTAATACAGGCGGTGAATTTTTGACATATGGTAGCTGGAGCAAGGTGAGAAAACACTTGTAAAATGCTCATAATTAGCATAAATGTGGTTACACATCAATTTAGGAGATTTGATAGTTTCATTTTTACTCTTTGACTTTTAATTTGTTCAGTTAATTACTTCAGCCCAGGTGTATTATAGGCAAGTTATAAAAATGTTGAGTGACCTTTGATTTAGCAGTCATAAAGACTTCCGAGATTTGGTGTTAGCCTTGATCGTATCCAACTGTGTCTAAATTAATATCAAACACACATGGCATGGTTTATCAAAGCAGTCTAAGAGTCAAGTTGAATCCCTGCAGTTTAAACTATTCCAAAGCATGCTGTGATTTATTAAAGACAGCATCTAAGTTAGGAGCAGAGACATGTCCTGATAACCTGTCTGTATCATTTCCTTTTTGTTGCTAGTGTTGATTGATCAGCAGGAGACAACAGCAAAAGGCAGCTCTGCCTGAATTTTTGCGCTTTCTTTAGAACAGTGAGGACATGTTCTGACATAGATTTCTTTCTTACCTTTCTCCTTC
Source organism: Rhea pennata (assembly GCF_028389875.1). Lineage (NCBI taxonomy): Eukaryota > Metazoa > Chordata > Aves > Rheiformes > Rheidae > Rhea > Rhea pennata. The sequence goes on along the minus strand of NC_084664.1, from coordinate 146,453,356 downwards.
ACTCCAAAAACCTTGTTCAATGCAAATTAAGACTTAAATAATACACTCCTTCCCCCTTAAATTCAGCTGGTAAAAATGATATTTTTTTCTTCCTTAGCATTATTTTCAATGGTGCACAAACCGTAAGTTGTAATACTCTACTCTCCATATAGTAGTTTTCACGTAGGATTTCAGTGATGAGATGAAAAATGTGAACTGAGTCACTCTTAAAGGATTAGTATTATATACTAAGCATTTGCTTACAGAAGAAAAAGCAGATTTAAGATCACATGAGGGCTGACTGAGAGTTAAGATTACTGTCTAAGCCCCTTGTCTTTAAAGTTCTTCAATAGCTTTAACTTCCTTCTTTGAATCTTTCTCTGATTTTCAGGACATCATGCATGTTCTTCATAGTCATATGTGGTTCAAACTTTCTGAATGTTATGAGTAAGATTTGAATTTGTTTAAATATTTTTTCATTACTTTGCACTAGTATAGAAGGGAGGACAATTAAGTTTTAATTTAAAGCAGATGTAATGTATGGTAGACTGTTGTGAGAATAGTGACTGTCCAAATGTGATGAAGATCAAGATCACAAAAATACCCTCCTTGTTATCAGTCAAGACTGATCCAAGAAGCCACATTTTAAAATTAGTGTAACAGCCAGTCAAATATGTAGCTCTCAAACTATTCTAGACAATTATGGGTCTGAATGCACAACTATAGAAAGCAAAGGACTTTTGTAAGGTAGCATTATTCTTTCTGAATCACCGTTACACCTTGAGAAAATAATAAAACTCTCCAATAGAGATATCCAAAAAGGTTGTCTAAATAGCACAAATTTTCAACATATAAAAGCATGACAACAGTTTTGACTATGACCTCTTTAGCTGCTAAAGTAGATCCACTCCTGACTGATACCTAATTTACTAAACCAGAAACAGTACACTTGATTGTCAGTGAATAAGTGACTCAGCACTTACAAGAATCAAAACCCAAGGTTATAGGGGATTATCTTGTTAGAATGATATGACTATTATCTTTGCAGATTACCAGGCTTGGGATCTGAGACTTAAACTCTCAGCTATTTGCAAGCAGAGTGAGTATGTAGTATTTGTACCATGCCCTTTTCTCCTCTCTCCTCTCTCTTTTCCAAAGCTTTTCAAAAAACATAAACTTATTCCAAAGTAAAACTTCATAAATTTGAATATTCTGTTTTGCCTAACGGGGCACAAATGAAATATAATTTCTCCACAGGAATTAAGGTGTAGAGCCAGACTGTGTGGTAATTCAAAGTTAGGCAAATTAGATTTTCTTCTCTTCAGAGTCTTCAGATTATGTTTGGAAGGCTAGTTTGTGACTAGCTTCCCTTTTTCACTATAGGAAAAAAAAACACAAGAGATTTCCAAATGACAGACAGATTTTTTTATTACTATTATTTTTTCCATAGGAACACTCAAAAAGTCATTTAATGAGGTATAGTTTATTTTTGAGAGAAAATAATTTAGTATGGAGAAACTGTCAGCTAACTCTAGTAGCTTTTCAAATTACTTAACTTTTAATGATAGCTTTTGTAAATAATAATGATGGTTGCACTAGATTAAATTTCAAAATCTTTCAATATTTTCTGTTGATTCCTTCCAGCATTATATACGATCCTGTTTCATTGATTTTACATGTATTAAGATACTCAGTAAGTTTGGAAAATGATCAATACAACTTCATTAATCTTTATTTTTTAATCAGCCAATAATTCTGTGACACAGAATTTGCTGGATAATAAAGGTCCCTCATTTCTTGAGACATGGCATGGATTGCCATGTCTAAACTCTGCACTCCTTGGAAATCATTGGGGTCAGAATCTATTATGGTAAGATCTTATTAAGGCAGTTAAAGGTGGAGATAAGCACTTATTAGGATTTATAAAGCTGGGTAAGCAAGTTAAATGCCTATGCAGTACTGAATGTCAATATAACTATCAGTAGCTTTAGGTTTTCTTTTTGCACTGCTTTGGACTTTGCATTACTATTCCATCAGTGTAAAGCAGCTATGAGAAATCCTTTCTGATTTACATGACTGCAGTTCAAATGATCAAACATTCCTCAACTTGTACGTTCATTGGGATATATTTAAGATTTGTGAAAGCAAGTTAAATAGCTCACACATTTTACTTTAAACCTTTTAAAACCAGGTACAAAATAAAACTGAACAATCATTGATGCCTTAGTAAGTGTAAAATTGAATTACAAAAAATAATACAAGAGAAAGGTTAAAAAATCTTACAATAAAATACAGTGCTTTAATAAAGGCGTTTATGAAAAAAAAGAAAATGTATATTGGTTCCTTCTTTGTATATTGGTTTGCTTCTTTGACCTAGTTGTTTCAAGGAATATTAAAGAAATACATTACACAGATGGAAAAAAATACTATAGTTAATCTGTCCTAGGTCTGTAAATGCTTACAAAAGTGTTCCACTGTCAACTCAAACATTGAATAAACATAATCTTTTTCCTTCTCTTCTACTCCATTAGGGACATTTTCTTTATACTTAAGGAAATTTGCTCTGAAGTTGGAAGGTTTTCTTAACTAATTTACTATCCATGTAAATATCCTTAAAAATAGAGTATCGAGTATTCAAGAACATTCTGTCACAGAGATAATGCATTAAGGTATTCCTACTAGCAATTAATACTAATACATTAAACAATTTCTGATGAAGGAATGTTTTGTTTCTTAATCTAGAGTGTTTAGGAGCTTAAGTGACATTTCTACAATAGGAAATGAGTTCCTGACTGATTCAACTTATATGATTTATGCACTGTTCTTTTGGAATAGGCTGTAGAAATTATAAATACACATTGAATCAGATACTATGATATGTATGTTCCTTTTTACTTTTTTGGTGTAAGTTGGGAGATTTCTCTTGACTTTAATGATTAAATAAAAAAACAATCAGTCTTACAATACTGAAAACAATTGCACTTTTCTGTAATTGTAGTACTTGAAACTAGTAAGTTTACTTTTTATTAATTATAACTATTCTGTATTATAGTATTACTGGAAGTTACTTAATGGAGTTCTTCAAATAATTAGACTATAACCAAATTGTTTTGCTTAAGTAAAGAATACCTTTTTTACATCCTTTTATGTATTTTTTAGGAATATTAATGCAAATATGAATGGAATTCATGAATAAGTTTCATCTCTCCTAACTTTAAGGGTCAACTCTAGATAAAAAAGTATCTAGATAATCAGATAATCTGTGGAGATATATTCAGTATAGTTACTGGAACCTGGACAGCTGTTCAGCTCATTTGGAAATAGACATGCAGGTCAGTATTCAGTTGCCTAAATATGGCTGTTTAATGTCATTTTCATTGTCCATTATCTGAAACCCCAGAAAGGTGCTGGCCTCTTGTGGCTGGCTGGCTGTCTTGTGTCATTTCTGCTGGATTTATCCCTATATTTAGGCAGTTGGTTTCAGTTATTAGAGGCTGATCAGCAAAACTGGTATGTAAGCTAGCTGGTGACTATGAATTACGAAGTGTACTGAATCATATGAACTGTGATGACTGAGAGTTCAAAGACTCAGTTTTATCAAGGCAATCATCTGGTCTTACTTGAGATGCTGGGAAGTATGGAAGACATCTAGGTGGGACCAGTAGCTGTCATATAGAAGCTACAGAAGACTGTAATGGTAACTGGAGGCCAGGTGCATTACTACCATTACCATATGGTAGCAAAACCTCTGTTTGGGCAACCAAATGAAGCTCAAGGTGTCTACAATAAAGGTAGATTCCTCTATGGCTCAGTCATTAATGAGTGTATCTCATTATTCTCTTCCATTAAAGCTGTTCCAATTTACGTTAAACATTTAAAATATTCATTGAGCTAGTGAAAGAGAATTCAAATGATGCTGACCACTGTACAACCCCTTCTTTTAAAACATGATGTCTTTTTCTCTCTCAAAAGCTTGTATGGGAGTTTGCAGAGGATTCTCTACATGTCTGTCATCTGACAGGTACCTGGAAATGCTATCAAAATGGACTTCCTTGTATGTGTACAAAGACTGAATTGGGCTACCAAAGCTCTGGTCACTCCAGATATGGCCATAGGGCAGGTGAGCTGAATCTGCACAGTCCATCCACTGCCTAAGTGAAACACTAAACTTACTATGAATTCAGGACACAGTCATTCTCTCATTAGTAAGCCTGATGCTTCTCAGAAGTGCCAGATGTACAGCACATCCCCAAAGGACTGTGCACATGCACAGTTCACCTGGAAAAAGTATGCTTAACTAGTCTCGTATTCCTTTCAGTATGTTGGCTTTAAAATTTGTTTCCTTTTCTTTTAAATAGAGCAAGTATTTGGCAGCTTCTGCTCCAGTGTTTTTTTAAGTACTTCACACAACGTGAAACAATATCATCATGAAAATCCGAGAATATCACCATCCAGAATTCAAAGCTAGGGAACTTGTGAGAAGTATAGTTTCGTGTTCATGCAAGCATAGTGAAAAAAGAAAAAAACTTGAGAATCCCACAATTGAAGACTTTTTTGCATATTTAACTTGTTAAATATTTAAGCATGCCAATCTACTTTTTTGGCCATGGAAAAAATATTGCAAGTTATTCAGTGTATCAAAAAAGAATTACTCTTTTTGATTTACTACCCCCCCCCATTTTTGTTAAGCATGTCTTCCAAAATAATGTCTAGATCTTGTAAGGGTGAAACTGTAGTAGAAAATTTTATTTTACTTGGATTGTTTGCTGGGCCATAGGAGAAGATAAAAACATTTATGAAATTTTAAATACTACTGTATTAGTGATTTTATGTTAATTTAAATCTCAGGATTTTGATACTGAGAAGCATAGACATACTTAGACAAACTTGTAAAAGTACAATTTTCAGAAACTTCTGGTAGTTTGTAAAATTCTCTTAATTCTGTCTTAGCATGATTATTAAGATGAAAGAAGTCTATTTTCAAGTGTGGGGAATCCAGTTAGGATCCAGTCACGATGGATAATTTATTATAATTCGGATATAACAAAGACTACAATCCTGCCAAAAGTCTCCAAGTATCTTCAATATATCTTGCAAATACAGGATGGAAAATTATGTCCAATACTGCCTTCTCTTACTAAGTCTTTGACAAAATCGCGTTTCACTTCAACAGGGCTGACCATTTCAAGAAAAACAAATGAATTCAGAAGTTCCCTAATCAAGAATGAGAGGTGGTGGGGGGAAGACTTTCTTAACCGACAGGCAGCAATCTCTTCCCTCAATCTTCTGCTATGATCAAAAGCTTACTGGAAAGGAGGTTTACTTTATGATCGAAAATTAATAGATCGGATGATCTGGACCAAGAGAAGGAAGGAATCTTGCCTTCATCTGCAGGATATCCCATCACTTTTAAGTTTACAGGACATCTAAAATGCCTTTTAAGGTATATATATATGTGTATATATATGTGTGTATATATATATATACACATACACATATATGTATATACATACATACACACACACCTTTTTAGGGTATATAGCAACTGGTTGGTAAAGGAGGAAAAGTAATTACTGGTTTAAATACTCATCTGAAGTTTGAGGGATGTGTATCCAATTTTTCCACCAATACCAAGGTTTTATGTAACCATGGCCCATTGATGTTTCTATAATAAAGGGGTTGGATCCTAGAGCTATCTTCTCACTATGCTGTTGCTTCATAGATAGTCCAGAGATGGCATCTACAGATTTGCTTCCATGAAGCAATATTTTTTTTGCATTTAAGCGCGCAGTACTCCCAAGGGTCCTGGAAAGCTTGTTCTATTTTGTACGTGAGATTGTCTTTGTATGCTTACAACAAAGAGGGTAAGTGAGTCCTGACTTCCGTATAACTGTGGGCCTGTTCTTAACAAACTCTGTGAATACAAGGAGCTCAGTGCTATTCTACAAAACTGTGAATAACATGTATTTTAATTCACAAGGTTTTACAAGGATAAATATTTAAAAGATCATGAAGTACTCATAAACTGCAGTACTGAGGGGGCTAAAGAAGCTTACATTCCTATGTAGATTTTTTCCTGGGTAATCAAATTACAGAAATGAAATTATAAAGCAGATCAGTATGGAAATAGAACAAGACTACACTAAAAATATTTGATTCATCACAACAGAAGTAGTAAAGAGAGCTATAATAAATTAAACTAAATTAAATAATAATAATTGTTGATTTCTCATTTCTTGGAAAAAAATGCATTATTTCAAATGACAGTACCTTCCTATGCAAATATGCCCACTACAGTTGATACAAAGTGACAATTGGTAGCAAATTGTATTGACAGACCTTATTTGAATATAATTACTTCAACTCAGAAAGGTTCTGAATAAATTAATCATGGTATAATAGCATTGCAATTTTACAGCACTCTATAAAAAGAAAAAGAGAAACCATCACATTTTTAATTAATATATTTTATTGTTTCTGTTTACAACAGCTGAATTGTGTCATTTAAGTTAATTGAATTTTAGATCTTCAGTTAGTATTACACTGAATAGTAATTATGCAGCAAATGCACCTATTTTTTTAATGTAATTGTATTCCCATTTCTTTTTGAAGGTTGCACATTCTATGCTAAGGCTATAAATTCTCCCACTGAAGCTACATAAAACAGAGAAACAAGAAATTAAATTCTGAGTTTTACATAACTTTAGGATAAAAGACTGTGAGGTCCTTGTAAGTTGACAGTAGAGCAAAAAGGAGACAAAGCATTGGAGACTCTCTTGAAGTGATGACTCTCAGAATCATATTTTTCTACGTCATTTTGAGAGTTCAAAAACGCATATACATCCGGGCTTATTTAGGTTGCCAAAAGTGAAAGTTAGCAACAGCAAAACTGTGGTCCACAGATACCCATTTGCTGATCAGGCAGCCAAGGGAAATGGCCAAAAATAAATGCTGGCCACACAGGAGAGACTCAGTGTCTCACCTGATCTTTGGGCTGATCTTTGGGCTGCAGACGGAGGGTGTTTGGGATCTCAGGGCTGAATTCAGTTCCCTAAACACAGGCTTACAATGCTATTTATAATACCTGAGGGCATCTCCCCCAGCTGCCAATTGCCCCTGGAGGATGGTGTGCATCTCCTGCAGCCAAGGCTGCTGGCCCCGGCTGCTGTCTTCACTATTCCTGAGCATCAGAAGTGACACAGGAGGGCTATCAGTGGCAACTGAATTGAGTTCTATATGTTACTGAAGTTTACTGAAATGTTTTTAATTTTGCAGCCACTGGCTCATGGTTTTCTGGCTCTTTTTCCTTGTCTCTCGTGTTCACGTTTACTCAGTTCTTATTTTAGACCATCTCTTGGCATTTGTCCTTGATCTTGACTATGGATTCAGATACAGAGTTACCAGAATGTAGTCATGCTTCCAGAGGAGAAAAGCAAGAATTTAATTGTGACTTGAAAAAAAAATAATAATATTTTTTTCCACAAGAGAACTTAAAGTCATCTTGCTACCTAGAGATCTAATGCAGGATTACAGGGCACAAAGTATAAAGTTTTTTATCTCAGATATTAGTTGTTCATGCCCTCAGACCTGCCTGGAGGAAGAAGGAAGGGAGGTCAGTTGGCTATCTGTAATGTAATCTTCTAGTCAGAAACCCATGCTTAGATTTTTTTGCTGTCAGAACCAACATGGCATTCTTCCTGACATTCAGTCTTGCCATGCATGAAGTTCAGAAAACATATTTTTTTCATTTCAGAGACTGTGAATGGCATAGCTGTAAAGAAATTATGCTGTCATTTGTATTGCTTAGCAAGGAAGTAACAAGAAAAGAGTTTGGAATTGCTGTCAGAAAACCTCTACATTTCATATACCGTGCAATCCTGGGCACAGCTGAGGTTCTGCATGTTTGTCTTTTTTTCTTTTTCTTTTTTCCCTATTCTAGGGAAAGACTGTCGACTTCGCAAGAGTTAAATGTCCACCAAACAACTATGTGGCTTATCAGTTTCTATGTGACAGCACCAAAAGGTATCAAAAATGTTTCATGCTTAGTACTGCAACATCTTCAAAATCAATGTGTGTATCTAAAGGGACTGATTTAGAGCCCATTCAGGAGAGAAATTAAGTTCCTTTCTGGATATGCATGACACATACGTATGTTACAGGATTTCTTGCATTTTATTTCTTTGTAATAACAAAACAGATTTTGGGGAAATTAATTTTGAATTCCTTTCTTAAAATATACAGAAATCTTAAAGCAAGCTCATTTTCTTTTTGACTTCTTTTCTTTTGAGTTCATTGCTACATAACTGCCAAGAGTGAAGTTATGCTATAAATAAAATGAACATAATGTCTACAAAACTGCTTCAGGAGAGCTGTCTCTGAAGAGTATTTAATTTAAAATATATTGTTTTCAATTTCCTTTATTTTATTCTGCCATTACCATTTTTGCTGCTTTTTGACAGCTTTCATAAAGATATTTTAACACACACATGCATAGGCATACACATATGCATGTGCATACATGTGTATGTATGCATATCAGTTTTCCTGGTAAATTAGGAATTCATTTGCTTTAGTTGCTAGCTTGAAGTGAAACTCAGGTTAGTCTCAGCTGAATGAAATCTTTCCTTTCAGCTTCACTTCTTAAGTGTAGGAAAGATGAAAATATTTACAGTAGTTAAAGAATAAGTGTATAAAGATTTTGACTAAAATCAGAAAAAACAGCAAAAATGGGCACTAACTAGTGAACAATCATCCAGTTTTTTAACATAGTAATAGTATATATGCTATAGTTTATAAATGTATGAAAATTTCTAAAGTAAGTCTGTTTTCTTTACAGCAATTTATATTTCATTTTTAACCTCACAGTGTTGCATGTATAACACTGCAAGTAATCACTTGTTCTACTTATCCAAGCAATCTCTTCATCTAAATGTCTTATGATCCACTAACAAAAATACTGATTTTCTTTTCATCCAGTTTAAAAGAAAGCTGTAGAAGAAACAATTAATACATAGTGTGATACAGAATGTTAATCATACAATCATAGAACCGGTAAGGTTGGAAGGGACCTCTGGAGATCATCTAGTCCAACCTCCCTGCTCAACAAGGGTCACCTACAGCATGTTGGACAGGGTTGCATCCAGGTGGGCCTATGAAGATCTGCAGAGCTGAAGGAGACTCCACAACCTCTCTGGGCAACCTGTGCCAGTGCTCCATCACTTTCACAGTGAAGAAATTCACCCTCACGTTCAGGCAGAACTTCCTGTGCTTCAATTTCTGCCCATTGCCTCTTGTCCTGTCACACGGGACAACTGAAAAGAGTTTGTCCCTGTCCCCTTGAAACCCTCCCTTCAGGTACTTATACGCATTGATTAGTTCCCCCCTCAGTCTTCTCTTCCACAGGCTCAAGAGGCCCTGCTCTCACAGCCGTTCCTCATAGGGCAGATGCTCCAGCCCTCTGATCATCTTTGTAGCCCTATGCTGGACTCTCTCCAGTAGCTCCATGTCTCTCCTGTCCTGGGGAGCCCAGAACTGGACACAGTACCTGAGATGAGGCCTCCCCAGGGCTGAGTAGAGGGGCAGGATCACCTCCCTCGACCTGCTGGCAACACTCTTCCTAATGCACCGAACTATACCATTGGCCGCCTTGGCCACAAGGGCACATTGGTGGCTCGTGGTCAACTTGTCATCCACCAGCACTCCCAGGTCTTTCTCTGCAGAGCTGCTCTCCAGAAGGTCAGCCCCCAGCTTGCACTGGTGCCTGGGGTTATTTTTCCCTAGTGCAGGACTCTGCACTTGCCCTTGTCGAACCTCATGAGGTTCCTCTCTGCCCAGCTCTCTCTGAATAGCAGCGCAGCCCTCTGGTGGATCAGCCACTCCTCCCAGCTTGGTATCAGCAAACTTGCTGAGGAGGCACTCTGTCCCCTCCTCCAGGTCATTGATGAAGAAGTTGAACAGGATGGGACCCAGGACTGAGCCCTGGGGGACTCCACTAGCCACAGGCCTCAAACTGGGCTCTGCAACACTGATGATGACCCTCTATCCTGTGCCTTTCAGCCAGTTCTCAATCCACCTCACTGTCCACTTGTTTAACCCACACTTCCTGAGCTTGCCAAGCAGGATGTTATGGGAGACAGTGTCAAAAGCTGAAGTCAAGGTACGCAACATGCACTGTTCTCCCCTCACCTACCCAGCCAGTCATTCCATCAGAGAAGGCTATCAGATTGGTTAACCAGGATTTCCCCTTGGTGAATCCATGCTGGCTACCCCTGATCACCACCTTTTCCTCCATGTGCTTGGAGAGGACATCCAGAATGAGCTGTTCCACCACTTTTCCAGGGATGGAGGTGAGGCTGACCAGCCTCTAGTTGCCTGCATCCTCCTTCTTGCCCTTTTTGAAGACTGGAGTGACATTGGCTTTCTTCCAGTCCTCAGGCACCTCTGCACTTCTGCATGACTTTTCAAAGATAATGGAGAGCGGCCTGGCAACAACATCCACCAGCTCCCTCAGTACCCGTGGGTGCATCCCATCGCATGGGTCCATGAATTTATGGATGTCTAGCCTGCCGAGAAGATCTCTAATTGTATCCTCCTCAACCAAAGGAAAGTCTTCACTTCTCTGGACTTTCTCCCTTACATCCAGGCTGCAGGATTCATGATTCATCCCTTAGCAGTGAAGACTGAAACCAAGAAGGCATTCAGTAATTCGGCCTTCTCTGTATCCCTTGTCACCTGGGCCCTCACCCCATTCAGTAGCTGGCCCACATTTTCCCTAGTCTTCCTCTTGCTGCTGATGTATCTGAAGAAGCCCTTCCTGTTGTCCTTGACATCCCTTGCAAAACTCGATTCCAGCTGGCAGGTGGGACCTAGCCTTCCTCGCAGCATCTCTGCATACTCTAACTGCATTTCTATAATTGTCTCAAGTAACCTGTTCCCTCTTCCACATTCCGTATATTTTCTTCTTCTGTTTGAATTTGGCCAAGAGCTCCTTGCTCACCCATGCAGGTTCCCTGACCCCTTTACTCGATTTCTTACTCATAGGGATGCACCCCTCTTGAGCTTAGAGGAAGTGATGCTTGAATATTAACCAGCTCTCCTGGACCTCACTTCCTTCTAGGGCCTTAACCCATGAGATTCCACCAATTAGGTCTCTGAAGAGCCCAAAGTCCACTCTCCTGAAGTCCAGGGTTGCAATCCTGCTTGTTGCCTTAGTTCTTTCCTGCAGGATCCTGAACTCCACCATTTGATGGTCACTGCAGCCAAGGCTGCCCCCAACCTTCACATCTCTAACTAGTCCCTTTCTGTTGGTAAGGACAAGATCCAGCAGGACACCCTTCCTTGTAGGCTCCTCCACTATTAGTGTCAAGAAGTTATCATCAATGCATTGCAGGAGCCTCTTGAACTGTTTGTGCCTTGGTGTGTAGTCCCTCCAGCAGATGTCAGGGCGGTTGAAGTCCCCCAGGAGAACCAGGGCCTGTAATCTTGAGGCTACCTCCAGCTGTCTGTAGAAGGCCTCATCAACTTCCTCTTCCTGGTCAGGTAGCCTGTAGTAGACACCCACAACAGTGTCCCCCATGTTGGCCTGCGCTTTGATCTTTACCCATAAGCTCTCGACTGGCTCTTCCTTCACTCCAGGCAGAGCTCAATGCATTCCAGTTGCTTTCTCACATAAAGAGCAGCTCCACCACCTTGCCTTCCTGGCCTGTCTCTCCTAAAAAGCACATGTCCATCCATGGCAGCATTCCAGTCATGTGAGCTATCCCACCATGTCTCTGTGATTGCAATGAGATCATGGCCCTTCAGCCGCACACAGATCTCCAGCTCCTCCTGTTTGTTCCCCATGCTGTGTGCATTGGTGTACAGGCATTTCAAAGAGGTGGTCATGCCTGCAGGTTTCCCAGGAAGGGTGTACAAGGGTCCCCCATAGCCATGTCCCGAACACACATCCCCAGTACATGCACCCATTGGAGGCCCCCCAACTCAACTTGTGTTTTGTTGTCTACTCTGTCTCTATGACACCCCCTCCCCCTTTCCACCTAGTTTAATCCTTATTTAGCAGCTAGACGAGTCCTTTCAGAACTTAACTGCAACAGCTTGGTCAAATAGTCTGCTCTTTCCTTCATGTTGTTCTACTTAAGATTTTTCTAAGATTTAAAGATGAGTTTTTAGAGTGTGCATTCTGTAAGAGATCTGCACAAGGCAATATGTTATTAGGCATCCAATTAAATTTAACTAGAACTGATACAAAATACAACATAGTTGTAAGAGGCTGTTCAATTCCTGTGTAAAAATGGGTAGCTGAAGTAATCAAGGCCTGCAGCAGAGTATGTGCAAGCTCACTCAGGTTTCTGAACTATGTGGGCAGAAGAATATTGTTTTAGTAAAGGTACTTGAGGGTACAGTTCCACTTTGGGCTTAATCCATTCTATCTAGATGTAGAAGGAGGAAGTTCTCCTCCTCCTTTCTCTTGCTTTCTCTTCCCACAGCTTGTCTGAAAACTCTTGCAGCTTCTCTTTTCACTAGTGCTTGTACAGTCACAGCATGAGCTGGATGCAAGAGACTACACAGAAAAACAGGAGGTTGGGGAGAGAAGCAGGGCAGCAGCTGTCAGAGGCCCACATTTAAATTATGTTAGGCATAATAAGAAACTGCATAAAGAAGTGAAGCAGAAAGAAACTCCAACACAGCTATCATGAGGAAAATACAGAAATGCTATTGATGCAGCCTGAATATGCACCAAGAATGTGAACATCAGAACAAGTCTGGAGAAATGGCTTTTGGAAGTTCTGACAGACCGAAAGCACTTTATACTATATGCAGATAAATTGCTTCATAGTTCATTTCTCCAGAGCATAGAAGAACAGGATTTTGCATATTCCTTACAACTATTCAACTATATCAAAGAAAAATCCAACTCACTATCACTGTCTCAATTTAGCTGAAACTAATGTCTACCCAGAATTTCTGAGGAGCTAAAAAATCAACTACTTACTTTAACATATGTTAAGTTGGCTTCTCAGGTAAAAGAATCTATTAACACATATGTTAGAACTTGGCATACATATATTGCTACATATATTACTTGATCTAACATCATCTTTTAGATCCTTGTCGTGCCACTCTGACACCATTTTTTCTTTTATTGCCAGACTTGGATATCTTATGTTACATAATTCATTTTTATACAAGAGATAATTTGCAAAGTTTTGCATATTGCAGGTATCCGTCATGATATTCATGCTGTTTTAAAGATCAATGTGGATTTACTAGTTAGTAGTAAGCATTAAGTTTCTGTACTCTCATCTTCTTTCATTAGCACCATCCAGCGCTATATATGGACTTTGACTCATGTGAAACAATATTAGTCATGTAATTATGCAGTATTCACTAAACTGGCTGTATCAGATACATATATGTAAGATATTTCAGACTGAATATTTATTTGAAAATCATTCATTCAGTAGGTAAGCTAGGTTGTGTGAAGCTAATGAATACTTGTCCCAGATTGCAACAAAATGAGAATTTCATAGTGGTCTTCTTGAAGAAATCACAGATTGACAGAACCACAGAATGGTTGAGGTTGGGAGGGACCTCTGGAGATCATGTAGTCCAACCTCCCTGCTCAGCAAGGGTCACCTAGAGCACGATGACAGGATTGTGTTCAGGCAAGTTTTGAATATCTCCAGAGAAGGAGACTCCACAACCTCTCTGGACAACCTCTTCCAGGGCTCTGTCACTCTCACACTAAAGAAGTTCTTCCTCATATTCAGGCTGAACTTCCTGTGGTTCAGTTTGTGTCCGTTGCCTCTTGTCCTGTCACATGGCACCGCTCATAAGGTCCCCCCCCCTAATCTTCTCTTCCCCAGGCTAAACAGGCCCAGCTCTCGCAGCCGTTCCTCATAGGGCAGATGCCCCAGCCCTCTGATCATCTTTGTAGCCCTATGCTGGACTCTCTCCAGTAGCTCCATGTCTCTCTTGTAGTGGGGAGCCCACAACTGGACAAAGTACTTGAGATGAGGCCTCCCCAGGGCTGAGTAGAGGGGCAGGATCACCTCCCTCGACCTGCTGGCAACACTCTTCCCAATGCACCCTACAATACCATTGCCCTTCCTGGGCACAAGGGCACATTGGTGGCTCATGGTCAACTTGTCATCCACCAGCACTCCCAGGTCCTTCTTTGCAGAGCTGCTTTGAAAGGCAGAGCTCAGAGGGTTGTCATCAGTGGCATGGAGTTTAGTGGAAGGCCTGTGGCTAGTGGTGCCCCCCAGGGCTCAGTCCTGGGTCCCATCCTGTTCAACTTCTTCATCAACGACCTGGAGGAGGGGACAGAGTGCCGCCTCAGCAAGTTTGCTGATGATACCAAGCTGGGAGGAGTGGCTGACACACCTGAGGGCTGCGCTGCCATTCAGAGAGAGCTGGACAGGCTGGAGAGCTGGGCAGAGAGGAACCTCATGAGGTTCGACAAGGGCAAGTGCAAAGTCCTGCACCTAGGGAGAAATAACCCTAGACACCAGTGCAAGCCGGGGGCTGACCTTCTGAAGAGCAACTCTGCAGAGAAGGACCTCAGAGTGCTGGTAGATGACAGGTTGACTTTGAGCCACCAGTGTGCCCTTGTGGCCAAGAAGGGCAATTGGTATCGTGGAGTACATTAGGAAGAGTGTTGCCAGCAGGTCGAGGGAGGTGATCCTGCCCCTCTACTCAGCCCTGGGGAGGCCTCATCTCGAGTACTGTGTCCAGTTCTGGGCTCCCCAGGACAGGAGAGACATGGAGCTACTGGAGAGAGTCCAGCGTAGGGCTACAAAGATGATCAGAGGGCTGGAGCCCTATGAGGAACGGCTGCGAGAGCTGGGCCTGTTTAGCCTGTGGAAGAGAAGACTGAGGGGGGATCTTATCAATGTGTACAAGTACCTGAAGGGAGGGTGTCCAGGGGACGGGACAAACTCTTTTCAGTTGTCCCGTGTGACAGGACAAGAGGCAATGGGCAGAAATTGAAGCACAGGAAGTTCCGCCTGAAAGTGAAGGGGAATTTCTTCACTGTGAAAGTTATGGAGCCTTGGAAGAGGTTGCCCAGAGAGGCTGTGGAGTCTCCTTCTCTGGAGATCTTCATAGGCCCGCCTGGATGCAACCCTGTCCAACATGCTGTAGGTGACCCTGCTGAGCAGGGATGTTGGACTAGATGATCTCCAGAGGTCCCTTCCAACCTTACCGATTCTATGATTCTATGATTCTATGAAAGTTAAATACTGAAGTGTATGCTATCAGCTAATGATTGTGTGCTTGTATGTGTGACTGCTGTCAAGCCTAAAGTTTGAAGTGTTCTCCCTTTGTGATTGTATTAGTCTATTCTATTAACTGAGCATTGCAATAACAACTACAATAAATATATGCATGATAGTTATTGCTGCATTCAGACTACAGAAATACAACAAAAATTTCTTCTACAACCTATCCCTTCTTGTTGTGTACCATAGCCAAGTTTGGTTACCATTAGGCACCCTATAACATGTATTTGTCAAAAAAGCCAAAAATGGCTTTTGACTGACCTCAGTGACATTAGAGTCTGCAGTAAAGCCTTAGACCAAAATCAGTAGAAATCTTTCCGTTTTCTTGAATAGATGTAGTTCTGGATTTTAACCTCTAAGTACAGTGGCTCAAATGCAAATAACTTTATTATGTGAGGGTATTTAATATGTGAATTTCTGGACACTAGATGTTCATCCTGATTCAGACTTGGTTGAAATATACAAAGACCACTAATACAAATCATTTTGTTTACAAAGGATTCACAAGAATCAAGCAATACAGCGATCAAAATACTATAAAATTCCATATGCATTACAGGAATGCATCAAAACAAGACCTCAGCTAGCAGACCTACAAAAGTCAACATGTTTTTGCCATATTTTACAAGAGTGTATATGTATCAACATTTCAAAGAAACAAAATTGTCTTTGAAAACTTCTTTTCTAACAACAGTAGAACAAAGTCTCTAGAGAAGGCAAATAGTATGTTGAACAGGACATAAAAATAGAAAGAGAATTCCGAATTGAAAACAGAGTACTAGGATAGCTCAGTGGGTAACTTCTGTAAATTAAAACAGACCTTTCTTCAGAAACCCTTTACATTAAAAACAGAAGAATATCCCCACAACTCTAAACACTGTAAAACTAATCCTCTTCTAACTATTAAAACCAGGCCAAACCCAGATCAGGTTCATGACAGGAAGCCTGTTGACTATTGACTGGACTGTTTACAGAGTGCAGACAGTAACTTCATATAAAACTTAATCCATATGACATAAGTGGGAAATGGAAAGTATATCAAATAATAAAAATACAGACTGATCAGAGAAAGATGTTTCACACAATATTTTGTAAAGAAAATGCATTTTGGATGATAGAGTTGAAAAACTTGCTTGGTGAAAGCACAAATCTGAAAATTCTAGGCACATTTTCCATATTTTAAGTTTTTGAATAATGGAAATGTTGAAATTCCCAATATTCTGAAAGAACAGTGGAAAGTTGGACAAAAAGATTAAACAAACTTGTGTTTGGACCTATTCAGTCTGATTACTAGCTACTAGTTTTGCTGTATAATTGTACAAGCATCTTTAGAGTTCCTCTTAATTTGTTATGATGTGACTGAAAGGAGATTCTGGGGTCTGCTCCAAAGTGCCTAAGAACAGTTAACCTTTTTTTTTTTTTTTTTTTTTTTTTTTTTTAACCTCTCTCTTATTTGGTCAATTTGGCACATTGTGATGTAGGCTTAGTGATTTATATATTCTGATTCGATGTCTCTGATATAAATGAGTGTATGCAAACCTGCATTGTCACAAACCATGCTTGTAGACATTTAACAAAGATGTAATCTTGTATAAAAAAGTATAATCTTCAGGGGTTCTATTCTAGAATAACCTGCTACTATCCTTGAAGGAGAAGGTAGTAGCTGCTCAGGCTTTTGGAATTTACAAAGGATTTTTTTTTTCATCTTATCTGTATTGCAGATTCAAGGATTAAGGAAAAAATAGGTCTGAATTAAATCAGAAACAGTGATACTTCTGTCCAGCATGATAAAGTACATTATCATTTGTATTTTGTTTCATCTTATATGGTATCCAGTGAAACACAAGGGAAATGGAAATGCAACTAGTTATTGTAAAACTCTGATAACAAGGAATCTTGTTTTATGTAGTTGTATTTCTATGTTACGTGTCCTTGAAAAACAGTAATATTGAGAAGACAGATAAAAATGTTTTGTGGCTCATAAATTTTCTTTCTTTGTTCAGTAAGCTTGATCTGAGGCGTACACAATGTTGACACCAATGATAAGTATTCACCCAATTGCCATGCTTTTCTCTAACTTGTGCATTAATACTACTTAGAAAAAAAGGACATGCTCACTTCCAAGTGCTTTCACTTTTGGATATTTAAGAACACAAATTAGATATATTTTCTAAAATGGAGACTCTATCTTCCATTTCTTAAGCACTGGAATGAGACTGATAAGGAATTCACTTCTTGTATAAGGCAGAATCCTTACAGCCCTAAGCTCCAGCCTCGTTCTTCCAATCTCTGCTTTCTCAGACAGTGATTCGTCTGTAGATAATAGTTTTCACTCTAAGCAGATCAGTGATGACAGAGCATCAGTGATGGCAGCAGATGAGGAGAAAAATAATTTTTGCATCCCATGAAATATTTTGATCTCACAGGTAGTTTCCTATTCCATATGAAGATGAACAGAGAACTTTCTAGATTTCTACTCCAAAATGCATGCATACATTTATTTTCAGATCTTTCTTCTGTTGTATTCAGGCCAACAAGCTCATCTTTGGTTTCCATTGCTTCAAGTAGATGTTCTAAATTCTTGCCTTCTAGCTATTTTGAGATAAGTTTTTCTCAATAATTGCAGTTGTATCACTAAATTTCAACAACTATCTCTAAAACACAGGGTAAAATCTCTACTTATCTTTGGTCTCTGTTAAAATTTCTTCCTTCATTTCCTAGATTGGGAAATTAAGGTAACAGTATGTATCTCTAAAGGGAGTTTTCAAGGAATTAAGTAGTTATTGTTTAATGAGGTCTTTAAAATACTATTTCTGCACATTCAGTCATTGATTTAGCCAGGCATAACCTTACTGGCCAGTTTTGAATTAAACCTGGAAGTTGCTGTGTATACATGAATTATTGTGATTAAAAATTCTATTTTGAAATACATACTTCCCTAGGTAATATTCCACAGGTAACCTGACAATCTTTATTTAATTCCATTAAGGTTGGGTCACATTAGAATGAATGTGAGTGTGAATTTCTTCTCCACAGGAATAGTATTACACCTGAAAATCGTATGAAAAATCAAAAGTCTATTCAGTTAATCTTGGCAGTTAGGAATGTGTGTTACCCCAACCTCTGCTGTAAAGGAATGACTTCTGCATTTACCTAATTGGCATATTTCCTATAATGAAAATAAGGCTTTTTATAAATAAAGAGTTACAAAGCTTTTATTTTTAAACTATGAATGTAGCAGAATAACTATTGAAAGAAAGGTCATTATGTGTGTCATATGGAAAGAGTACAAAAATAGTATGTGAAAATTGTCAAAATGCTACAGAGCTTAATATTGTTTGTCGTGAATATCTGTGGAAAGACAAGTCATTTTCTGCCCTTGCTTTTAGGCTGTGGCAAAACACAGAAGAGTGATTTTAAAAGCCATAGGTCTGATATACTCATCTGTTTGCTTAAATTAATGATGCCTGCCACAAATGTGTGAATTTAACTTCCCTACTTTTTTGGAGTCTAAGCTCTTGGAAAGAGAAATTATATACTTTGAGTCCTCAGAGTTTTGATGTTTCTTGAAAGTGGAATTTGCTAGGAAATTCAATACAAGCACAAAAAGAGGAAATAAAGGATAGTTAAAAGTTAAGGATATAAGTAAACAGAAAGTAATCCAGAACTGCAATAAATCAAGGCAGCACAGGAACTGGAGAAAGGTTATAAGGCATACCATATGCTATATATCTTCTCTAACTGAATTTGATTGCTCAGAGGTTCCTTCAAGAGAAATAACTGTAAAGATTTTCAAAGAGCTCACCACCAGGTCTTCCCATTTGGTCATGTACTATCTTGCTTGTGAGTAACTCACTTTGAATAAACTACTGACATAAGCTTCCACTGAAACAAAGAAAAACCTGCAGTTTTATCCTTCCCACTGTGGTTTTAACTGGAGTATTGTAAACTGGTCTGGATAAAAAATCTGCCCCTCTGCAATGAATTATCTTTGCCTCTGAAGACTGTTTGGAAATATTTATGTCATTACAATAAGTAATCACTATAGCCAAGTCCCTGTAAGATACACTGTTTATATATATATACATATATATATATACACACACACACACATATATATATATATAATCTATCCTAGTAGTTAGCTGCTTCTTTTAGCCTATAGATATATTACAGAATATGCCAAAGAACAATGGATTATCTATATCCAGTAAGACAAATATCAGTAGATTCCGTACACACTTCAACATATTGCATCCTCATATCTTTATGATTTGCAGAAAGGCCATTATTTAAATTTATGGAAGTAGACCTGAAATTATATGAATATTGATATGAAGTTAAAAAGGGAGATGGCATTTAGTATTCTGTCCTTTCTCCTTATTCACCAGTTTTTGTCCATTGGTTTCTGGAGGAGGTGTTAACTAAGGTGCACTAGGTAAACTTTTTGTATCTAGTTTCTTGGTGAGGCCAGGTTCACTAGAGGCCAATCAGTCATGGACAAAATTCATCTATACTTTCTGTTCAGTATAATATCAACATAGTTCACAAAATCTTTAAATAAAAAAAAAAATCAATATGCACGAGAGTTTTTTTTTTTTTTTTGTCAACAATGTATAGATTAGGGAGAGAGATGCAGAGTTGTGTACAACATTAGTTGGTGGACTGGAGAGAGAAGACTTAACTGAGAAAACAGACATAAACAAATGATCCTGTTTTAGTGATGGGAAAGTGTTTTTTTTTTTTTTTTTTTTTTTAATGTTGATACTATTTTTATGCATAATGTGATTTGTTAAACAGTCAAATAAAGTTTTCTGTCACCTCAGACCTTGTCAATAACATTCTTTAGAGAGAACAGAATCTACCCAAAATAGCCATATGCAGAATTTGTCACCTAAAAGAAACTAGGAGACAAAAAAAATCTCTTCCATCGAGAACTACAGGATAATTCATATTGCAAGGGACCACAGGAGGTCTCTAGGCAACCTGAAACTCAGAGCAAGGTCAGCTAGCTGAAAGATTAGATTCACTCTGGTCAATCTGATCAAATACATTGCTGTCCTTATGGGAGAAAAGTATCTCTCTATATCCAGTCAGACCCTCCCTTGTTTCAATTTATGGCATTATGTTATACATTGCTGTAAGAAAAAAAAAAAAAAAAAGGCTCGCAGTCTTCTTGCAGGTCCTGGAAGGCTGCTGTGAGGTCCACAAAGCTGTCTCTTTTCTTTGCTGAACAAACCAAGATCACTTGGATTCTCCTTACAGGGCAAGTGTTTCTTCACTCCAGCTACCCTGGGGACCCTTCACTAAACTTGTTTCTGTTTATCTACAGCTTTCTAGCACTGGAGGTCTAGTCACATCCCCTGACCTGCTGGCTCTGTTGCTGTTGATGCCACCTGCTGTTGGCCTTCCTTGTTGTCAGGGCACATTGCTGGCTCATGTTTAGCTTAGTGCCCACCAGGACCAAGGATCTTTTGTGCAGCAATGTACACCAGGCAGTCAGCCCCCATCCTGTGTCATTGCCAGGGGTTCCTCTTTCCTTTGTGCAGGACTTTGCTTCTGTCTATGTTGAATTTCAGAACATTCCTGTTGACCCATTCCTCCAGTCTCAGTCTTTCTCGATGATGGCTCTGCACTTGAGTGTATCATCCTGGTAACCCCATTTGGTGTTAGCTGCAAAACTGATGAGTGCACACTCTCACCTCCTCCCAGTCACTGATGAAGAAGTTAAATGAGATGCATCCCGGAATAGATCCTGTGGGAGAATGAGTACCACCTAACGTGGGTAATTAGTAGAATATACCTGCCTCCAGGTGGAGTGCAGCCACTATCCACTGAGCCTGGTTGTCTGACCAGTTTTTAACCATTTTGTTGTTCGCCCATCCAGACCATGACAATTCTGTTTGAGTACAAGAACACTGTGAGGGACAGTGTTGAAACCTTTGCTGTGGTTTGGCTGCTGTACCTAATTCATCATGGGAATGCTCAGCAGAGCCCAAATTTTCACATTCCCCTGCATGCACCCTTTTCTAGAACAGTACATAATAAGTTGAATATTCTTTCATTTAGAAAGAATTAGGTTCATTTATATCCACAATTTGGCATGACTCTTCAACATACCATTTATAGACTTTGAATTTTAATTAGGTTTCTGGCTTTGTATCTGAATTGTTGTTGATTCAGTAGAATTATATTAGCATTGTCATTTTGGAATTAATATTTGGTAAGTACATTAAATAATAAGTGCCTTTGTAAGTGCTTAAAAGTGCTGCAAAACAACAAATCTAAAGTTTTTAAATGACATCTGGGATTTTCTAACTCAGGATATAGATTTTTCAGTTCTGCTTTAAACTGTAGAATTAATTCCTATCACACTTTTTTTTTGCTCTTCTTTCATTAATGTGTCCTGTGAAATGCACATATTCCTATGAAACATCATGAAAGTAAGATGTATTGCTTTTGTAATAAAAGATGGTGAGGTTTCAGCAGACCTTAAGTCTTAGAAAGGTTCTTTCAACAGTCTGGGACAGAAATCTCAAAATATTTTTCAACTTTGTTCTAATGGCAAAGGATCGTGATGAGCCTAAGGAGTGTGGCTGTTTTATTCTCAGAGGTTCACTTAGTTTTAGGTATCATATAGTGAAGTTTAAAGGTAATTGCAACAAATTAATTTTCCTTGTCTGTGGGAAGTCAATAAAGAGAGCAAATGACATATTTTGTTTACACTTGATATCTTGGATTCCTGAGGAGTCTCTAGCATTTTATTCTTCTCAGAATTTTCTGAAGTACAGTTCTATCATTGTCCACTGAGGTTTGGAAAATAATATTCCAGCTGAACACAGGCCATTCAATTATATTTAGCTTTTTTTATCTAATTATACAACCTAATTTCATATAGTAACATAACATTAAATAGAATAAACAAAAAGAAATAGAAATACCTGAGATTAGGATGTGGACCATTCAAGTTCCTAATTCCTCTAGCTATTATATTACATTATCTTTGTCCTGTTCAAAATCTCTTGCTGCTATGTACGTATTAGAACATTGCAAAAAGTGCTTTTGACTCCAACATTCAGGTATCTGTAAAAGTTTATATATTACATTAGTTAGGGTTTTAGAAATTGACTTACTCCCACACATTCTTTGGAACTGAAGGCAATCTGTAACAGTTTCGAGTATGGGGTTTATTTTAATAAGTCTAGTTTAAAAGATAGTTTAAAAGATAGTCCTTCAGAACAATCAGCATTTTTTAATGATGAATTACCTATTTTCATCAATCACTCAGCTACTTCGCTGTTTAGTTCCCTCTAGAGTCTCACACGAATACGTCCCTTTCCTAGTGATTTATTGCAATTTAATTTCTTGAGCTATTTCATCAGGAGAACTTGTGATACTTCATCTGAGTTCACCTCACCCTTTTTTGCCTGAAAAGGATGACTCGACCAGTAGTTATTTTTTCATCATCTGTGGTGACAAATGATGCAGAGCAGAATTTAAACAGCCTTTTTACAAACTCTTTAAGCTTTCCAGTGGCTCGCTGCATGATGGTCTGGTGTCATTGTTTCCTGTTCAAGGACCCTGCAAAGAAGATAAAAAGCAGAAGTATGTCCTGTGGGATATTTTATTGTTGCTAGGACTGCTTGTGCTTTGTGCCACACTGTGACTGGTTTAAGGCTATATCTATACTAATGAAGTCACTCACTCTCAGGTATAATCCTGACCAGTGGCCTCCAGGCAAAGAGGCATGAAGAGAATTGTAACCAAAATGCTTAGGGCTTACTTGCCCTAGGATGAACTGGCTCATGTCCTCGTAGTAGTTGGTCTCGTGTGGTACTTCTGCAGATCTAAAAAATAATTACAATTGTTACACGCTATTATTATAAATTATTACTATTTGTATAGTAATTTTGTGTATAATTAGTATTATTGTGTATTATTATGTATTCTGAATGATCTAAGATGGCTTTCAACTCCTCTGAGTATTACTTGATAGGATGAAGCTGAGGTTTGCATGATGGAATGTATGCCGGGTATGGTATGAAGGTGTTTAGGAGTGTCTAAAAGTGACAGACCTGCTGAGATAATATTGTAGACATAGGTAGGTAAAAGAAGCCAAACTTGGTGCAGTTTCATAGCCACTGTCTACAGAAATTGGTCCCTGGATTAGACTGTTCTTAGAACTGTACCTAGGATTTGACTTTACTCTGGAAAAAGTCTTGTGAGAGAACTATTATACACACAGTGCAGATGGCCAGAACACCAGGACTAGTGAACGAATTGGCACCCTACATTATCTAACACTGTAGGCACACCCTGATGTTGCTTGCCAAGATCCGCGTTTTATGTGAAGCACAACAGAGCTATGAACACAGTTTAGATCTAATATTAGTAGAAGAAAGCACTCAAACTTGAGAAATACTGGGAGGAAGGAAAAAAAAACCCTTTTCATCAGGGAAAAGTTTAAAAAAAAAAAAAGTTTTCTTCTATTCTCCAACGAGAACTGTGGATTTCCTGTTTTGATAAAATATTCTGGCTTCACTGAACTGGCTAAGGCTCTCGCATTCTACCTCTGTCTAGCTAGGAGAAGACAGCATTTGAACAGGAAAATATCATCAATGTGTTTAGCTTTAGATTATCTTTGTATTTCTTTTTATCAGATGTACTGTTTTTCCTTCTTCTGGCTTATTTCTTTTTGTAGCATATTTTTCCACTCACGATTAATCTGATCATATCAACAAAACAACCTCAACATTCCATGCAGCTGTCAGATAACTTGTTGAATGAATAAATGTCTTCTAAAACATATGAAATCTTGATTCCATTTGTGATTTCTATGGGATGTTCACAACTCACTTTTCTTCTTCATGCATCTGTGTATTTGTTGTCCTAAGCATCTCACCTGGAAAATTTTTGAAACATGGCTCAAGTTTTATTACATGTTTCTGCACTGCCTACCTGGTATTTGTCCAAAGCTCTCCACAGTACAAATAAAAAGTAATGATAAACCTTATTGTCAGAGAACAAAAATAGCTCACTCTGGGAGAAATAAAAATGAGAAGGTCGAACACAATACTTCCCAGCCAAGTTCCTATTTTAATGTGGACTTAGTCTAAATCTCTGCCATTGTCCCAGTGTTTGAGATAATAAAGTAAGGGAAATGTATGTAAAATTCAGATCCTGGGTCAAATTTTAAAATATTCTGTCAGAGTGGTTTTTAGCACCAGACTGCCTATGCCAGTTTCCTGTCAGGAAAGGTTAAGATACCTCTCTAAGCTTGAGCTAATCTACACATAATCATTCCAGTGACACATAAACAAAAGCTATGCTTTGCATAGATAGGAATTGTCATTCCACAGGAAATTTATTCTGGATGAAATGCTTCACATTTTTGCAAATGCAGATATGCCAAATCTTTTAAGTGCAAAGCTGTAAAGCAGAAAATGACCTTATGAGGCTTTCTATTCAGAACTACTTGACATCCTGAATGAGTTCAGGAACACGCAGATGGCAGCTGAAAAAAGACAGCTGATTGCAAAGCTCTTAAAGATTACTCTGAAGAACAAATATACAGTCCATTTATTTTTAAAAAATGTATGTGTGTTTTCAATTCATTTGGAATTTTTTATTGTGCTGCAAATAGCAGTGCTATTCCAGGCAAAATATCCTGTCAGGATGGGGAGTAAAATGCTGAATTAATATGTACTGGCATTCTAACTTCAATATGGGGGAAAAATACGTGAGAATCATAGTTGTAGTCATCATTATTTCACAGATCTAACCACTGTATTGTCATGGTGAGAGTAATGTCTTTCCTTAGAAGTTACTGTTTGTGATTTATTACAGCCCTAATGCATGAATGAATGAGGGTGGAACTTACCCAGGAGAACAGAGGAACACTTCGTTTGTAAAACTAAGATATACATCAGGGTAGGGCTGCTGGGGCACTAGTATTATTATTTTTAATGAATTTCTGTTTAGATTACATGTCAAACTATTTTACAGAATCTTCATAGGAAATGGATTTTTAAAATGTAATCATGATTTTTTTTGTTCTGGAAACCTCATTTTAAAAAGGTACTTTGCCTACATTATGAGCTAATCAGCCTCAGAATCAATTTCTGAACAGAAAGCTCAATAACTGTTCTTATTACTAAAACATAAAGAACTGAAAAATTGGAGGATTATAAAAATATTTTTCTGTTTCATCATGTTGCTTATTAATGACAATTTATTTCGACATTTCTTTTCCCTCTGTTCTTTTTGACAAGTTGTATGGCTGTCACACTCCCCTTGGAGATGAAAAGCATAAGAGAAAAAAGTCTTCTCTTCAGAGTGTTTGCTAAAACAACAGGAACATGATTTAAACTGAAAATGCAAAAGGCAACTCTCCCACCGTGTGTGTGTGTGTGTGTGTGCGCACACCTATACACCCACTCAAAGATTACAAAAGAAAAAACAGCAGAAAAACAGATGAGAAGAAAGAAAAGGACTTCAGTGGTTCAAATGCTTGCTGTCATTCTTAAGCAAAATACATGAAAATGCAATACATGAATAAAAATGAGTATTTGAAGCAGAAATGAAGGCATGTTGGTTAGAAGGTTAGAATCATTATCTTTCATAGTGGTTAATTATTAGAGCAGCAGTATCTTTCTAAGAGGCAAAGTCAGCAAATAATTATATAAAGAGATTTCTTTCTAGATTCAATGAAATTTTTTTCCAATTTCTTATTTCAAACAGGCTAAGAGTTGCTCATAGGAAAGCTATATACCAGGCATTATTCAGAAGGATCAGAATAATTTCAAATAATCCATACAGTATCTGAAGACTTTAGGATGCATATGTTTATGCATAGAAAACTCGTAAGCAGAAGACTAAATTTACTACTCTTTGGACATACACATGCTACATTGATTTGGATTTTATAATTATTCTTGATGATCCTGATAAAATATTATTCAGGATTCAAATAACATAAAAATATATTAAAAAAAAAAGAAATTCAGAAAATTCTCTGGAGTCCACTGCAGTGTGAGTAAACCTGCTTATCATATGATATGATATCATATCATATCATAGGAAAACAGATCCAGAAACACAGAAGCAGGAAAAGGATCAGGTGTTGATCCTGCTTTTTTACGGCTTGTATTTGTCCTATCTTTTTTTACACAGTAATCCATTACTCAGAGAAATTGTCTAGACAAGGGAAGATCTTGGAAGAGAAAACAGCACCATTCCCCATTCACAGCTGAGCAGCTGAAACTACACGGTAAAGAATTGTGCTTCTTGGTTCTTGTACATTCTCTGACCCTAAGGTGGTAGATATTCAGCTCTAGCACCACTTACAGCTGCGCAGTGAAGCAGGAAAAGTGGTTACGGATATTCTCAAACAAATTTAAGTGGTTTCCACACAGCGTGTACTGTACATGCTCTGGTCTGTCCAGTTGCTGGCACTGCAGTCACATGGCCCTGTGACTTGAGATCCCACTGTGACCTGAGATCGCGCTCCAGCAGCTGCACTCAGACCTCCACATAAACAAATGGTCGCAGAAGAGAGCCTCGCACTCAGGACAATAGTTAGAAATGAAGTTTACTGAGAAGATGGACAGGCTGCGCTGATCGGGCACAAGGCATGGCCACACAAGCACACAGACCAGCACATTTACAGGCAACCAGTCACACCTCAATGCCTCCCCTTTCCCCACCTTTGGTCCTTCCCCTAGACATTCCCATAGTAAGTCTTGCACAACTTCAGGATGCTCTTTCCCTGCACCCCGTAACGAGTCCTGCGCCATGGCAGTGCCCAGCACGCAAGGGCCCCAGAGAGCCTCTCTGCTGGCCATGAGGATGGGTCTCCCCCCACTCCATGGGACTGGGGCTCTCCTGGGACAGTCCTGGGGGCCAGGCAGGGGCTGGAAGCTCTGATGGGTCTATTGGGGCTCCCCTGCCTGCCCCAGGGTTATAGGACTCCAGAGTGTGTGGGGGGGGTGAGCCTTCTATCATAAAACAATATGAATCCCAGAAAAATCTATTCTAAGCATGTTATTTTCGTGCAACAGTTCTCTTTCCATTTCAAGCATGTCATCATCAGATTTTATATTTTTTGAAGAAAACTGGCTTTGGTATTCCACAGTTTTCTGTGATCTTGTAGACATTGTATATTGCTAACCTCCAACTTGACTTTGCATTAGAGAAATAAGAGTTCTCAATTTTTGTATTATTGTTAGTAAAAAGTTCAGCAGTATTTGTGCAACACAGTTCTAGGCTTCCTTGTTAAATTACCAGCAAATACAATCTGTGAGACTTTGGAAGCCACATAATTTCCAATATATCACAGAATTATAAAAATGATGGTTGAAAGGGACCTCTGAAGGTCTCTAGTCCAGTCCCATTCTTGAAACAGAGAGAAACCTTTCCTACCTGAGTCTGGACACGTGGGTGAAGAGTCCACAACTGCTCTGAATCATCTATTCCAGTGCTGCACTACCCTCACAGTGAAAAAAGATCTCCTAATGAACCTCCCAAACCACAGCTTGTGGCTATTGCCCCTTGTTTTATCTTCTATTACCATCGAAAAGAGTTTATTTCCTAGAAGGGACTAAGATCTGTAAGCCCCATTCCAGTAGTTACAGGCTGCCTTAGGCATCTTTCACCAAAGAAACAAGTACAGCTCCCTCAGCCCCTCCTTGTAGATTAATTCCTCAAGGTTCTGACCCCTCTATCTGGTGGTCTAGCCAATTTTCAGCCCTCGTAGCTGTACTATTTCAGCCCTCAGCTTCCAGTTAAGAATGCAGTGAGAGGCAGTGTCAAAACTCTTATAGATATGCAGCTATGTTGCAACCATCACTCTGCCCTCATCCACACGGCCAGTTACTTCATTGTGGAAGGCAAGCATGCTGGGCAAGCACTACCTATGGTAGATTCATATTGATTGCCCCTGTCCTTTAGATGTGTAGAAGTAGATCCCATTGGTGCATGCTGTGTCCAGGGACTGAGAGGAGCCTTACTGGTCTATATTTCCCTATGTCTACTTTTATTGCTTTTTAAAGACAGGCATAGCATCAGTGGTTTTCAGGATGTCAGAAATCCTACCCATTCACTATGTTTTCTTCATAAGTAATAGATAGCAGCCTTGCAATCATATTAACCAACTCTTCCATCATCTCCAAGTGAATCCTGTCTGGCAAATGGATTTGAAGACATACTGCTGCTCTCAGGAGTCCCTTGCCAATCATTGTTCCCCCACTGCTGGTTGCACCTCTCCTTCTGTAGTGACACTTGCAGAGGTCTGGGAACACTCTTTGCAGACTGACATTGAGTACTTCACCAATCGCTGGGCCTACATATTCTCTGGACCCTTTTGCTATTAACATATCTGTAGAATCCTTTTACCTTTTAACTCCCTAGACACTTTTTCTCTCCACAGCAGTTTCCCAGATTATGACTAGATTAAATAAACTGAACTCTGCTCTCCTAAAATTTTTCAAAATTCACACATAAAAGTGTATACATTCTCTTTTACCAGAGGGCAACTAGTCTGAGGATTGCCAAGTAGAAATAAAGTAGAGACTGTACTTACTGTAATGCAGTCAACAGTCCCTAATCAGGCCCAGGATCCCAAGGGCTCTAAGGTAATTCACTTCACTTGGCTAAATGGAAAATTATTAAAATAACATCACTTACTTTTATAATGTCTCCTCTCTGGGGTTCTCAAAGTGCTCTGTAATAATTAATTAATTAACTAAGCCTTGTAACATGATTTTGGCATAAAATACTACTGTACTCCTTCCTACAAGTGAATTTGTTCCTGATGGATATACACTTCAGATTAAGCTGCATTATTGAAAGAAGTATTATGTTTTCAATAGTGAGGTTCTCTTTCAACACAGAATAAAAATTGCAAAAAGTATTTTGAAATTTAACAATAGAGAGAGAGACCACCTTGGAATAGGCAAATGGTTCTTCTACTTAGATAAAGAAGTGGAAAATACAGATTCCAAGAGCTATTCTTCCAAACTGGAGCAGAATCATGAGACGTAATCCTCTATGTCATTGATGAGAGTTGACCTACATATTTTCTTCAATGACTATTTCTGGTCTAGGTGCAGTATTGCCAAAAATAAGGTTATTTATAACCATATCAGTATTTCTGAGTAAACAAAACCCACAAATAGTATCTGTTGAAAAGTTCCTGGAAGAGTAGTTGTACAAATCTCATAGATATGAAACATTAGCAAAACCAAATCTTAGCTATGAAACTAGATTCTTCACCTTGATACATGCAAAGGCATTACATATAAAACAAGAAATTAGCATTTTCTAGGAAAAGCAAATGCATATAGACAATAGCATCACATACCATCACATTTACCATCACATTCTGAGATTTCATAAACTGACTGATTTCTCTAGGTGATTTCCTGATAGATTGACGTACAATACTGAAACATAGATCTAGATGTGCAAGTGGATGAGATAAAGAATAAAAAATATATGAACTTTTTAAATGCAAATGACTTAACTGCAGAGGAATGAGTTGTAATCAATGAATATTACAGGCATGAACAAAATCAAGAAAGAAACATTTATTTTAACCTAATAGGATAAAGATTAGGCTTACCAAATCAATGAAACCCTGTTTTCATTGATACGGTTTCATCATGCCAGCCATGACCATATTTGAGGTAGACATGTTCTGAGACTGGCTTTCTGTTCTATTTCAAATTTCAGGCTTTAGAGGGGATTGGGGAAAGAACAACTGCAAAAGTGGGACAAACAAGTAGTTCATTTTAAATGCCATTTTTTGCCATTCTGATGTACAAAGCCACAGACTGAACGAGGTATCACTGCTTCCTGCCACTGAACTGAACCAGAAGATGGATCATGACGCTACTGCCGATTTCAGGAAAGCTGATGAAATTCATTCCTGCTACTCAGTGGTGGGCAGCAGTGAAATACTCTTATAAGACCCTCCTCAACATGCAGGGAGCCCAAAGGCCAGGTGCCCCTGCTTGCCTGACGTGGAGTCACTGACAGTTCAAATTTTCCAAAGCTGGGGTACGATATCTATAGGCATTGAGTACCAGTGTCTGGGAGCCGGGAAGCCTCCGGGCATGAATTCTGATACAGGACTGAGCAGCCACGTGGGTGGCTGACAGGAGACAAGAAAGCTGTGTGTCAGGCAAGTTTCAACTACCCATATTCTCCTGGAAGATTTGTTGATATAGACATGTTTGTTTACGATGACTTCATCCTGACAGATCAGCATTTTCTGATGGAAATACAATCCATCATAAAGTTTTTGGGCAGGTCTAAGCTGCTGAGATTCTTCTGTATAAAATCAGTAGCATTAGAATTCTCAATTATTAATGGAGTAACTCCTTCTTTTGGAGAAATAATTTTAGAAGTTTTTTTTTTCTATTTCTTAACTTTTTTGGCATAATGGTAATTTATCGCTTTTTCCTTTAGTTTGTGTCATGGTTTTCAGGAACAAAACCCAAATAATCAAGATGGCTTTTAGCTAATATTAAGGACAGGCCAAACAAAACTTTTATATTTATGTTCAAACAGAGTGAAAAGAGAGACTCTCTGTTATTTTTAAGTGAAGTAATCAAAGAAGACATCTTTGTAAGTATCCAGAATTATCACATGTAAATTTCAGTACAAAATTATAGCTTTCTTTTAGTGAGTTTGGAGCCTTTTGGCTTATAAGGAACAATCTATAGAAATCAAAGGCAACAGATCTGCATAGTTTAATACACAACATTCTGAATAATGGCTTGTGCTTCCACCTTTTGGATTTGCGTATGGCAAATCCAGATACATTTCTCAGAATGCTGGAATAACTTTGATAAACTTTCAAAACTCTTTACAAGGTAAAACCTCTTAAAATGCAGTGAGATAGATACTTTAATCCAAAATGGATACAGGTGGACAAAGCTTTCTATTTAAAGGTATCTCTGCAGATCTTAAAAATATACATGCTTTAGCTTGCATGGCAATGAAATCAGTTTGGGATTATTCCATCTGCTATCTTTTTGTTACGTTTATTCTTTCATCTGTGCACCCAGCACATTCTAGTTAATTTGTCTCTTATTGAGATAAATCCTAACCTTTACTCTTTTGCTCAAGTAAAAGAACTGCAAGTAGAAGCAAAGCTGAGGAGAGCATAAGATTTACGTATGTGAAAATTCACAGAGTATAAAGTACAAAGCACAACTTCTCTAGTGCTAGATTCAGTACTTTGAAACTACGGAAAACTGTACCTCCAAACTACACTTAGGAACAATGGTGGAAGCTAGTGAAGTATATATGAAAAAAACTTATGCTCAGTGTGAAAACATTAGCAATTAAAATGAGGCAGTTGGTTGTGAGTAGCAAGAGGTGAATAACAGCAGAGGAGAGATGATCATGCAAGAAAGAGAAGAACATGATTAAATCATAAGTAAAGGTGTTGTGGACTGAATTTCAAATTTCTAATTTTAGCTAGAATAAATTACTTCATGGACCTCACCACCTGCCAGAACTGAGAACAATTCACTGAATTCAGTTGGCAGTACCTTAACCCTCAGTTTTCTTCTGTCTCTGTCTCTGTCTCTTTTCCCTAAATGCTAAAACATTGTATTTTCCATCTTGGCATGGTTGTATATTTCTTTATTTGCCCTCTTCATCCCCACAGTGGCTGCAAAGTAATATATGTGGGAACCTAGTAGAGGAAAACTAGAAAACAGGACCATGGAACAGAGCTTGTGAAAAAGGGTTATTTAATGTGGCTGTCTGAATTTGCAGGGGACTGCAGTCAGCGTCCATAAAGTCTTCTTCTGGCGTATGTGCCACTCCTCATAACAATAGGAGAGCATAAGAGTGACTCTAGTCTGACCACAGATCTATCTCATACAGTATCATATCTAATAGTGGCCAAAAGTGAATACCAAAGGAAAAATATAATACTGGGGCAATTACAGTGATACTTTTCCAAATACTCTTCCACCCATTCATTTGTGCATCAAGAAATTTATGATCCATACATAGTTTCTATACATTTAGTAACTCATATTGGATTTTTTTTCCTACTCCTCTGCCTAGGATTTGGACTTCTGGGAATAATTTATTTTCTACAATCTGTGAACCTTTCTGCTATCCCTATCTCCTTCTGGCGAGATTTTATTAAAAAAAAAAAAAATCTTCTCTACTTCTACACCATATTTTTGAAGGCCTAGCAGACTTCACCTCGTTTGTTGCTTTCAGCTTTCACTTCTCACACTGCACTTCATCAAGTTTCTTTTCTCCCTAACTGTATATTGACTGGAATATTTTTTCCTCCTGCTCTCTGTCTCCTGTCGAAATTCACTTATTCAGCAGTCTCTACCTGTCACACAGTAAGAAAACAGTAAGTAGGTGGCACTTCATAGGAATAATGTGCCAGCATGAGGCTTTTGAAATGTAACTTTTGAAAACTTGCTTTGAGGAGAAAAGAAACAAAGAAGATGCAGTAGCTTAGAAGGAAAAACTGCCTGTGTTTTACGTGTTAGATTTTTTTTTTAAAAGAATAATTTAATATGCTCATACCCATGTAAGTTTTAAAATTGGATGTTGTCCTTTTGTCATATTACATTTCAGTGTCAATATGTTCAAAATATAAATGCTCTGAATTTGTATATACACAGAGTAGATGGACCAAATAACTTCTGACAGCCAGCACACACGATTTTATTAGGAGATGCAGTCAGAATTTTGGAGGATGCATTTTGATACAGAGGGAGTCTAAACAACAATATGAAATACATTTGTCTACCAAAGGTGAAAATAAAGCAAACCAAAGATGTGCTCA
Organism: Rhea pennata; assembly: GCF_028389875.1. Classification (NCBI taxonomy): domain Eukaryota; kingdom Metazoa; phylum Chordata; class Aves; order Rheiformes; family Rheidae; genus Rhea; species Rhea pennata. The sequence continues at coordinate 146,420,266 of NC_084664.1, read as the reverse complement.
CATATTCTCATATACTAATATTTTCTTTCAAGTCAAATAAACAAGTAGTTTCCATTTAATACATCTGACATGTTTATTACAATATTCTGCAAGAGCAATTTCCACTCTGATGTGTTCTTTCACGGGCTGCATTATTAAAAGAAGAAGAGCAGTGGAGAAGAGAGACTCAAGATCAGATCTTTCACTGATAGAAAAGGGTAACATATTCAGAAATTTCTAGGAATATATACAATGTTTTCACAGCTATTTTAAATAGGAGTTCTTCTATGAAGATATAATAAATTCTACCCACAATAACATAATGACAGAGTTTAAACCATAAAGATCTACATAACTCTCTCTGGATTAGACAAGGCCAGGAAAATAATATTTGAGTCAACATAAGTGGGCACTTTATGCATGATACTGTATCCAGAGCCACAGTATATTACAAAAGCATAAAGCCTCATTGTTTTAGCTTTTAGGCTTGTTTTGACCAAATACAGATCCCTGTTCTGAGATAGACTGCCACAAAGAGATCAGAACAGATCTGGAGAAATGCACTCAATTTCCTCTTCATGATTTCATAAATTAGTATACACTGTAAGACTAAGTATTAGATCTACCAAAGGTTTTGTAATATAAATTTCTTGTTATTCATTCATCTAACAATGAATATCAACGTCCCTTCCTAACAGTATTTTTTAATAAATAGAAAACTGCGTGACTTCTATGCTAGTTACCCTTTGGTGCCAATATAAATATGATGGCCAATACAATGGATTGGATGTTTCCGGTAACAAATATTCTGTGTTTTCACATCATTGTTAAATACAAGCAATTGTTATAAAAATGGTGTTTCACATTTTTTCCATTCACAGTGAAGTAGTTAAATGCCAAATATCATAATACCTGAAGGACAGAATTTTTATGACCAGCTCTAATTTTCCATGAGATAATTAGCTTTCATCTTCTAGGGACAGAGAACTTCATAATGTTCAGATGAAATATGTGCATATGTTTACATTTGCTACTTCATGTTCCCTGTGTACCAGAGAAGTAGCCACTTAAGAAGCCTTGCTATAGTTTCCATATTTATCTTGCTATAGTGTCTGTAGAGGTTTTACAGATTTCTAGACTTGATTCGGCAGCAAAACAAGGAGTTAGGCCCTGATTTCTCCTGCGTAAATCAGTTCTCCACTGCTATCAATTATTCCATTGTCTTCAGTTCTTAACTGTAATTCAATGCAGCACAGGTTGTAGGGAAATGTAGATCTAGGACTGAAGATGGATTTTGGTGTTTGTGTTTATGTACAGAAATATAATTGCCAGATCAGCAGATCCTAGGTGTTTTCCTCTCTCTTTTGGACAAATAATCAGCTCTGCCTCCCTCATAGTGGGCACACAGCATTCTGCTCTTGCTCCAGAGTCAGGAATAACTGACTGAGCTCTTCTGCTGCCCAGTGCCAAGAAAACCAAATGGGAAGAGATTATGAGTGGAACAAGACAGTGAGTAAAAATTTGGCTTGTATGGGGCACTTCGATTCTTGTGCCTAGGTAATACTTGGTTTCATTTTGCTCCAGCTTTGGTTCTGACTGAAAAAAAGTTTGGTGTTATGTCCTTTGGCTCTCTTCTCTCAGGGAAAAGGTCTCATTTTTGCCAGAGGTCTGTGGCACTGAAATCCATCACCCAATTTTTCTTTTGATGTTTCCATGATAGAAGGTCAGGTTACTGGAATTTCACATTTGAAGAACAGCAGGTAGTCTATTGTCTTATTCTCTTAACTATTCTCTTAAGAATAGTTTCCTAACTTCCAGGCTGTGATACTATCAGCTGATAACAGATGAAGCCTATAGCTCTGACACATTATATAAAGCAAGAAGTATTTATGATTTGAAATTGGGAATCTAAAAAGACTTTTTTTTTCCCCTGTATTTTTTTTAGTGCCTAATATTTGCTGTCTTGCCTGAAAGTTTCCAGTTTTCTCCTTTCCAACAACAACTGCTTTTTGGCAAAAGAAAATATCATTCTTCCCTTTTGAAGCAGCAGGATTTTGCTAGTTAAAGAAATGTATTCCCCTTCCTCACCCTCAAATAGAAAATGAGTAAAATCTTGGCCTCACAAGATGAAAGTAATTTTATTTGGGATAGGACTGCATTGAAGCTGTTATTACATACAATTCATATTACAAAATCATTGAACTAAGGAATTACAGGAAGATTAAAGTTATTGTAAATATCAGTGGGCATCTAGATGGAAATAGAATGATTTGCATTGATTTAATATTAAAAAAACGTTTCTAGGTTGAGCTCATGAAATCAAAAACTAGAAATTTGATGAAATTCAAATTGAGGAACAGTAAGCAAAAAAAAGTATTTTAGTGACAGCAAAAGAAATGTTTGCTGAGGTCAACTTTTAAATATTTAAGAAAGAATTATCAATTAATAATTGTTTTATTCCAAATAAATCCATGATTCACTTTGAACATATATTGAAAATGTTCATTTTAAAGCATACAATATTTAAGTTGATTAAATTAAGAAATCTAATATTGTAGAAGATAGTACGACATATATGGATAAGTGGTATTACCATTTCTCAGTAGGCTCTTAGAACGGTTTTTATTTAAGGCAATTATGTCTAACATAGAATTGGATTTCAACAGTTATTCTACATTACAGACAGAGGTAATAGCAGTGAATATGTTCAAATTACTTTTTATTGTTTTGTTTTTAAAGTTCTGCTTTGTAGGTGATTTATTTTACATTTAGATTACTACAGATATATTTATTTTTACATTATTTGAATAGATCATAAATAATGGCAACAGATACAATCAGAAGTTTGATTACGAGAACTCTTTTTGTGCTGTTTAAATTCTGTAAATAACTTCAATTAATTGAAAATCTGGAGTCCATTAATGCCAATACCATTTTCAAAATATCCATAAGACCAAGAGCAAAGCAGTATGATGGATCTGAATACTTCTCAATTTGAAAGAAAGAGATTCTTCAGATTTCTTTTGAATCTTTATTTTTGTATTATAATTATTTTCAATTAGATAATACAGAACTTGATCTATAAAAACCATGTTTTAAAATTGCAGATTACAGATCTGCTCTGAGACCAGATCTATTCAAGGAGAATCTCCATCTTACTTGGCCATAAAGTTCCTTTCTCCCTTCAACAAGGAGAGGATGGCGGGAATTCAGGGAAGGAAATCTCTAAATTGTGTGGCCATTTAGCACCTTTAAATAAAGTGAAAGGTTTCATAGAACCCCATTTGAAAATATAAATGTTGTAAGCAAACTGTTAAAAGTGGACAGCTTAACCTTTTTTCACTGGAAAACAAAATTGATTTTTGTATGAATTTCCTCCCAGAACTGAAATTTAGAATGATCAGTACATTCTATCAGAATTATCTGTTGGAATAGGTCATGTGGTGAAAAGTATTAACTGATTATTTACAGAAATTTATTAATTAATCAAAGACAATTTTAAGGTAATCTGGTATGTGGAAGGACTGACTTCTTGACCAAGACACCAAACACCAAGATGTAAGGCTTGTATGCGTTACTGAAAAACTCTCAGGTCATTGTGAAGAATATAGATTTATAAAACAGCATAGAACTGTTTTCCTTTCATTAAATGTATTTGATACTCCTGATTTAGCTAAATCGGTCAGTTCTTCTTAAAGAAGTAATGGCCAAGAGCTTGATAACAGTGCAAATTACAGCTATCTGTTACACAATGATGAACACTTTTACATGTGTCAAAGAGGGAAACCTCCTGGAAAGCACCACTAAGATACGATGAGTCCTTAGCTACCTTGACTCAGCCCTAGCTGATGGCAGGTTGCTATTTCCTCCGGGAGAACAAACAGTCCACAAATAATAGTTGCAGGGGAGGCATATGCAAAAGCTGTTACTCTGCATTAATCTTCTAGGTACGTGTGGGGAAAAAAATAAAGCACATATGAACTGTTAACTTTCTGTCCTTGGGATGTGATTTCACTTTAAATATGGAGAAAGTCCAAGAGATTGACCTTGGACTGTCAGTGGCATCTTAGGCCAACAGTCAAGGTTAGAAAGCAGTAAGGAATGAAAACACTAGCCCCTTAGTGGGAACACATCCACAGGCATCCAATGTCATGAGAAAAGTTGAGCACCAGGTAAAGCCACTAGACATGGAGGCCACTAGTCAGGACTTGGACACAATGCTGGGTTGAAAGGAGTGTCCTGCACCCCCAAGGCCTCTGTACAGCTCATGGCCAGACTGGAGGGGCGGTGGTCTAGATTAGTGCAGGTGTGTATTCTGACTTTGCCAGAAAATAGAGAACTTTTAGAATAGAAATCACTATCCATCTGCTATACACATCCCGCTTAGTAAATAAAATCTAACATTTATGTCACTCAGTGGTGTGGTTCTGATCTTGCAGCTACTATCTCACCCCTGAACTCCCCCATGACAACATCATATTTACCACAAAAGTAAGTAGTAGAATTTGTGCTACAAGTTCCCTCTAGTCAGCTAAAGATATCATTAACATTCAAGCACTAATACGATTTTAGTTCTCAAGTTATTTCACAAATATTTATTTTCAAGGTAAATTCAGTTCAACATTACTCTGTTTTAATATTTATAAGATCTTAACTATTAAAGTGATTAACTGCAACATCTGCAAGGAAATATATTTTTTTTCTTCATTTACCTCTTCTGTTCAGAAGATTCATTAGGTTTTCTTTTATAAAGAAACATCTTTAATGAAATGCATAGCAGGAGGGAATGAAAGGTGGAGAGCCTGACTTGGATGCTTTCAGAATAAGTTCTTGGTATTATGCAGAGGCTGATGGTTTTGTGCTTCGTAAAGTGTTAAGACTGCTGGATGGGAGTCATTAAAGGGACTCAAAGCTCTGACATATCCATGCGGGATTTGTAAGGTTGGAGCTGTCTTGAATTGCATATACCTGATTTCTTGTAAGCATTTTTCCTGTGCTTAGAGCAATGATCAAAACATACATATATGTCTGCATGATTGTGTATGAAACTACTGATTGTACCTAATGTTTGCATCTCATTAATATTTAATTTTTTTCATGCACTTTGGACACATGCATATTTCTTCTCTCAGGGATATGTAAAAATTTTAAATTCAGGCACCTAACAGTACTGAATATTAAGCCTTATTTGATATACATTTTTATTGCTGTATTGTCTGCTTGAGTGAAGCATTTAAAGAATAAATACCTCAGTTAAGGTATTTGTCCTTAGTCTTTAGTCTTTTCAAAGACTCCTAAAATAAATGAATAAGCAAAAATCAAATAAACCACTTCTTATATCCTCATAAAAAATACAAATGTTTTCATATATTTTCAAATGAAAGAAAAATATCCAGATTTCAGAGAGAAGCTATGACTGTTCAATTTAAGCTGTTTTATATCCTAAACTCTAACATGCAAATTATTTAATATCCTCCTTTTCTTGAATCTGACGACAAGAATCACTCTGATTGCATGGGAATATGAGGAGGTCCCCATGTAAACTGTCTTTTGTAAGTACTTCATAGAAGGACAATTTTCTTAGCTACCAGAGATGTGCCAAGAAAAAAAGAGCTCAGAATGAGAATGAGTTTTGAGAAAGGTAATTGGTTTGTTTTAAAATCACTTTTTACGATCTTGCTTATTGACATAGTTTCTAAATATTTATTGATTTGATAACTCTGACAGCAGTACCTTTCCTGTATATGTTTTCAATTAATCTTGTATACAAAGAGAATATATACCAGCGTTCAATGCCATTAATCATGCTACCCTTTCTAAACTGTGATAATAATGGCTACTTTTTCTTATATAACTTACATTTTATTGAAATAGCACTGAAGAGAACTTTTTTCCTTAGCAAATATTACAATAGATACATTATAAAGGAAAAAAAATCTAAATCAAAGCAATAATCGAGAAAGGGTTAATTGTATTGTATGAAGTTGGACTAGACGATCTCCAGAGGTCCCTTCCAACCTTATTGTTCTATGATTCTAAGTGAGGGTATATGAATGAAATGCTATGGAAATGTCAAGGAATATTTTACATTTTCCTTTTGTTTATACAAAATATAAATATTGTTTTGGGTTCTAGGTTATTTTTAAGTGACTGATACAAAGAGTAAAATTAAATTGTATTTCTTATCTGGTTTATAGTGATATCAGTTTTCTTTTAATTTATTCAGTAGAATTACATTTTTCCTGTATTTAGCTTAAATTTCTCTTTTCCACCTAAATTCCAGGGGATAAATGGATATGAAATGTTATTCCACAAGTACAGATTTTTAATAGTTTTTCTTTACACTGCTCTGCATGTACTTCCAAAAAATCAATTTCTACCTATGTAGCAAATCTGCAATATCATTTGTCATTCCATTAAGAATAGGCTTATCAAAAGGCTGAGAATTCCAGATTTTTTTTTTTTTTAATCTAACTGAACAAAATTTCCAGGATGAAAAAAAACATATGTGCAGGGCAGTTATGTGATGGCCTTCAATCTGAAGAAATAGGGAGGAAACTTGAGAAAATAATAAGATTCTGCAAGGAGGACTTTATTGCCTTCATCATAAAGAAAATAACCTTTTGTTTTGCCTTATATTTTGATAAGGTTATCTTATCTTAGTAGTGAAAGCCTCAAATACAACTTTATGTATTGCCAAGCAAGGCAAAGGAATATGTAGATTTTACTAGTAATGGGATAATTCTGATTAATTAGGGTGAAAGGACACATCATTTGTGATCATATTACATATATGGTGAATTCAATTTTACCACTTGCTTGGATGACAGCTTTTCTAATGTTTGTGAATAAATATGGAGGTGATACATTATTAAAATAGTATATTGCAAATCTGTTTTCTGAACTTCTGCCAATCTCTCTTTCATCTGGTGCCAAAAATACAGCATGAAGATTCACATACCTCTTTTGCAAGGCTGGTGAAACTACTGACTTTAATGAGATGCTTCCAGTTCTTCAAAGGGTAAGAAAAAGCAAAATCAAATACGGCATGTATTTACTTGGACCTTTTTCTTAGATGCCATTGTTTGATTTAAATATTGCATCCTTTTATAAGAGAACATTTCAAAACCTTTACAAGTAATAGTGATCCCAACAGTACAGCTTCTGTGTTATTTACCAGTAATTTAATGTAGGACTGTAACATAGCAGTATGAGTAGACTCTACTGATTTCTATATTTGATATATATATTTCAAATTTCAATATGATGAAACTGAAGTTCTTTGAAATAACTTATATAATATTTTGAAATAACTTCTAGTTATTTCAAAAACCTAGAAAGTTGTTCTTTCTTTTAATTTCACGTCCTTGAAAGCTTTGCACATTTTTATTCAGAAGTTAAATAACATCCCTATTCTTCTATTTCATTAGCACGTTTCAGGTTGGACTTCTCTCATTCGATTTATTTATGCATCTGTTTTTACTTTGAACTACAAAGCCTCAAGTACATTGATAATGTTATTGCATATCATTTAAATGTGCTTTTAAAGGATATTATACGTTCATGTTTAGCCTTGTGATTAGGATCTCAGTTAACCAACAGGAAGAGCTCAGGCTAAATTACACTCCTTCATGAATTTTGGACATCAAAGAGTATTTGAAAGATATTTTGTGACATTGCTTCCTTGAAGGGAAATAAATTGAATGACCTACTTAGTCCCTTACATTCTGTTATTTCTGTTTATTCACCAACATGGAGCAAGGTTTTCTTATTTACTAGTATTTTAAGGTGTATTTATTTCATCATACAGCTAATTCTGTGTAGCTTGGTTTAATATGTAAAAATAGAGGGAAAAATATTCTTCCCCTTTTTCAAGATATGTAAGAAGTATACAGAAAGTTTCCTGTCTGATGTTGACATTAACTGTATGGATCTTCCCTGAATAAAACTCATGCCTTACCCTTAATTAATTTCTGAGATTTTTGACCTAGACCTTCTTGCTACTTTCATTAGTGCATATGCTTTACTTTAAGTTCCCCTGGGAGATGCTGGGAGAATCCTAGCATCTGAAGCACTGAAAAGCCATTTTAAAATGGCTCCTTGGGGGTGTAAAAAAAGGAGTGACTAGTTCTCTTTACATGGCAACAGAAATAATATTCTGCTGCCAGGACTAACCAAACAACTAGCTCTCGCTTGAACATCATCATAATTTGTCTTTCTGTTAAATCTCCAGTAGGACCTTTTAGTTGCCTCTCCACAGTAGTAAGGATTGGTAGTGTTTCTACATTCGATAAAATAAGGTCCTGGCTGCAACAGTATTATACCAGTAAGTGGTCTTACAGCATAAGAAAATAGACTTCTACTTATGACAGCGGATAGGTAAAAAGCCTCAACCAAACCCAAATTGTTTATCTGAGCAATGGCAAAGCTGAACATGCTGCATCTGAGGAATCCAGTATTACTTTGCTTCTCTTTCAGCCATATCCTACAATTCCCTGGTAGTAACTGAATTAATGTAGACACATAAAACCACACAAGAGGTTTAGAGAATCAGCTTTTATAGAAAACCAATGAGATCTGCATTTCTAGCCCATCCTGGTGGTTTATAAACCAAGTTAAATCAAATCAAACCAAACCAAACTTTTTTTTTTTTTTTTTTTTTTTTTTTTTTTTTTTTAATGTCAGACAACTCATTCTCACTCCAAAGCTGAATTTGTTAGCTACCATACAAACCAGTCAGCTTCATTCATTTAAATCCCGGTATGGAGGAAGTTGTATTACCTCAGCTAATCCCCAGTGGCATCACAGCAGTACTGACTGTCACTATCTTTCCTGTCATTCTTTTCTCCATCCCTTATGCACGGTGTACCTTAGTGCTTCATTATCTATTTGTTTTGTCAGCTAGTCCCATGACAGCCCTTTTTGTTATATCAAGCAGCACCTCCTCTGATAAGGCTGCTCACAACACTATAAATTCTGTTTCTTAAACTGATATATTTCAGGAGTACCCATTCAGTATATTTACTTTATTTTAATTAATTTTGTTTAACAAAGGCATTATATCATTTAATTCAAAGTGAATATTTAAAAGTGGTGAGATGTACCTGTCATATTAAGGTGTAGAGAATTTTGTCCACCAGATTAAAAATGAATCTGCAATATATATATTCAATAACCTATGAATGTTAGAAGTTATAATTCTGCTAAAAAGTAGTTCCACATTAGTAGACTTACTTGAAGGAAACATCATCATAGAAAGTATGATGGCATACCCAAAAGCTATGACTACTGTATTAATTTAGGACTGGAGTATTTCTGTACTTATGATTTGTGTATTCCATCTTTTTTTTATTATTATTATCTACTTCGTTTCTTAATAAATTAATTCTAGGCCTGATTGTGATCCCACGGAAGTTAGTGGCAAAAATTCCATTCACTTCAGCAGAAATATAATCTTGAAAAATTGATTTGGAATCAGCAAAAATTTGCAGAACCAATGATGGTTCAAATGAAACATTTGAGAAATTACAAAAAATGCATTTTGCTTAAACATGTATGATCAGCTTTGCTCTCAGTGGCACGCATTCCTGCAGAAGGAGGTACTTGATGTACTTACTGAGTATGGCTTCCAGGACACGCTATAGCTGAACATCTGGAACAAGATCAGATTAGGGAACTCACGTAGTATGTATAGCGGTAAAATCTCTACAAACACTATCCAAATAAAAAAATGACAGAATCAATAAATATGATTCCAAGTATGAGTGTTAAGTAGTCCTTTTGTCTTTAACCTGTGTTAGGTATACATATAACCTCTTTGGAAATAAATTATTGCTGTAGACTTCAGCAAAGCAAGATTTTCTTTGGGAACTAAAAATTATTACTTTTATAAAAAAAATCTCAATGGCTACTAGTTGTTGAAGTGTGAAAGTACTGGAAAGTTAACTGAAATGCTACAATTTTATGAGATGCAACGGCGCATAACTATCATAACTAAATCATCATCACCTGCTAGTAACAAATATACCAGAAAGTAAATTAAAATATTTATTAATGGTGGAATCTCTGAGAATTTACGTTCCTTTTCCCATATAATCTGCATTTTAAAGCATTTACATTATCGATGACACTCGAGTTAAGAATATGTTACTTCTTGAACAATAACAAGCTGATTGCTGAAAATCTACTGCAAATATGTTATTCAGATTTTTTTTTTTTACAATTGAAACATTTAGATTTCTTTATAGTTTTTAGAAACAAAGATAGAAATGGTGTTCCATCACATGTGGAAAATGCTGCTAAACATAAAAACTGTTATACTTGGCCAAAGCAAAGACTCATGTAGCCCAGCACTGGCCAGTAATGGATGCTTTCATAAGAATACAAAAAAGCACAGAAAATATAGAATTATCTGGTGGATAACCCATGAGTGGCCAGTACTTGGCAATTTACAGACTTTCTGAGCCAAAGATTACATCTGGACTATTTTGTTTAACAGATAATGAATTGCTCTTCACTCCTCCATTTCATTTTTACTGTGTTTTATTCTGGTGCCTACATTATAACCATCAAAATAAAAAAAAGAATACTCCTTTTATGTAAGGCTATTTGAAGACAATGAAAACAGTGCCATGTATGTCAGGAGTAGCAGAATCAGACAAAAGTTCTGTAAGATGGGCAGTTGTTGATCTCCTAGCAAACGTAAAAACATTATAGATAATAAAGCAAAGAAATTTAGTTATATTTAATTTCCTCCCTACAATAAGAATTTTAAAATTATTATAGATAAAAATATTGGTAAAGAGATGGCATGCTAGATTTTACTCCTAATAAGTTTTCAGATGAAATAACTTATAAAGAAGAGAAAAGAATAATGAATTTTGGTCTTCTAAGCTCAAAAAATAATTAGAATGAAAGGAAATTAGGTAAAAGAACATTGGAATATGATATGGAAAACACAGAAGTAATAAATTAATGTCACATAGACTTCTTACATCCATTCTGCTGCTTTAAGAAATGTGTCCGAAATTTTAGGGTTTTAGGATTACTCATATGCAGATTTGAGGGGGTTTCATATGTCACGTCATATTTAATTGCTTCCTATAAAAATATGCATTAGGATTCTTATTATACAAAGGACTGTGATTTACTTATCATATAAACAGGGTAGGTTAAATACTTTTTTTTTCAAACCCACAGCAAAAGTGTTGTTGTAACCATAATCCAGGTAATGCATTCTTTAAGAAACTGTGTTTGTTTCTATTTAAAACCTTTTTGATAATAAATATATAAACAATTTTGAAAAAATGTTGGCTTAAGACATCACAGTCCACCTGGACTAGAACTTCACCTTTGGTGGGAAGCAGCAGCATACAAGACATCAAATATGTTGGTGGTTGTACTAGCATAGGGCTACCTACATGACAACACACCTGGACATATTAACTGCGTAAGGTGTTTCACCCTTTGACAGAGGATACTGAGTTCCTGTATGATCTACGGTTAATGTTTCAGTTAAATGCCTGATGTTAGGTGGGTGAAATTCCCGCATCTGATTTGATTCCCTGATATTCATTGGAATAAGCTCAATGCTATCAAAATCAGCAAAAGTTCAGAAGTTCTGTAATGCCTTTCCTCTCCTTACCAAGGCCCAGAAAATGAAGTAACAGATATAAATGGTAAGGGGATGGTAGAGGGGTAGTGAGAAATAAACAGGTACTTCTTATTTGGTGACACTGTTTATTGCAACTATATTTAGGAAAAAGATGTATTTTTCTTTAGGATGAAGGCTAGATTCAAAGCACATGACAATTTCACTGACTACATTTAGTTTAGCTGTAATAAATCCAGCTGTACAGAAAAATTAGTCATATAAAGGATGACTGCAGAATACTTTTCAGTATTTATCTTCTAAAGTTTTCTCATACTATACTACAATATTTTCTTTTTTGAATTCATGTGTAGAATTAGAAGGGGTCAGCATCACTATGTGGTCAGCATCACAGTAATGTAAGTATTCATGACACAATCCATTGCTCTACTAGAGAAGACGTTTTGTATGCTGTAGGATCAGTACTGTGTATTAAATTGGCCCACGTTTTAAGTAGCCTGTTACTTCACAGGCAATGCCTTATGATCAAATTAAGAAAAAGAGAAATCATAAACACCCCACTTTCTACCGTACAACAATCTGACTGTGGAAAAATAATAATAAAGCAAGAGGACAAGCGGCATAATGCAGTGCACTTGGATTTACTCCATCGCACAAAGTATTTGTGTTGATATCAGTACTACGATCACTTGGAGTAAGAAATGACTTATTGTACTATTGCTTAATACTTTCCACACACCAAAACAAGTAGTAACATCATCCTGGAACTACATCCTTTATCATCGCTGTAGTGACAGAAAGGGACAAATCCTCAACTGTTTTAAATCATCACAGCTCCACATAAGATAATTAGTGAACCTGATGCGACAGGCTTGTTGGATTAATGTTAGAAAGATTTAACTTGCCACAGCAGTAGGTATGTAGCACGTTTGTCATTTCAGCTCTGGAGACCCTTGAAATCACTTAATTTAACGTCATCACTAATACATGTGATGTATTAGTGATGCATCTATACTGCTTTTTTTGTTTGCTATACTGCTTTTTTTGTTTGTTTGTTTGTTTTTGTTTTACTTTGTGCAGAAACTGAATTTCTCTGCCAGGTTTCAGCATTTAAAACAAGTTTCCAGTATCTGGTATATTGACTAATAAGCGATGAATAATATCAGTAATTATTACCAAATATTCTGGCTAATGTAAAATTTTATGGATTTTACTCATTGGATCTGTTTTATTCTTTGAAAATTCTAATGTATAAAACCTTTATTACCCCCAATACGATATCCATTTTACAAATTTAAGGAACAATCATGATTTGCGAATCAAGTTCAAGCTATCATTGTAACGGGACATCTATACTATGTCAGCAACACAGTGGCAATTACCAGTGTAGTGACACGCAGCCATAGTGTGTAAACTGTTTTTCATGGACTTTATTGCCACTGTCTTTGATAAATATCTGAGAGTCTTAGCTTCTTGGGACAGAATACCCATGTTGGCTGGTCTTTCAAATCAATATAGTAATGGAAAACATTTTCTGTCAGCAGTCACCTTGTAGTGCTGTTCAATATGCTGCATCACTGAGACTTTGCTGTGCAGAATATTTTTAGTGGTTCCATTTTCACATCAGCATTACAGAGCTGATATCAGCCAGCTTAGTAAGAAATGCAAGGTTCATCTTGTTAGTCCTTCGTCATGAGTAACAAATGGATCATCCATTAGAGAAAGTCTTTGTGCCCTTTTTTTTTAATTCTTTCTGTGAAAAACTAAGCCCACTTAGTGCATGGTACAGTGTCACTAGGTCAGTTTTTTCTTGATTAATGAAACTAGTGCATCATTTACATTAATCAATTGGAAATACTTTCTTGTGCCAAATGCATTGAAGGGTTTTAAGTTTACCACCTTATGGCTGCTACAGTGCCAAGAACACTTTCTCAATATAAAAATGTATACAATACCATGATTGTGTATTGTCTCTCCTTGGCATATCCATGAATATCTCATCCTTCATGCTGAGATAGTAATAACATATTTTTATCGGCTCTAACTGTATTAGCCTTTGCCTAGGAATTAAAGTACAAAACTTGCTAAAAAGAACTTTGTCTTATTATTCTCAGAGATAGCTAGTGACTTGGGACTTTTCTGATATCCTTGATTCATTCTGAAAACATCCAACTACAGTATGTTCTGACTTTGAAGAGCATCTGAGAGAATAAACATAGCACTAAGTTTTGACTTAACAGCCACTCTTTACTAATGTGCATTTTTTGATGCATCTCTGAAAAGTACACTAATATTAGCAAAGGCAGCAAATATCGATAACTACTGATATAATTACCTGTGATATCAGCCTGATACAGGTAACAACTTTGATTTGGAGCTGAGTTAATTTTTAAGGGGCTGTATGAGAGCTATCTAATCTTATTTTGCTACTTCTAAAGATAGTTGGTGGAAAATACAGGATCTCATGATTACAGAACTTTTTCCATGAAACAAACAGGTCAGTAATAAAAGAATGCTTTAAAGTAAAATTTGCCTTTTTTTCTCAAGTTCTTATGGTAGTGGTAGTAATAGTAGTTTGGAAGGAGAGAGTCAATTTGAGCAAACTGCTTCTATAAAATTAATTCAGAATCACACTTTTTTATAATAAAGTTGCTATTGTTTCTAACTAACACCCTTGATTAACTTTAAAAATATCTTTGCAGAAGTGTTCAGTATTGAGAGTGACATAATACTTTATTCAAGCTTCCAAAAAAAGGCTATCCAGAATAGTTTATGCTAGATACTTGAGGCAGTTTTCTTGATATACAACCTCAGATATTTTTATCAGAGAAGAGAACAAATATTTGTTTTCAGTAGAAGGCACACTTCTTGAAAAAAAACTACTTTTTTCTATATTAATAATTGCAAAGCTAGGTGACATTTTTCTAGAATTTGAAAGCCCTTCAGTGAAACATGAAAGATTTCAAAGCCATTCCAAAACCACTTAATTGTATTGTAACTGATAAACTTATGCCATCTCCATTGTTAATGAACGGACTACCTTCAGTTCATCTACTTTGCTCAATGCAGAAGAAGAAATCCACTTGCCTAACTCACTGAACATATGAAGGCTTGTTGACAGAACTCCATGCCCTGCCCTGACACTAGCACAGTGATATGCGTGGTGTGTTGGACATGGTAGCCATTCAGCTGTCTGTTTCTGACATACCACAGACTATAGCTGCCAACAAAAATGGTACTGAATTATCCATAGTCTCTTAAATAAAGTAATTATAACTGCTCTGAAGTAATTGTTCGCTTCCATCCAGCTTTAAATATTTTAAAATTTTCATCCTAATGTCACTATCTTCTGCTAGATTTTTCTTCTGAAAAAGGAATAGACTGGCTTTCTTGTGCCAAATGTTCTGGTTTAGTATGTTGTATATAGGCTGCCTTGTATGCAGTGTTATTTGTCACAGTGTGTCTCAAAGGGTGCAGACTGCCTACGAGACACACTAGCTCTGTTAGTGCTGAAGCCTTGACAGAAGACAAACTATAAAGATTTCCACGGCTAAGAATACTAATAGTAGTAAGAAATCAGCATTCAAGATTACAAGAGTGTTTTGTGGTAATTCAGACATTGTGGCATATATCTGAGGAAAGCATAGTTTAAAACAATTTCTGTCACTAAGAAAGTTCATAATATATTTGAAAAAGCAGATCTCCAAAAACATCCACTGTTGGATATTTGTCATAAAAACAAAAATAAGTTTGTACTTGTCAAAATCTATAAGAGATTTAACTGCAAGAGAGCAGAAAGAGTGCTCATGTAGCTACAAATTGGATCTTTGTGATAGGTGCAATTGTATTGCCCCAGCCGATGCTGATCTAGGCAAAACCATTCTCTCATTTTTACATATCACCATGCTAGAAAACTTCTTGCTGCCTCCCTATCCTTTCTAATGGCTTGTGGCACAGTTTTCTTCAGGCATGTGGAAATAAGCAGTATAGATAATCTTCAGGAAGCAGTCTGATTAGCCTGTTTCTTACAATATGTCCAGGACTGCCACATTTCTTCCTAATCCTTACTCGCAAAGACATGCAAGCTTCTAGGAAGCCTAATATTATACCAGATTAAATAATCTGGTAAATTAGGTTTCAAAGCATTGGAGCTATTGAGGGAGGGGAAGCCTCTTTGATAAACTAAGGATGGAAATTCTAATTTGTACATAAGAAAAAAAAAAAAAGACTTATATGCCATGGTTAAAAATATAATCAATGTGTAGAGCCAGAACTTGACAGGGACTACAGCTGAGGCATTTTTTAAGGACTTAACATCGCAAACAAAAGCTATAGACAGAGACACAGATGATGACTGAAGAGTTTACATCTGAAAGTGTGCAGGAGCTCAAGGCTCTGGAAAGTATGCATTTAGTCCAAACATGGAAATGGAGAGTTTTAGATATTAGTGTGACAGGAATATTTTCTGCCATTTGCTACTCTGACCTGAATAGAAAGAGTTATTTATATACCATACATTTTTGGTGTCCTTGATGCTATCCAGTGTTAAGATAAAGAAGCTAGTCATTAAAGGCAAATTCAAACTAGTAACAACAGGTATAATATTCTTAGTTATTATTCACAGATCCATCTCAAAGTAACCCGCTAGCTCCCTAGGACTCTGAGATGTGGAATGAAAAATCAGTAACTATGGATAATCTGTCACAAAAAGCCCCAGTTTTGTAATACTGTGAGAGTTCCCCTCTCCCTATACCTATTAAAAATGAAGTTACTTTCTGACACTACCTGTGCTTACATAACAATAATAATAATACAGGAAGCCCAGAGGATATTATTTCTCATGTTCTTGTTTTAATAAATTTAACACGTCTGTAGATTTAGTCATAAGCAGTGAATTTATTCACAATATGAAATCTGAATCGCTCCCTTACATTCATAAGCATTGTTGCAAGTGATCATAGAATCACAGAATCATAGAATTGGTAGGGTTGGAAGGGACCTCTGGAGATCATCTAGTCCAACCTCCCTGCTCAGCAGGGTCACCTACAGCATGTTAGACAGGGTTGCATCCAGGCAGGCCTTGATCTCCAGAGAAGGAGACTCCACAACCTCTCTGGGCAACCTGTGCCAGGGCTCCGTCACTCTCACAGGGAAGAAATTCCCTCTCATGCTCAGGCAGAACTTCCTGTGATTCAGTTTGTGCCCATTGCCTCTTGTCCTGTCACACAGGACAACTGAAAAGAGTTTGTCCCCATCCCCTGGACACCCTCCCTTCAGGTACTTGTACACATTGATAAGATCCCCCCTCAGTCTTCTCTTCCACAGGCTAAACAGGCCCAGCTCTTGCAGCCATTCCTCGTAGGGCAGGTGCTCCAGCCCTCTGATCATCTTTGTAGCCCTACGCTGGACTCTCTCCAGTAGCTCCATGTCTCTCTTGTCCTGGGGAGCCCAGAACTGGACACAGTACTCGAGATGAGGCCTCCCCAGGGCTGAGCAAAGGGCCAGGATCACCTCCCTCAACCTGCTGGCAACACTCTTCCTAATGCACCTCAGGACACCATTGGCTTTCTTGGCCACAAGGGCACATTGCTGGCTCATGCTCAATTTGTCACCCACCAGCACTCCCAGGTCCTTCTTTGCGGAGCTGCTCTCCAGAAGGTCAGCCCCCAGCTTGTACTGGTGCCTAGGGTTATTTTTCCCTTGAACCTCATGAGTTTCCTCTCTGCCCCGCTTTCCAGCTTGTCCAGGTCTCTCTGAATGGCAGCACAGCCCTCAGGTGGATCAGCCACTCCTCCCAGCCTGGTATCATCAGCAAACTTGCTGAGGAGGCACTCCATCCTCTCATCCAGGTCATTGATGAAGAAGTTGAACAGGATGGGACCCAGGACTGAGCCCTGGGGGACTCCACTAGTCACAGGAATCCAACTGGACTCCACTCCACTGATGATGACCCTCTGACTTGTGCCCTTCAGCCAGTTCTCAGACCACCTCACTGTCCACTCATCTAACCCACACTTCCTGAACTTACCTAGGAGGATGTTATGGGAGACAGTGTCAAAAGCCTTGCTGAAGTCAAGGTACGCAACATGCACTGTTCTCCCCTCACCTACCCAGCCAGTCATTCCATCAGAGAAGGCTATCAGATTGGTTAACCAGGATTTCCCCTTGGTGAATCTATGCTGGCTACTCCTGATCACCACCTTTTCCTCCATATGCTTGGAGAGGACATCCAGAATGAGCTGTTCCATCACCTTTCCAGGGATGGAGGTGAGGTTGACCGGCTTCTAGGTGCCTGGGTCCTCCTTCTTGCCCTTCTTGAAGACTGGAGTGACACTGGTTTTCTTCCAGTCCTCAGGCACCTCTCTACTTCTCCAGGACCTTTCAAAGATGATGGAGAGTGGCCTGGCAACAACATCCGCCAGCTCCCTCAGTACCCGTGGGTGCATCCCATCTGGGCCCATGGATTTGTGGATGTCAGGCTTGTGCAGAAGATCTCTAATCCTATCTTCCTCAACCAAAGGAAAGTCTTCCTTTCTCCAGATTTTCTCCCTTACATCCAGGTTCTGGAGTTCTTGAGGGCTGCCCTTAGCAGTGAAGACTGAAGCCAAGAAGGCATTCAGTAATTCGGCCTTCTCTGTATCCCTTGTCACCAGGGCCCTCACCCCATTCAGTAGCTGGCCCACATTTTCCCTAGTCTTCCTCTTGCTGCTGATGTATTTGAAGAAGCCCTTCCTATTGTCCTTGACATCCCTTGCAAGACTCGATTCCAGTTGGCCCTTAGCCTTCCTCACAGCATCTCTGCATACTCTGACTGCATTCCTGTAATCCTCCCAAGTAGCCTGTCCCCTCTTCCACATTCCGTGTACTTTCTTCTTCTGTCTGAATTTCGCCAAGAGCTCCTTGCTCACCCATGCAGGTCCCCTGACCCCTTTGCTGGACTTCTTACTCATAGGGATGCACCGCTCTTGAGCTTGGAGGACGTGATGTTTGAATACTAGCCAGCTCTCCTGGACCTCACTTCCCTCTAGGGCCTTAACCCATGAGACTCCACCAGTTAGGTCTCTGACGAGCCCAAAGTCCACTCTCCTGAAGTCCAGGGTTGCAATCCTGCTAGTTGCCTTACTTCTTTCCTGCAGGATCCTGAACGCCACCATCTCAGACGGTGATCTAGCATTAGCAAATGTAACATTTGTACATATACAATAAGTCAAATTCTGATAATATTTATGGAAGTTGTATTGTATCAAGTAGTAGAACTATCTTAGAGAAAAAAATTGACTGTTCTACTTATTGTAGGAATATTATAATACTATATTATAATAAAAATTATAATTAAAATCTTAACATGGTAACATGATAAAAATACATTTTTATTCTACTCTGTCACAGTAGAAATGCTTTAACTTCCCCTCTACTGCCATCTCAGTGTATGCATTACAGATTAACAGTAATCTGTGGAGTCCCTTTAAAGTATACATTTCAGGCAACTTCTATTTCATTTCACTTATGGCTATTATTACAATACAATTCTGATGCAGTGTGGATTTAGTCAGATGTTTGATTTACTTTCAAGATCAAATAACAAGTACAGAGTGTATATCTACACATATGAAATGAAAAACAATCTATTGAAAGACATGAATGATATCTTGTAGGCTGGTTAAAGCCAAGCAATTCGGCAATAAGTTGAAAACTCGATCCTTATCAAGTCTCATAACATCTGGTTATTGTATTTTATACCATATTTAAGATGACCCATTGTTCTGAGAGCCTCCAGTAGAACTCAGTAACAAACTAAAATACAATGCTTTGAAATGAAATTAAGTATTTTGGACTTGAATGCTGTGTTCCTTTATAAGTTTATATTTGAACCATAAATTCAGCTTCACTTTTTTAAATGATAGAGAGTATTCTCAAACCATATAGGTCTATAGGACCAAATAGGATAGACACCCAAGACAGACAGCTGATGTCATTGTGAGACTGTTCTCTATCACTTTTGAACAGTGGTAGAGATCAGGGGAAGTCTCTCATAACAGGAGAAAGCAAAATCTTTCACTTATCTTCAAAAAGACAAGAAGGACAAGTGAACGTACAACAGAGTGGTTAGCCTTCCTTTGGTCCCTAGAAAATCATGAAGCATGTCCATTGAGGCCGTATCTGGAGGCCAACTTGGGCACACGAAGGAGAAGTAGGTAAACGGGCACAGCCAACATGGATTTACCAAGAGTAAGACCATAGATCTTTTACAGTGAAATCACTTGATCCATGAACAAGAGAAAAGCAATGGAAAACGGCAGACTACAAGGAAGGTAAAAAGCTAACTGGACTGTCAAGCTCCAGGTAGTGGTTATGGTTTACACTATTCCTGGATAATAGTTTTAAGTACAGTTTCCCAGGGGTTTATCCTGGTACCTGTCCTGTTATGTACCTTTATGAGTGAGCTGTAAGAGGACACCGAAGGCACCTTTATCAGATCTGTAAATGATACCAAATGTGGTGAAGGAGAGGAAACGAAATGACACAGGACAATACGACTGAGGGATGGCCTGCTATTCAGAGGGACCCAGACAGACTACAGGAATGGGCAGGAAGTTCAACAAAGACAGATGAAAGGTCCTGCACCTGAGAAAAAAATAACACCACAATAGAGGCACTGACTGGCTGTTAGAAGCTCTGCTGAAAGGGACCTGAGTATGTTGGGGGACAGAAGGTTAAATATGAGCCAGCAGTATGCTCTGGCACTGATGGAGTATCCTGGGCTTTATTGACAGGAGCACAGCCAGCAGATGGAGGAAAGAGACTGGTTCTCTTTTACCCTGCACTGGCTGGACCACATCTGAAAAAATGCATCCAGTTTGGGGCCTCTCAGTGCTAGCAAGTTGTGGCGAATCGGAATGAGTTAAGCAGAGTCACCATAACCATCAGTGTTGAAGCACTTGCCCTGTGAGAAGAAGTGGAGGGAGCTGGGCTTGGTCAACCTGGAGAAGTGCTAGCTTTGGAGAGACCTGTTAACAGCCTTCCCATACCTAGCCAAGAAAAAGGAGACAGGCTCTTCCCCAAAGTGCACAATAGGTAGGAGAGAGTGGTCATAAATCAAGAAAAGGAGTTTCCAGACTTAACACAGAGGGCAGACATTTTTAACCATGAGGACAGTCAACCAGTGGGTCAGGTTGCCCAGAGAGGTTGTGCACTTTCCATGCTTGGAGATTTTCAGGATCTGACTGAATACAGCAACCTGGTCTGAATTAGGTGTTGCCCCTACCTGCTACAGCGACCTCCTGAGTTCCTTTCCAGATTGAATGATTTGATGATTTATGCTTGCAGCCTGCATCTTATTTAAAACAGAGGGGTGAAAATCCTTATGTTTGCAATGGCCATTATTATAAGCTGCAGTCAATAGACTCTAAAAGAATAATTCATAATTGTTAAAGTGGGATGTTCCCCTCACCCTGCTTTAGTCAGCTAAAAATTAGGTTCTCAGATCAAGCTTGTTTTCTAATGTCGTTTCATACTCAGTAGAGGGAGGGAAGCATCTCTTAGGGACAAACCATCCTATCTTTAGATAAATATTTAAGTTGTCATGAATTACTCCCTGAAGATGCCTGTGTCTCTTCATTTCCTATAAAGAGTGCTGACCTTGCTAGCTTTGGCTGTATGCTTAGCTTAAAGATATCTCTTATTAAGTGTGAGAAATACTGTCCTAAATTTAGTATGTGCTTTACACTAGTCTGTATCAAAATACCTACAGTCTCTTGTTTTAGTACATTCGAATAACGTAATCTATCAAGGAAATATAATAAAATCAATAACAGTTACTTATTTGCAGAGTAAGTGTTCGAGGAAAATTGAATAGAGGCAAAAAAAAATAATAATTTCAACGTGAATTTACCAGAACTAGAGTTAAATAATTCAGTTGTCATAATAAGCAATGATTTTGAGACATATGTTTTCCAAGGCTTCAATACACATCATTTTTGTAGTCTGAGAGAAACCTGCTATAAGTCTTTCTGTTTGTGCTACACACATTGTTTTGTCCCTAATTTAAATTTTGAATCACTGGTAAGAACCTTGATGCATAGAATAAAATGGATTCCCTGTCTCAATTATCACTGCTCACCTTGGCTAGCCTCAACCAAGGAGAGATGCTGGCAAATGCAGCCAGCAACTGGACTTGTGTTATCTGTGCTCTCTGGTGCAATGATACAAATGAGCTGGTTTGATGAAGCCTTGAACTGGAAGGAATGGACTGCACTAGCATGTCCAGTCCTTGGAATAGCGTAAGTTTCTGGAGGACAAAGAGTAAAAGACATTGGTTGTGCATTTGCAGCAAAACAATAGAGAACAGTTCTTAGACTAAGGTTTCATCTCCTGTATCCAATAACAATAAGTTACTGCAGCATAGTTATAGAAACAAGTTTTTTTTTTCTTTTTCTTTTTAATCTGCAAATGAAAAAGCTGCATTAAAGATTGACATCCAGTTTTGTCTAAGAGTGACTTAAGTCACACAGCCCTAAGTAGCCCCATAGTAGCACCGTACATGCCAGACCTCATCCTGTCAGGACTACAGCCAGAACCTGCAGTGTCAAGCACCAGAACCTAGCTGTCAGACAGGAGATCTTTTGAGGGGAATGCTATTGGATGTAATTGCTGTTGGCACGGTCTCAGGCTGCTTGGGTGAGAGTTTTTAATATCTAGATTTCCTGGTATCATCAACAGGAATATCCAGATTGCAAAAGACATCTCAGATGCTAAATATATATATTATTCTTTGCCTGAAATAGTACACATTACTAAACTATACTCATTTTACAACAATTTTCTGCAGCCCTCCAGTGCACTCATGAAATAAGAGGAAACAACTGTATTGAATGAACTATTCCTGAGTAAAGCCTGTAACATGAAGATTATGCTAAGTATAATTTATCAGTGTTTAAATAGCAAAAGAATGCTTAATTGAGGATTATTTTGTTTAAGAAGGTAAGTATAAACTGGATTAAACAATATAATTAAAAAATCTTGATATAAAAGCATTCAAAATTTCTCAAAGCTCACTCTTATTATAAATCAATCTTCCTTAACATTTAGAAAGAAGTAGTACTTTTGATTAGTAACCTAATTAGGAGCCTTTATAGACTGTTTTAATTCAAGTTATTAACTGTGAAAAAGAAGGGGAGGGAGTGTATTTTTATGTTTATCCAGTACTTCTTGCTCTATCTCAGTGTAAGCAACATCAAAAAGGAGGATATGAAGATGGATTTCTTAAGAGTTCTTTTAATTCACAGATTCTTTCATGCATCTAATTATTTGAAGCTGTGAGTTGAAAAGGCTTCTCATTAAACCATTCCTAGAATTTCTTTAGGTGTCTCCATTTTGGTCTTCTAGCAAGTTGTCTTCTCTTTTCAGTTTACCTCAATTTCCTTTTCTTCAGCACTTTTCAGTCTGAGTTTCCAGACTAGCATAGCAGTCCCTCCTCTCTCTAAAAACTAGCAAGTCAGCCTAAAAAGTAATGTGGCTCAACTTTCCACCACATCTGTTTTAAGTTTCATACTCTCCATCACTATAACTCAAAAGGAAAAGTGTTGAGGAAAAATTTAAAAAAAAAGCAAATAGGAACACTTTTAGCAGGTGTTCAGCAATCGAGGTTAAGATCACTAATGTACTGTGCCTTCTGTAATTCACTGGTTGTCCTGAAAGAAGAAGAGCAGATGTAAAAAATTGTGGCAGAGCTCTTCCTGCTCTCTAGCCCTCGTATCTAGAGCTGTTAAGTCATCTGTTCTACCTCAGAGCTCAAGTTCCATTTACTTTTTATTAAGTCTATATTGAATTACTCTGATATGCGATAAAGCCTTAATTATATTTTGCTGTAAGGCAGGCTTAACAAGTATGCATGAGGAAATTGTTTCCACACAATGGGGCATGAGTGAGACAGAGGTTAGCTTTAAATGAAGAAAACACAGTGACTAAACATGCTAACTAAATCACAGTTTTTATTGACATGATTGTGGAACTCAATCTAAGTCCAGTGCTAATCAAATACATGCCAACTAATGTGAACATTACCAGTATATAACATTTTATATTAGTAGATGACTGTTCATGTTCTTGTACTGGAGAACTAAGAATTGGACACAGTCCTCCACATGTGGCTCCACCTTTGAGGAGTAGAAGGGAAGGATCACCACCCTCCACCTGTTGGCAACGTCCTGCCTAACCCAGGATACCACTGGCCTTCTTTGCCTTAAGGGAAATTGCTTGCCTATGTCCCTTCTTTGCAAAGCTTGTCAGCCCCTAGCCTGTAGTGGTGTTTGGGGTTATCCCTCCCAAGTGCAGGACTTTGCACTTCTCTGTGTATATGAACTTGAACATTAGGTTCCTCTCTGCCCATTTCCCAGCCTGTCAAGGTCCTCTGAATAGCACTCCCTCTGGCATCACAGCCTCTCCTCCCAGTTTTTGGTCATCTGCAGACGTGCTCAGGCTGAACTTTGTCCCATCACCCAGTTCATTAATGAAGATGCTCAGATATCTTCATTAGACAATACTTGCCCCAGTATCAACCTCTGGGGGACCTCAATAGTGACTGGCTTTCAGCTGGACCTCATGCTGCTGATGACAACCCTCTGAGCCCTGCAGTTCAGCCAGAGTTTAACCTATCTCAAGCTCTGCTCATCTAGCCTGCGCTTCATCAGCTTGTCTCTCAAGATGTTAAGGGAGACAGTGTCAAAAGCCTTACTGAAGTCAAGGCAGACAATATCCACTGCTCTCCCCTCATCCAAAATGCCAGTCATCTCATCATAGAAAGCTATCATGGTTGTTCAGCACGCATTATACAACGGGGAAATCATGCAGACTACTCCCAATAACCTTCATGTGCCTGGAAATAGTATTCAAGATTACTTTCTCCATCACCTTCCCAGGGATTGAGGTGAGGCTCACTGCCCAGTAGTTTCCTGGGTCCTTCTTCTTGCTCTTTTTGAAGAGAGGGGAGGTGACACTGGCTCTCTTCTAGTCCTTAGGAACCCCTCCTAGTCACCATGACCTCTCAAAGACCTTTCAAAGAGTGGTCAGCCAGCTCTTCTAGGACTCCTGGGCGCATCCTGTCAGGGCCCATGGGCCTGGTTATGTCCAATTTATTTAAATATTCCATAAACTGATCTTTTTCCCCTAAGTCTTCCTTCTTCCAGATTTCCTTTCTAGTTTCAGGGGCTTGGGATTCCTGAAGGCTGGTCTTACCTGTAAAGACTGAAGCAAATAAGATATTGAGTATCTCAGCCTTTTCTGCGTCCTCTGTCACCAGGGCCCCTGCCACATTTAGCAGTGGAATTATATTTTCCCTAGTTTTCTTTTTGCTGCTTATATACTTGTAGAAGCCTCTCCTGTCACCTTTCACATCCCTTGCCACTTTGAACATCAGGTGGGCTTTAGCTCTCCTAACTCCATTCCTGCATGCTCTAACAGTGTCTCTATTATACTCCTGTGTCAGTTGTCCCTGCTTCCTTTTCTTGTACACTTCCTTTTTACGTTTGAGTTTAGTCAGGAGCACCTTGCTCATCCCTGCAGGCCTCCTGTTGCCTTTGCCAGATTTCCTGAATATTAGGATGGACTCTTCTTGAGCTTGGAGGAGGTGATTCTTCAATATAAATGAGCTCTCTTGAACCCCTCCAGGGTCACCTTTCAAGGGATTCTTCCAAGTAGATCCCTGAAAAGGCCAAAGTCCCAGTTGTGATCATGCTTTTTGCCCTGCTCCCTCTTCACAGATCATGAACTTCATCATGTCATGGTCATTGCAGCCAAGGCTGCCCACTACCTGCAGATCTCTAACTAGTTCTTCCTTGCTTTTAAGCATGAGGTCCAGAAGAGAACCTCTCCTTGTTTGTTCTTCAGTCAACAGTGTTAAGAAATTGTCATCAACACACTCCAGAAATCTCACGAACTGCTTGCTGCTGTGTTGCCCCTCCAGTAGACATCAGGGTGGTTAAAGCCCTCCATGACTCTTTGCAGGTACTCAGCAACAGAAGTAAGATCATTACCATACTGTGCCTTCTATAATTCTATCATCTCCCACAATAGCCTGCAAACGTGAAACTTCTTCCAAATGTCTGTGGAAGGCCTCATCTACTTCTTCCTGCTCAGGCAGTCTGTAGCAGACACCCACCACAACATCATCCACATTGGTCTGCCCTCTAATCCTGATCCATAAACTCCCAGCTGGCTCATCACTGATCCCTAAGCAAAGCTTCTTGCATTCCAGTTGCTCTCACATCAAGGAGAGCTCCCCCTCCTCACCTCCCTGGCCTGTCCAGTCTGTATCCGTTTCACAATTTTGGTTGCATGAGCCATCCCATGTAGTCTCCCTGATCCCAGTGAGATCACAGCCCTGTAACTGCACACAGACTTCTCACTTATCCTGTTTGTTTGCCTGCATACATTAGTGTACAGGCCCTTCAGAGAGGCACCCTGGCATGCTAACTAGAAACAGCATTTCTCCATAACATGCTATTCCCATAACAAGCTTTCCCCATAACGTGGTCCCATAGGCATTTTTCTATTTACATGCATAGGCTTGGGGTAATTCCACTTTAACCCCTGTTTTGTTGATAAGAGATCCTTTCTGTTTACATCACCCCAGGACCTTCAGTTGTCAACCCCATCCACGACTTCCTTACTAGATTTTTGATCAGTTGTTGACATCAACTGGCCAACCATTTGTTGACCAGCAGGCCCTTTCTCTATCACTGGCAGGATTGAGGGGAACACCACCTGGGCCCTTATGCCCTTGACCATTACCCCCAGAGCCATTTAACTATACTTCATACTCTTCATGTCTCCCTTGGCAGTATTGTTCGTGCTGACATGGAAGAGCAGCAGGGGCTAATCATCCAAGGGCAGAACAAACCTTGGCAACATCTGCATCCATGATATCCTGAATATGAGCCCTGTGCAAGCAGCAAACCTCCTTAGGTGGTAAGTCAGGTCAGTAGATAGGTGTCTCTATCCCCTGCAGCAGTAGATCTCCCACAACTAACACTCACTGCTTCCTCCTGGTGGCCCTGTGTAGAAGAGGTTCAGCTGGCACAGATGCTCCATTTGAGAGTGTTCCTAGATCCTCCTCAGCTACAAGGAGAGTGGACCTATTCTGAAGCTGCAAGTCTTCTGGTGGAGCAGGAGCCCTCCTCCCAGGGCTAGGAATCATGAGCTTCCAGCCTTCACTATCATGGCAATTTCCACTTCCACTGATTGTGCCTGCTCCCTTTGCTGCTGTTGGAGAGTCAGGCTCCTGAAACTGCAGAATCTTAGAGAAGATCTGTTTGACTTCCTTTTCATCTTCTCTGATGCTGAGCAGTCTGCTGACCTCCTCTTGCAGGTTTTTGACTTGGCAGTACAGCTCCTTCACTGCTTCATGCCTCCTGCAGGCACAAAGACCATCAGGCCTTGCCTTAGTGAGAGGACACAGGCACTCCCTGCAGCCGGAGACTTGCAGAGCTGCGTCCTTTTGAAGCTCCACCTGAGCTGAAGCCTCTGATGATATGGAGACAGCTACTCTAACAGCTACTGGGGACTGTGCCCTGTTGCATATCACCACCATAGCTTAAAACATACATACTGGTCTGGTTAGTGCCTCTAGGCTTTCTTTGCACCTTTTGTACAAACTGCTGCCTCCAGAAGCTGTGCTCTGGATCTAGCTCTTACGGAAGCTTCCCCCTAGTATAGGCTAAAAGGGTGCTGACCCTCCCTATTCAGGGGTCAGCTGCAACAAAGGCTCTAACATCCTTTGACCTAACAGAACTCATGAACAGCTGGAGCTTGCTCTAGCTTCTCAGATGTCGAGACCTGGTGATGTCCTTACCTGGCTCTCCTAACATAGCCACAGGAGGGACCCTGTAGAGCTCAGGAGCCTCCCAATGGGTATCTATTGAAAACAGAATAAATAAATCTATCAGTGCTACATCTTGGAAACACCAAACTTCTGGCTCGCAAAGGAGATACCATAAGCCTGAAGTACTATAGCATCTGAGAAAGAATTTCTAGAGTAAAATAAGGATTAAGCACAGGAATATCTCAAATCATATTCCTTCATGCTGAGACAAACTTCACTCTAGAAGCACTTGATTCTTCAATTTTTATCTCCAGACCTTATTCAGATAACAGCATATATATCATTATTGTTAATAAAACAGATACTTAAAACTCTCCGATCCAAAAGAGGCATAAAAGAATTCAACTGCAAAAAAAAAAAAAAAAAAAAAAAGAGAGAGAAAGAAATAACAGATATTCTTATATGTGTTATATTAATTATCTGTAGGATTGTTGAGTTACACAGACAAAGTTTCTTGCAATATCTAATTCCTTGTTACACGAAGAAATGTTAATACATAACATAGTAAAGTAATGAGAAAAATGTATTCATTAGCAATTAACAGTTATTTTATAACTGGAGCACAAATATTCATAATGAATATAATTTTAACAAATGATTGGTTCATTCTAATAAATATCTAATTCATATTCTATTAATGCAATGTATAAATGTGCATGCAAACTAATTTGACTTCAGAACTGGACAACAATCTGATTTATGAATGCAGGTTTTGTGAAACACTGAATCTACAAGAATTCCATAAGCTAAAATCCTTTGTTTATTTACGCTAACTCATAGATTATAAGTTATTATTCAATAGGCTATAGCCTGTGATTCCAGCCAAAATAAACAAAAATCATTTTGTCACAGAAAAACAGATAGAAAAAAATTCAGTGTCCATTTTTTTAATAAATTACCTATATGTGATTTGGCTGCTTTAGGGCTAGATAGGAGAAATGCCAAAGGAAAAGACATACTTAACCCTTCTTTATTGCCTTACTCCTGTAGGACTTAACTTACAGTAGATATTCAAAATTTTAAGTTGTGCTTTATGTAGCTTGTCTTCAGTTTTGGGGGGGAAAAAAAAGTAAATGACTTTTGCTGTCAGATCTTTGCATAGGTGCCAACTAGGTAACTTCAAAATAAACTTATGTTTGTAAATCATCAAATGATTAAAAAAATGCCAGAAGCAAAGCTTCAGTTAATATTTTGAATATTTATAAAAACTCAATTTTTATTTATTGCAGTATATTGTGTGCAATATGATGTGTTTATCTGGGTTCTAAGCAAATTTAAAAGACAATAAAAGACACAGAAAACACAAATGCATCATCTAGTGTCCCCACAAATAACTCATTCGGACTTCAGCACACTCCACATTATCCTTCTACATGTCACTTCTCCTCCTCCTCACAGAAGGCTGAGTTTGCACTGATTGCAACTGAGGGTGCACCCTCAAAGCACTTCTCTCAGTCATGCCCACCTATCACACTCTAGTTTCCTCTGCAGAAAATACTTTAGAGCATGCAGATCAGATACATTTCGGATGAACTTAGTAAAATACACAAAACTTGCCCAGAAGGCTGAATGGACATTTAAGCATTTATCAGTGCCAAACTCTGCGCTGCAAAACAACTTGACTGCCTGAAGAGCTAACCTAAGTATGGATACGACTTGGCTAAGATGTAGTTAAGATGAGGGCTAATTATAAAACCATTTGCTACTTAATTATAAAAAGTCAGTCAAGGATCTAACAATGTCTTCTGTTAGCCTCAAAACATTGTTACGAGTAAAGATGGAACACAGTTTTTGTATGAATCCTAATTAAAATTTTAATCTAATTAACATACAGGCAGCAGCGACAGCATACTTAACATTAATCTAGTTACAAAAATAGTCATAGTCCAGAAACACAAAAACTTCCTTCGTAATAATATGCTTAAAACATGAGAACGTGCTAACACGTGTCCCCGGCGTGAGGCACACCCTCCAGCGTCCCGCGTGGAGGCGTCGCGGCGCCCCTCAGCCCTGGGCCGCGAGGGGTACGCTGCTCACGGCAGGGACGTTACTTCGTCCTTACGCTTACGGTTATTTTAATACCGTCTCTCACCACTGCCTGCTTCTTTCTCACAAGCTGCCCACTGCCCGCTGCCGCTGCAAGGGGCAGCGCAGCAGCGGTGCAGGAGCCAGTGGAAGCCGGACCAGACCGGGTCGGACCGGCCCAGACCGGCTCTGGCAGGCACCTGCCCGCTGTGGCCACTTTGCAGCAATAGGGCAGAAATCATGTTTACTGAGCTACGTTTGACCTCAAAAACCTGCATAGAAACAGTATGTACCTTTTCTCCAGTTCAAGTGCTGCGTGTATGGATCGCTTTCTATACATGTGTGTGTATGTATAGATCTATATACACATATACATCCTTTCGCCAACTTCCTTCATGATAAAACTTTGAGTAATGGCTTGAAGAATCCCATGTTTTAGCTCCCATAAAGAATGTATAACAGTGCAGGGTATCTTTGAGATATATGAAATCAATAAAACCAGCAATGTTATTGGGGTCCCTATCTGTCTTTGCAGAGTAAGTCTGCCAGTCATCAGGAGAGTTTTATTACTTCCAAAGATAGTAGAAAATCTTTAGCTGCGATGTTATTTTCCTTAGCTTCAAGATTTCGTTCAGCCTGTGAATTGTGCGCTGCAGCATTTGCCTAAAGGTGCACTGATGCACACTTTTCAAGATGTGTACATTTTGTTTTAAGGCACAACAGCAGGAGATATACATCCAAAGAGGCTGTAGGAGGCACACAATAAATCTTTGCAGGGCAGTAAGCGTTTGATGGCAGATAAAAATAAAATACACAGAAAAGGAGCTCAACTCCAGATAAAGCATAAGCTTTTGCATAGCTCAAAAGTACCGGAATTTTCCCTAGAAGTTTTATCTTACTGTATTTTAGTGGCACAAATAGATGTAACTTTTCAGAAGCTATTTAGAAATGTAGATAGTGAGATCATTTCTTAGCCTGTAAAATCATTAGGGATGAGCTATATTGCAGATTTATATTGTTCAGAGAACTAGATCAGTTTTGCAAACCCACGTTAGCCTGGCATACTTTGAGTGCTTTGTTGATTTATTTTTTATTTATCTAAGCAATATTGGTCAAGCATGAAGAAGGGATTGTTGCATTTTTACCCCAAAGGGATCCAATGTAGGAATATACACAGTGTGCACTGTATTGACATGTCAGTAGAATTTTTGTGTTCTCTTTCCCTTTGACCACTTCTTATATTAGGGAGATATATAAATCTTGATCTTTGTATTACTGTAGATAATAACAGATAACTGTTACACACCGTGTTCCCTCCATGGTTAGTCTACAGGGGGGAGTAATTCTTAGTTAACTGTAATTTAGCTCTCAATTATCTCCAAGTATTTTTTCCTGGACTGAGGAATAATCGTGCCATTAACAATGACACGTCAAAACTGGCACCACGCAGAGGTAACCTGGATCTAGCTTGGCTTTTTAATAAAGAATAGTAAATAACTAGTTTCTACGGCATTTGATCTGGAAACATGGTGACCTCTTTATGCACAGTGAAGAATCTGAAGTGCCAAGCCATGTGAAACCAGATGGCTTTCTTGAACCTGATCTGGTATCTGCATCACTTTCCTTAGCTGCAAAACTGCTGATTTTCTCCACAATGAATCCTTGATTCATTCCATACAGATTCAGCAATTTCTTATCTCCACCAAAAACTGGCCTTTGTTTTTTCAAGACTGCAACCTGAAGGAACACTTCAGTGTCTTTAGGCTATGTTCCCAGAGCTCCATGTTGTAGTATTACTGATTTTAGAGTATTGTTATGAAAATATTTATGGCCAGCTCAGACACAGCAGTGCTCCTAAACTAAGAATGCCCTCACATGATCCACTAACAAGATGGTTTAAAAACACTGGATTGTTTTCCCATGGAGCTATCCAGGTTTAAGCAAAAGAAGAATTGAGTTAATAAACCTAGTTTGAAGTTGGACTGAGATACAAAGAAAGGTGGGAGAAAGTACTTACTCGGAATCTGTCAGTGGTTCCTTCTTCACAGGGAAACTAAGGCTCAGGACTGCAGTATTCTTGTAACAGAGAAGCACCGGGACAATTTCTGATATAATCTTTTATTGAAAGTAGGATTTTTTTTTTAATTGCATCTGAAATAAGCTTCTTAAATATACCGTTTCTTTGAAATTTCATAGCAATAATAATAAAATGGTAAAATCATTAAATATAAATTAAAACAGTACAGTACATTAGAGCTCTCTGCATTTTTTTGCTTCATACAAGCATAAATCTACTGAAGACTATTCTGTTGCCACAGCAGTAAGGAAATTACACTGTTTTAAATGACAGAATCACAGAATGGTTGAGCTTAGAAGGGACCTCTGGAAATCATCTAGTCCCACCTCCCTGCTCAGGAAAGGTCACCTAGACCATGTTAGATGGGATTGCATCCAGGCAGGTTTTGAATATCTCCAGGGAAGGAGACTCCGCATCTCTCTCGGCAACCTGCTCCAGTGCTCTGTCACTCTCACAGTGAAGAAATTCCCCCTCATTTTCAGGCGGAACTTCCTGTGGTTCAGTTTGTGTCCGTTGCCTCTTGTCCTGTTGCACAGCACCACTGAAAAGAGTTCAGCCCCATCCTCTTGACACTCCCCTTCCCCCCTTAAGGTATTTATCCACATTGATAAGATCTCCTGTCAGTCCTCTCTTCTCCAGGCTGAAGAGGCCCACCTCTCACAGCCTGTTTTCATAGGGCAGATGCTCCAGTCCTCTAACCATCTTTGTAGCCCTACGCTGGATTCTCTACAGTAGCTGCATGTCTCTCTTGTACTGGGGAGCCCACAACTGGACAGAGTCCTCCAGATGTGGCCTCACCAGGGCTGACGAAAGGGGCAGTATCACCTCCCTCAACCTGCTGGCAACACTCTTCCTAATGCACCCCAGGACACCATTGGCCTCCTTGGCCACAAGGGCACATTGCTGGCTCATGGTCAACTTCTTGTCCACTAGGACTCCCAGATCCTTCTCTGCAGAGCTCCTTTCCGGCAGGTCAGCCGCCAGCCTATACTGGTGCATGGTGTTATTCCTCCCTAGGTGCAGGACCCGCCACTTGCCTTTGTTGAACGCCATGAGGTTCCTCACCGCCCAGCTCTCCAGCCTGTCCAGGTCTCTCTGAATGACAACACAGCCCTCTGGTGTGTCAGCCACTCCTCCCAGCTTGGTATCATCAGCAAACTTGCTGAGGAGGCACTCTGTCCCTTCATCCAGGTCATTGAGGAAGAAGTTGAACAGGATGGGACCCAGGACTGAGCCCTGGGGGGCGCCACTAGCCACAGGCCTCCAATTGGGCTCTGCGACACTGAGGACGACCCTCTGAGCTCTGCCTTTCAGCCAGTTCTCAGTCCACCTCACTGTCCACTCGTCTAACCCACACTTCCTGAGCTTGCTTAGGAGAATGTTATGGGAGACAGTGTCAAAAGCCTTGCTGAAGTCAAGGGACACAACGTCCACTGCTCTCCCCCCACCTACCCAGCCAGTCATTCCATCAGAGAAGGCTATCAGATTGGTTAATCAGGATTTCCCCTTGGTGAATCTATGCTGGCTACTCCTGATCACCACCTTTTCCTCCATATGCTTGGAGAGGACATCCAGAATGAGCTGTTCCATCACCTTTCCAGGGATGGAGGTGAGGCTGACCAGCCTCTAGTTGCCTGCGTCCTGCTCCTTGCCCTTTTTGAAGACTGGAGTGACACTGGTTTTCTTCCAGTCCTCAGGCACCTCTGCTGTTCTCTGCTGTCAGATGGTGCTGTTCAACATCTGACCTTTCAGAGATGATGGTCTGGCAAGAGCATCCTCCAGTTCCCTCTGTACATGTGTGTGTATCCCATCCTCCTTGATGAAAGGAAAGGAAAGTCTTCCTGTCTCCAGACTTTCTCTTTTGTCTCCAGGCTCTGGGATTCCTAAGGGCTGCCCTTAGCAGTAAAGACTGAAGCAAAGAAGGCATTCGGTAATTCTACTTTCTCTGTATCCTTTGTCACCAGAGTCCCCACTCCATTCATCAGTGGGCCCACATTTTCCCTAGTCGTCTTCTTACTACTGATGTATTTTAAGAAGCCCTTCTTGTTGTCCTTGCCAGATTTAGTTCCAAAAGGGCCTTAGCCTTCCTTGTTGAATCCCTGCATACTCTGACAACATTGTTATAATCCTCCGAAGTGGCTTGTGCCCTCTTTCACATTCTGTGTACTTTCTTCTTCTGTTGGAGTTTTTTCCAGGGCTCCTTGTTCATCCATTCAGGTCTCCTTCCCCCTTTGCTGGACTTCTTCCCCCTTGGGATGCACTGCTCTTGAGCCTGGAGGAAGTGATGCTTGAATACTAGCCAGCTCTCCTGGACCCCCCTTCCTTCTGGGGCCTTAAACCATGGGATTCCTCCAAGTAGGTCTCTGAAGAAGCTCCAGAATGTGATCCTATTTATTGCCTTGCTTCTTCCACACAGGATCCTGAGCACTACCATCTCACGGTCACTGCAGCCAAGGCTGCCCACAATCCTTCACATCTCCAACCAGTTCTTTGTTGGTTAGGTCAAGGTCCAACAGGATGCCCTCCTCATTGGCTCCTCCATCACCTGTTTCAAGAAGTTATCATTCATGCTCTGCAGGAGTTTCCTGGACTCTTTGTGCCTACCTATGTTGTCCTTCCAGCAGATATCATGATATAAGACTGGAAACTGCCTCAGACACAACAAAAATACGGGATCTGTTGTTCAATGGAATTTTCTCTTGTAAGGGGTTGGTACTAGTGATATTTTCCTGATTTTTCTGTAAAAGCAAAATTATTCAGATTTCACAGTTCCTGAAATTCATAAGGAATAATCAGTGTGAACCGTTCTAATAAATTACCCGGAATTCCAAGTACAGTTGACAGCAAAATATGCTTTTAGTGATAAAGCCTATGAAATATGATACAGAACAGGTAATAGAAGAAAATTTCATCTTAAAACATATTGTATTAGTCTAATGTCTAAACGCATATGAATTCTGAGTGTTCATGCAGACACTAGATCTCAAATAGCTAATATCATGGTTTTATATGTGAAAATATTGTAAAATCTGTCCAGAACACTCATCAGAAAAAATATTACTAGCCATAGGATTAGAAGAATAGTGAGCATTATCTCCTCTGAATGGTACAAGACAGATCATAGATACAGGTACCTAGGATAGTAAATGGGTAGTAAAAGTGATGCCAGATTTTTAGAAGATGTTAGCCATTTTTTCTAGAATAGATTTTTGAGAAGCAGAGCTGCAATTTGCATGCCTACCTTAAACAAAATACAATAAAACAAATATAAAATACAATAACTTATTATGTGATATTTGTAGTCAATTTTTTAAATAACTGTTCTTGGGACACAGATGTGTTCAAAAAATGGGTACAATTTGGCAGTGAAATAACAATTTATCTTGGAAGATTGGTTCTAGGTTTCATATGGCATATTGAGTTTGGATGAAATTTTTATCTACACAAACTTCAAGACTGACACACATACACAGTGTAACAGATGAAAAATGGTGTGCAGAGTAACCAGTGCCTAATATATGTGGTTTAAAGACAAGTAGAAATATTCACTGACTCTGGTTAGACATGTGCTTAAATACTAACCTGAACTTTATACCTGGCCTGAGCTTCGACAGAGAAAAACAAGTTTAAGCCTTTACACATGAGATGCAGTCCAATTCAGTCATCCTCAGACTATCCTTCAACAGATCTACAGTTCTGGGACTGAGCTAATTAAAATTAGATCCATTCATGATGTGAATTCTTTTTGAAGCAGGAATTCAATTGATAGCACTGTTTTTCTAGAATATGGGAGAGTAATCGTGAATTATCTTTTGATCCAATGCACTCTAGTGAAAAGTAAACTGGCCTGGTGAGAAAAACTATCATAAGGAGGGAGAAGTTCAGTACTTTAACCCCAGGTCTCTCACCAAATTTGTCTTTAATGTTATTCTTTTCAAACAAGACTTCTATAGCAAGAATCTATTTTAAAAATGTAATCTTTTAGATAAGAGGTGTGACTTCATGAGTTGGTCTAGCTCCTGAATATATAAGAAATTAAAATGAAAATCTATATTCCAATAAAACGCACCAGGAAGTCTGTAATAGTGTCTGTGTATTTTCCAGACTACAAGATGAAAATAGGACAAATACATTCAGGCAAAGGCTATGTTGCTTTTGCACTTCGTTCTGACTGCTTGATGTCTGTATTACTAGTAGTATTATTGCTACAATACTACAGTATAATTCCTATTATTTGCTACTTTCACATTCTTAGTTACCAGCATTTTTGGCTGGTGATTAATGAGAACTCAAATTTGGAGACCATAAATGTGGTAAAGTGTTTCATGCAGCAAATAGATTAAGAATCATTAAATGAAAGAACCTGGGAAAGTTCTGAAGTTGTTTTGGATTGAATGAAGTCATTAAAAGATGTTGCCTCTTACCAGTAGGATAACTGTATTAGCTAGGACAATCCTGAAATATAAATCTCTGTCCTACTATCCAAACAACAGTTTTTCGTTCTGATTTTAGAAATCACATATAATTTCCTTCTTAAAACAGCAGTCTAAGGGAATCTACTTATCCTCAGCTTGTGCAATTGTAGGAGATAGAAACCTTAATTGCTAATGCTGATCGTGAGATCTGACTCAAGATCTTCGTTCTTCACTATGTCAGGACCTGAGGAAGACCACACATTGTGTCCTTATTCTTACTTAATTAAGATCTTTAAGTTAGGTTTAGTTTTATTCTCTCACTTGAAATTAGGTGGTAGACTTCGTTAATGGGTGATCATCAGTTTCCCCGCTATTACCTGTTAGAGTCTAGTTCCACTTCTACCTATACTAAACTCTATCTCCACTGTACTCTTTTTCACAGCTTCTTCTACCTTTAGCAGTGTCATTTTGTGCCCATTGATCTAAGTGTCAAAGGACACAAATTGGGGCAGTAAAACCACTGCAGGTGCTCTCTGATGCTGTGAATGAAGAGAGCTGATTAGAACTCTTTAGTGAAAGATTTTATTATGAGAAATTACCTCTTTATTGAGTACAGAGCTTTACAGATCAAAAACTGATTTTGATCACACTTTCAACAGGAAAAGAACTATGTCCATGATGGAAATTTTTGAATGTCTCCTCAAAACTAAAGGTGGCCTTCCAATGGAAGACCAAGTCTGAATCCTCATGCTAAGTTAAGGAGTACAGAAATTTAAAATGGGACTGCTCTCTTCTCAGGAACTTTCCATGACTACTTGTTTATTCTATGGTGGTTTAACAGATAAGCCCATGTGCAAAATAAGAAAGAACACTGTCATCTAGCAGAATTCCATGGAATAACAAAACAGTTTGTTATCCAGTTCTAGAGACTACTATCAGTTAAAAAATTCTTTTACAGAGGAAATTTGACAAAATGAGTGTTATCAAAAGAACTTCATCTGCACAGCTGGTTTTCTTCTCTTTCAGTTATTTCTGGTCAATCATTAGTAAAGCTGCAACAATATACAGCAAAAAGACATCGCTGATACAGTTATTAGCTTGGCAGACATAAACCTGAAACTATAATTGCACACATGGGACTACACTGATAGACGACCATTGACGGCTAAGATTAAGGCTAATGCTATCATAATAGTGCATACATTTTGTACTTTTCTTAAGTATTTATATGACTAAATTGACAAGAAAAGTGTTAAGAAACAACCTATTAGATACACCATATCCTTCTTTGTAGGGGCCACACATAGTGAGTAAAACAGGTGGTAAAGGAGGGAATATGGAAGGAGACACCTAAGATGAAAGCGGAAGTATTCTATGTAAAAGAACTGCAAGTATTTTTAATTGATTCTATCATTTTTAGGTGCTTATCTTTTTCAAATTATAAGCCCTGTCTCTTTTACTTTTTCTATTATATGCTAGCAGCATTTACAAAAAGCAGAATATAAATTTTCCTCCTTGTCTTTAACACAGAAAAATGATTGTGATTTTAATAACAGATATATAGCCTACTCTTCCATTTATCTGATTAATTCTCTGATGTTATGTTTTGTCTTTTGATAATTATAAAATATAAAATTAACAGTAAGTGAAAGAAAGAAAGATTTTGTCTTCTTTTTAAAAAAGAAAACCAAGATAAAGGTCTACATGATTTTATATGCTTTTAATGTTTATGAACATAAGTTGTGAATTCTGTAGAACAGATAAAGTTTAGTAATGATCACAAACATAGTCAATGTTTATTCCAATAATGTTCACCTTCATTATAACCATCACAAATTTCATATTTAATCAATGATACTGAGAGATTCTAGGCGGGGTATAAAGATTTTCTAATATGAGGAAACAGAAGTAAGACAGGAGATAAATGTGACTCTCTGTATATCATTTATATGTGATATTCAGAAACAGTTTTCATAAGGTTCTACATAAAATATTAAGGGAAATAAATAACTGTAGGTGAGAAGCAAAGAGCTTTTTTGGATTAAACACAGACACACTAACCAAAGAGTTCTAATAAAAAAGTAGTATATGACAGTAAGGTAAAGTGAATAATGGGAAAATGAATTCAGTGGGACAGGCAGTCTACACTTTCTGTAAAACACATAAGATATTTGAGACATTCCCTGACAACATCCTATTAAAGGGAAAGTAGAAATGGCAATGGCTGTGGTTTCATTTCTCTGATGCCATAAATCTCTAAGGTTTTGTGACAAAAGTGAAAGACAAAGAGGGCACAAGGAAATTATAATGTTAAAAAGAAAGATTGAAAAGGTGAATACTGGAAACTGGCTGTGGGGGTGGTGGAGTTTTAAAAAGTAGAAAAATTAAATGATCTCAAGTATCAAAGCATTGTGCATGAAATACTTATAGAAAACATTATTTCACATAAAATTCCAAAGAATAAACCTCAATTACAAATGCAAATTTTTATTTGATGCCCTAACCTCTAATAATGGTCAAAAATTTAATTTATTGTCCTCTGTAAATGAAACTCTAACTCAGATATCATATTCAGCCATTCTTAATAAATGTACTTCAGTTAATATCTAGAGCTTTTTAAATACCCTTGAACTAGGGTCTCTATTATTTTATGCAGCATTGTATTAACTACTAAATAACAGTTGGAAATGAAATTTAGCCAATATTATTATGCACTATTAAAAGGTATTAATATCAAAGTCTCTAGCATGTGTCTCTGAAATGCTGAAAACCTAGGGAAGATCTGGGTTCACAATATCTCATTATCATATTATACTTTGGTTCACTAGATCATTAAAATGTACCTAGGCCAAATTCAGAGACGGAACAAAGAAATCTAGACTTAATGTGTCCTTATTCTCAAAAAAGTATACATTTTGCTAGAATGAATTTAATTGACTGATTTCACAGTATAAATCTCAGTAAACCTTCATCTTCTACATGAAAGAAAAAAAACATAAAATACATTGATTCAGTGTTCCCTACAGCTGTGCCAAAGCCCACTGATTTTCAAAGACAGAACAGGGAAACTAGGATAACTCTCTTGAGTAATAGATGACTAAAAGGGAACAACTAGGAACTTTCCATGTCTGCCACTGCACTCAGATCTTGGAAGAAATAATCAAGCCTCAAACTATCTTTTGGATGTCTGAAAAGTCTGCCTTAAAGTCAATACTGTTTTTCCCCAAGTACAGAATTCTATCTTTAGAAGTGAAATAAATATCTACACTGCCATGAGCAAACTGAGCAAACAGTAAATGATTTTGAGTGTAAAGAACGCTGAACAACACTTGCATTTATGTATTATGCCTGTAAAAATCTTGTTTTTCTTGCTCCAGACTTACGTGGTGTTGTAGATATCCTGTTTGACATGGACAGATAAAAAGCATCAGAGATTGTTCCTTGGCACTAAATCACCATGTTCATACAAATGTGCTGTACCATAGTACACACAAATAGCTGTGAGATACTCACTGATAGCTTAATGCATGGTTGAAAGAGATTTATTTTACCTAGTATGCCATTCCATTGGACTATAATAACATGACAGAAGGTTCACAATCTTGCATCTAGAATCTTGGGGAAAAGCAATTCCTGGAATGATGATTTTAACACTAAGTGCAGTGCAGCTGATTTTAGCCTCAGAGCTGAAGGAGACATAAATATAAAATTTATTGTAGTAAGACCAGTATGATTTTGATTCCTGCTTACTAGTTCCTGAACACCAGAGAAATAGGTTACTCAGAAGTGCAACAGATAGAGGTAGTCTAAATAAAAACCTACTGTAAACTCCTACTGATTTCAGTGAGCCCTACATCATTCTCATAGACCTTTTGTGGGTGTAAAATGCTTATCTTTCACTGTTCATTTGAATTATTTAAAGATAAATCTCAAAGAGAGGGGAAAGATGTGCATTTATTTAGGGCCATAAAGATATCCATTTACAATATCCACTGACTCAGGAGGGATTTATGGATGCATCTACTCAGTGGTAAAAGCCACTGAGTCATCATATGATGTTCATATGAGTCATCATGTTACTATATAGAGTCATCATATTACTATATAAATTGGAGACATTTTAAAGGGATGTCTTTCATGCAATCAAAGGCGAGTGGTCAATGGCAATTTAAAGATTTCTAAATCTACTGATGGATTGGCTATTGTGTGATTAACTAAAGTTTGCAAGAGAAAACTTTTTTGAAATTTTATTTGGAAAAGAGTTATTATCTGCCATATCACAACTTTTTCTTTTTTTTTTTTTTTTTTTTTTTTTTTTTTTTTTTTGATATAATAAATGCCTTTAAGGCAGCCTTGGAAAAACAATTAAAAAATCTAACTTTTAGATATATGAAATAATCATCCTTTTTGAAAGCACATAGTAATTTTTATTTTTTTTATATGAATAAGTGTCAGATTGATGATTCTGTAGACTGGAACTTTTTTTGTATGAACAATAGGGAAGAAAATGCACGCTTCTGCATAAAATCTTTGAATTTTAGCTCTGTTTAGAGAAAAATATTCCACTGACAGAATAGATCAACTTTTTCCAGAGAGAAATTTGAAACTTCGCTGATCAGGAAAAAAATGACATAATAGTAACAGGACAATCTGAATTTTTAAGAATGTGATTTCCATCACTGGCTTTCTTTTTGCTTAAAGAGGATAGAGCAAAGACAGAATAGTTCAATTAAAAAAGAGTCTTTCACCAAAAATTTATTTCATCACATGTCACACTGTATATGCTCTTTCGCTTTTGTGGCTTCAAGAACATTCTTACTAAAATCAACATACCACTGCAGAGGGA
Source organism: Rhea pennata (assembly GCF_028389875.1). Taxonomy (NCBI): domain Eukaryota; kingdom Metazoa; phylum Chordata; class Aves; order Rheiformes; family Rheidae; genus Rhea; species Rhea pennata. The sequence continues at coordinate 146,379,436 of NC_084664.1, read as the reverse complement.
TCAGACTATCAAAGCAAGTTAGAGAGTGACATCAGTAGTGCTAGAATAGGCACTGAAGTATATTATTATATGATGAGCTGCCTTCACCTAAACTGCTTCAGTCCTATCATTAGTTTGTTTTGAACAGCACAGTCTTCAGGACATTTGAATGCCCTGGCTTTGAAGCAATGTTAGTGTATGTAACTGAAAGAAGATGCCTTCTTCAAACAAAAAAAGGCATGAGCCATCTATTTATTACAGTATATTTATTTACAAGAGAATATAGTCTTCTGCATTTACAGTTTAGGAGTCTGGCTTCAATACAGTGCAAGGCATTGGCATCTATTTAATCTTTTTTTTTTAATGCTTTAATTCTTCTACATGTCAGAGGCTGTATCCCATATAACATTAACTGCCAACAGACACATTTTGCTTATGGGTCAAGATGGACTTAAAGCCTGCTGCAATAAATGTGGTAAAAAGATACAGTAGAGAGCTATTTCTTCCTGACACACCTACTACTGCTTCCAGCAAAAAAAGATTTTGACTGAAATAAAGTTTTTTTTTCCTATGATTTATCCTACAAATGAATAAAATGGCACAGAAAGATCTGTTAAGCACAGAAAAAGGCAAAGGAGAAGAACAAGTTAACAGTCATTTGACTAGTGTTAGTTAAAGTCTTGTTACATTACTGATCTCTGCTGATTGTTCACCCTGCAAATAGAAAGTCATAGGTTACTCAGCAGAACTAATAACCATGAGTTAACATTCCTTTATACCAAATATTAATGCAGACATCTCTCATCAAAAACAGGACAAAAGCAGCTGGACCAATATATATACTCCATTTACTTTACAACCTCCCTTACAAGTATAAACAAGGGTAAACCGGTCTACTGAAACAAAGCAGTAAGGTGATCACAAGCATCACTCTAGAAAAGCAGGTCCAAAAGAACTGTCCTTGTAAATATGCTTCTCATGCCTTGCTTTGTTTGTTTAATATATTTATTTTTTCAAGTATTCCTGAATGTTTGATTTGTATTTTAAGATAATTAATCCCTGCAGAGTGCCCAAATAGACATAAAATTTGCATTAACCCATATCTTGTTAAAATACTTATATCATTATTATAGATTCATCTTGTACTTACTTGCTAACCAAAACTTCTCTAGCAAGTGACCAAAATAATTCTAACCAGAAATATCATGCTTTGGTTTTTTTGTTTTTTTCTTTTTTTTTCTTTCAGTTAAGTAGCATCAGGTCACTATAAAATTTTCTAACTTAGTGTCGTGCTTGCCTTAAATTAGTCTTTTCAGATCCTTGCTTTTCCTACTTCTGTTCCTGTAGAACTAAAGATCTGCTTATGGTAAAGAATATTAGATAAATGCTTTAGATGTGTGCACAAGCAGATTCTATTTGTCTGACTATATGGGATAAACAGGAAAATAAACAACAAAATCAGACTGTAATGGCTACTATCTAGTTCTCGCTAAACATAATACATTACTTTCTTGATGTTTACGAAGCAAAATCACTTTAGCTTACTGCTTTGTAAATACTTAGCTGAATTGTAATGGCCTTTTCACAGACTACAGTGACTGTTGTGGTGTTCCTGTGCTAATCTGATCAACATGCTACCTTTCTGACATTCACTCTAATAAGCAGGAATGAAAATGTTTTCTGATTGCAGAAATTGATGCTTCATTTAAAATATTTGCAATTCTTCCTTCTCCAGTCAAAACTGCTGTGCTCTTGAAAATATTTTTTAATTAACTTGTATTTATCATGCTGGGGTACATCTGAAAACTGATTGCAGTATGGCTAAAAATTAATATGGCAATCTAAATCTTAAATTATTTCCCCATTCCGGTTTTCATCAATATATTTTTACAGTCCATCATATAGAACATCTTTAGGAAAACAGGCAAGTAAAATGCAACTACCTTTCAAGGGACCTGAAGGGTTTTCAAAATCAGCGTTTTCAATTGACTCCTTAATGACCTCTGGATTATTGACTATAGCCTATTCATGCTCAAATCACATTAAAAACTGGGGGAATCATAAGAAGTATTTAATGTAGTCACTAGAGAAGTTTTTTCTGTAATTATATCAAGCAAATATTTGCTTAAGTGAGTCATATAAATAAATAAATATTGCCAGGAAGTGGTTAACTTTTATATATAAAAACTAAAGCGGTGAGAAAACCGTGATATACTAATGAAAGTCTCCAGCTTCATAGTAAATGCTGAACATAAGAAGGTCTATGCAAAGGCTTAATTCTTATGATTGTGAACACCTTTAAAGGTAAGTTACTTTCTGCAGAGGACTAGCATCTGTAATAAGAAATAAACAGCACATGTTATTTTGTTATAATTTAAAACTGCAGACATTTCTGCAGACAAAAGATTTTTTAAAAATAGTATTAATCTCAGTGTTGTTCTTGGCACTTAAAGGGAAAAATGCCAAACTAATTTTTTTTATATATCTGTAAATACAAAAAGTGTCAAAGTTCTTCAAGAAAATTAACGTGAATTTTGCCCTTTAACTCAAAAAATGTCATGATATTTTCAGGTTGGGGAAAATAATTTTGTTGACAAGAGCTATTTGACACATTGCTAAAACATGCAGTTTTAATGTTGCTTGCAGTGTCATTTCAGTCTCAAGCCATTATTAAAGTATGGACTGTGCAAGCTAAAGTACCGACTTTCTGGGAACAGTGATTCAGTGATGATAATGATGGCACAAACAGCACAATCATGCCTACCTTCAGACCAGCAGGCTCCTGGTACTAGCCTTTAAAGTATTTATCCATCTTACAAAAGCTTCAATGCAGATCTTTTATCATTATGTGATGTGAAATAAATCTTTAGGAAAAAACCTTTTGCTCTGAAATAAGATGTTTTCATGAGAAAATTGTCAGTGTTTGGAGAACAGTTATAGCTCTAGTATGATAAAAATAGAAAGTCCATAACTCCAACTTCTATAACTTGCAGTTAAATACAGGTAGCAGTGTACCAATGGATAGCTCTTCTATACCTCTATTCTATTATTTTCATAGAATCATAGAATCAGTAAGGTTGGAAGGGACCTCTGGAGATTATCTAGTCCAACCTCCCTGCTCAAGTAGGGTCAACTAAAGCATGTTAGACAGGGTTGCATCCAGGCAGGTTTTGAATATCTCCAGAGAAGGAGACTCCACAACCTCTCTGGGCAACCTGCGCCAGGGCTCTGTCACTCTCACAGTGAAGAAATTCCCCATCACGTTCAGGCGGAACTTCCTGTGCTTCAATTTGTGCCCATTGCCTCTTGTCCTGTCACACGGGACAACTGGAAAGAGTTTGTCCCCGTCCCCTTGACACTCTCCCTTCAGGTACTTATACATACTGATAAGATCCCCCCTCAGTCTTCTCTCTCAGCCGTTCCTCGTAGGGCAGATGCTCCAACCCCCTGATCATCTTTGTAGCCCTACGCTGGACTCTCTCCAGTAGCTCCATGTCTCTCTTGTACTGGGGAGCCCAGAACTGGACACAGGACTCGAGATGAGGCCTCCCCAGGGCTGAGCAGAGGGGCAGGATTACCTCCCTTGACCTGCTGGCAACACTCTTCCCAATGCACCCCACGATATCATTGACTTTCTTGGCCACAAGGGCACATTGGTGGCTCATGGTCAACCTGTCATCCACCAGCACTCCCAGGTCCTTCTCTGCAGAGTTGCTCTCCAGAAGGTCAGCCCCCAGCTTGGACTGGTGCCTAGGGTTATTTTTCCCTAGGTGCAGGACCCTGCACTCGCCCTTGTTGAACTTCAGGAGGGTCCTCTGCACCAAACTCTCCAGCCTGTCCAGGTCTCTCTGAATGACAACACAGCCCTCTGGTGTGTCAGCCACTCCTCGCAGCTTGGTATCATCAGCAAACTTGCTGAGGAGGCACTCTGTCCCCTCCTCCAGGTCGTTGATGAAGAAGTTGAACAGGATGGGACTCAGGACTGAGCCCTGGGGGACACCACTAGCCACAGGCCTCCAACTGGGCTCCATGCCACTGATGATGACCCTCTGAGCTCTGCCTTTCAGTCACTTCTCAATCCACGTGTATTTTCCTGTATATCAGCTCAAAGTTACTTATGTGTGGGCAAAAAAACACTCTCTCACACACTTACAGATCTTTTTTTTTTTTTTTTTTTTTTTTTTTTTAACGAGATGATGTTCACAGGACTTGTCTTAAGTCTGAAGAGGAGTTTTTTCACATATTTTGGCTGCTCCTGCAACTCCTGCTCCTAATTTGCAGCAGTTCTATACTTGATTTACCATATGTATTCCCACATGAATGATGGGGTTCCCCAATCCCACTCTGAAGGCAGGAGGATGCCCACCACTTCCTAGGTGCTGGGAAAGGTGTGCCATCCTCAGCATTGAGCTGATGAAACCTACATGATGAAACTGTTGATTCTTTGTTGTGTTCACCAGGAGAAATCTGGAGACTTCACTGAAGGTTTCAAGACTTTCCCTTACCTTTGGAGCAAATCCAATATGGAGAAGCTATTTGTCATGTAAGAACAGACTCTCTTGACAATTAACAGGGTAGATAAGGCCAAATTGTGAGTGTGATATCTTCAAATAATGTCCCTCTAGCACATCTCAGTAGGTCATAGTCTGTGCTGCTTAATATAGAGGAGACCTACATGCAGCTGAGTACTGTCAAATATAAATCCTTTCAGTGCCTCCATAAGAAAGGTTGGATGCCAGTAGCTTGATGTAGTCAGTGTAGCTACATTATGCCCTAGCCAGGCACAAATGTCTGTCTTAAGCAAATAGAAAGTAGAAAGTACAGCGGTATTAGAATCTTAGACCAAAAAGAAGAAAAGGGTAATGTCCTGTTCTTAGGATAAAACTGTACTTGTGTCACTCCTGAAAGATGTTTATCCAACCTGTTTTCAATGAACTCTACATCTGGAGACTCCAGGGCCTCTCTGTGCCTTTGTTCTGCTGCTTTGCTTCCCTTTACCATCAGAAAAATTTCCCTCATGTCTTTTATGCTTGCTAGTTACATCCTATTGTGTCTGCCATGAATATGCGGAATATTTCCCTTCTGTTTCCAGAAACTTTATATATTTGAAGATCATATTATCTTACTCACTTCCCTAAGATTCTCTTCATATGAATGTTAAGAAGGATTAATTCTGTCTTTTCCCGTAGATCTTATTTTTGCTACTTTTGATCATTCTTGTTTCCTTCTATTGGACTTTTTCTTACTAGTTTATGTCTTTCTTGCTGGAGTCTTGTTGCTCACAGGAAGAACTAAAGCAACATTCGCATACATTTTTAGCTTTACATTTAGCTTTACTTTTAGCTTTACACAGTGTGTGCCACAGTGGTGACATCATATTGAGTTCTGTTTTGTTTGTGATCCATCTTAACTCTTTTCTGCAGAATTATTTCTCTGTACTTGTGTAACTAGTTATTCTAAATATGCTACCTTGCAGTTATTTTTATTGACTAGCATCTTAGTCATCTCCAAAACATTCATTCAAGATTATTTTAAAATCCTATACTTTTTTTCAGTATCTGTGGGCTGTCACAGTTTTGTGTTCTATGGAAATTTTAACTGACATGCTGCCATCCATGCTATAAATTAATACTGAAGAATGTCTACTTAGAGTAAACGTAGACAGAACTCTGTTCAACATATCCTCTGTTTTGGAGCTATGAAGATATAATTCTTCAGTAAGCTTAAAAAATCTTAATCTTGAGGAAGATTTAAAAGAAAAAAAAAAAAAAAAGAATGCATGCTTCTCAGTTGAAAGATCTGCCTCACAGATTTTATAATCTGATGTACTGAAAGAGTGAGAATAATGTGAATTACGCTGCATTTTGTCCCCCAAGAGAATGGAACATAACACAAATTACAGGATTTAGCATGGCTACAGCACATCTACCTACAGGCTTCCTTGAAATGCCAGATATGGTTAATACAGTATGTCATAAACATACTGAACGCTATTCTCCTTCAAACAAACAAATCATAAATCATTTCTCTGTCACTGCATTCTTACTGCCCACAAGCTCTAAAAGCAAAACTCTGTACATGTCAAATCTGTTATTTGGTTGGCAATCAGGGAGTAAGAGCTGCAATACATGAGTCTAGCTGAAGTCAGATTGGATGATAGTGTCACCCTCAGGAGTAGTACAAACACAGTCTGACCACTTGAAAAGAAGGCATGCAGCTCAGATTTAGTGGACTGGAATAAGGTGCCAGAGACACATTCTTTTCAGACAAAATATTATTTGAATATGCAGTTAAGTGTAAAATGCTTTCAAACCAGAATAACAATTTTCTATTCTTACTGATTTGCATGTATGGCAGCTTTGGCCTAGTAATATGCTAAGAGTAGTATAATGATATAAAGAGAAGAAGGAATACCTGTGGAGTAGAAAAAAAATAAAACACATTCAGTTAGAAAGCAGAGATGTCAAAGACAGAGACAGATGGCGAAGAAACAGCTGGTTATCAACAGAAGCATGCTAGTGCGAGAAGTGAAGCCAATGATCAGACATGGCTGTGTAGGATAGCAAAGTATAAGCAATCAGATTTCCCTCAAGAATATCATAAGTACCTCAGTAGTTTCAGGGCATAATAATTTGGAAATTCTGGATATTTCATAGAATTAGTCATGTTATTGCAATATATATGTAACATATATATACATGTATACTTATATATAACCCTAGCACTGTATGAAGCTAGTAATAGCTGAAACATTTTGTTTCTGACATTAAATATGATCCATACTGTGGCCATTCATCATTACTTGCAACAGGAAGGCCTGCTTCAGGAGCATCCCTTTAGGAAGGTAAACCCATTTAACAGTCCCAGATACAGAGAGAGAGAGACAAAATGATAGAGCGTCTTCTGGTATCAGATTTTTACAGGGCAAAAGTACTAGATATTTTACTTCCCATGGCATGGACTGCACCATCATAGTCAACCTAAATATATCAGAAAGAATCAAAAACTGCTTAATAACTTGCATATTATTTTGTTCTTATTAATGCTTATGTTTAGACTGGAGCAAAGCAATATATGCAGCAATTTTGTGGGAGTGGAGGAGTAATCACACACCATAAACTTCATCTTGCAGAAATTACCAATAGATTAAATAAACCTAAATAAATAAATAAATCTACTGACTGAAACCTTGGGAGTGGGGATGGAGAACTAGGATTCAGGTTAATAGTATCTCCTTACTAAGAATTTAGTAAACCACCAATGTTAGCCTAACAAAAGAACAGCATGCTACCTTTGATGATCACAGGGGTCAAAAACTTCATCTAGGATCTCATTTAAAGTGCAAGCATTAACCTTGAGACACTGATTTAATACTGTCTCACAGAAAACAGCATTAGAATCTACTTAAGCAACAGCAACATTTTATAAAGCTTTGTTCCTCTAAAGCTGTTGCTGTAGTTTCATATCTTTTGTTAGGAATATTCAACATCAGGTTTAGCTCAACTGGTTAGAGCACGGTGCTGCTAATCCCAAACTCATGGGTTCAATCCTCGTATGGGCTATGCTGAGGGTTGGACTAGATGATCTCCCGAGGTCCCTACCAACCTTACCATTCTATGATTCTATGATTAAGAGCGTAATAGACCCATATATATTAGGATCATAAAAAATAATTTAGGCTGGAAGCCTTCTTGAGGTCCTCTGGTATCTCCCCACTCCTACTCAAAAAGGGCCAATTAAGATTTGAAATACGTACTCAGATTGCGTACTGTATTAATTTCTTTAAAAATGATTAACTGAGTACTCTCCCTGAGAAACTATGGTATTTCTAAGACATTTGTTAATACATCTCTTCTTATATCAAGATTATTTTAAATATCAGATTTCACCAATTGACATAAATATACCTCCTTCTGAATAAAAATTATTTTTCCATGATTAATTAACTCATCTTGATTTAATCCTGTCCACAGTGTCCATGGTGGTTTTCTTTTCTTTTATTACCCTTTTTTTTTTCTTTTTTCTTAAGCATATTCTTGGGTATTCTGAATACAGATAGCTTGTGACCTCTTTATTTACCAATTCTGTCATTGTTTCTGTCAGCCTCTCAAGGTTAATTTTGGGGTTGCAAGGCTTTTTGGGTGAAAAGGAAGAGGAAAGAAAAAATAGTAATTACATGCATAAGCAGTACAGAACTGATTTAAATGAAAAAGAAAGAACAAGCACTATGTGAGAACAGGCGGAATGTTGGCATTTCACTGGATAGAGCAATTTAGCTGCTTATGATGGGTAGAAAAGCTTAGAAGTCAGATTCTAATATACAGTTATGTGCAATTTCCTTAAAGAAATACTCATATTTTATGATTTTTTGATCAATTGACCCTCGTAAAAGAGTCAAATTGCTATTTCCTGATTTGTTGACAGATTAAGAAGGGAGCAATCAAAATAATAACATTCGTTCTCAGACTTTCATATGGAAAGCCTATTTCCTTTTTGGCTTACATGAAAACAGTTTCATTCAGAGTTCAATCAGAGTTCATTTCAGATATCTAATAATGATGCTACCACACTTTTGTTCTTAAACAACATCCTGAAAGCTACAGGAAAATAAATATGGATAAAATTAACACCACACAAACATCTCAGAAAGAAGATTCATACATTCTGAATCTTCCAAAGTGCTAAAATCAGTCTTGTTTGCCCTTGCCAACTAAATGCCAAGAGTACTCAACCATTTATAATTGGACCGTCAGTGTCACTCAACCAATCTTCTTTTAAAAAGGGAAGCAGTATACTAAGAAAGTTTGATGCAATGTTTTGAGATTCAGAAAGGATATTTTAAGAACTTCTTATTCATGCTAAAATAGAGAATGGAAGCTCTATCTACCCAAAACATTCTTCAGTGTGGAGAGGTACTAATCTGTAAAGTCATTATAACTGAATACACATCCATATTTCTTTGCAATCTTGATGACTTAGAAAATAAAAGTAGTTTATTAGTGTAGCTGATCAAAAATATTTTAATATCTTAAGATTTTATACCAACAACTACGTGTGTGACAGAGTTTATTTTCCTATATGCACCTTGCTACTATATGCCTTGCTCTATAACACTGAAGGAACAACTGATGGTCTCAACTCTCTCTAAGTAGGTTCTCCCATCTAGGATTGTTACTGTTTGTAATCTTTGCTTGTAAACTTGTTTCAGCCAATTTTTTTCAGCTGCTAGTCCTTTGAATTCTCTGTTCCTTCTATCCATATTTCCCCAAAAGTTTAGTAAGGCCAGCAACTGTTTGGCACTTCTTGCTTACTTTTGTTTATCTCTTTCTAAAGAAATGTCAACTCTGTCTCCCTCAAGTTGTCCATAACTGTCAGCTACTCATGGGCAACCCTTTCCTTTGTATCTCTCTCCTCCCTGATTCTTCAAAAGGAGAAAGCAGTGGGTCCAGGATAACCAATCACCTACTGTCCTATTGATCAAGCACCAATTAAGTTTAATAGCAAGAAAAATAGAGTAAATCTACTCTAATTAGAAAAATGACTCTTTAGACTGATGTCTTAAGTTGTACATAGTCTATAGGAATTGTATAAGAAATAGTCAAGTCTTGTAACTTTTCTACAAACTTCTACAAGCTTTTCAAACTTTTAGAACAACGTGTACTTCTACACCACACTGTATTTCTGCTGTGTGGTAAACTCACACTGCTTTTAAACTAGCATTTCACCGGAGTAAACGATCATAAATGATCGTAGCAGACAGCAGTCTTAACAGCAGCCCATACTACTGATATCTTCCTGCACGCTGAATCAACCTGTTCAGGTGCATGCTTACTCCTGTTACACCGAAACTCTGCTCTCCTACAATGGAGAATGAGAAGTATTTCCTTTTAAAAACTGCCTACTTTTTTCTAAAATGCATATTCGTATTTGAATTGCTTTGAAAGCTACTCTAGTACAGGGGAAGCTGGTTATTGTTTCTGATCCCAGTTTAGAGGAGTTTGATACAAAGATCACACTGTAGAAAAATAAAAGCCTGCATAAAACAGCAAAATGCAATATTTCAGTAATCTCTAACCTCTCTGTCTAAAAATTACTGTTTATTTTGTTCACCAGATAATCAGTTACTTTGACTTTTGGAAGCTTTATTGGCTATGCTGACTGCTGCCATTTTGGAAGAAACAGTGCTTAAAGACACTGTCAAAGGAACACTTTATTCTCTAGAATATGAACTACCAAACGGTCATATGGAATCATAGAATCATAGAATCAGTAAGATTGGAAGGGACCTCTGGAGATCAGCTAGTCCGACCTCCCTGCTCAAGTAGGGTCACCTAGGGCATGTTAGACGGGGTTGCATATCAAAGAACAAACAAAATCTTAGTTTAATGCAGGAGCCCAACAGGCACTGTGAGCTGAAATTGCAGAGCCAGCAATTCTGTGAAGTACCTGACCGATTCTGTAGAGCACATATATTCCAAATACTTCAGATTTACTCTACCTGCTCAGGCAAACTATATACCATGTTTTCCCATCCCTGCACAAAATAGCATATGTTGTTATTCAGGAAATCAAAGCAGGGATCCAAAGAAAGGATTTTGTTTCTGAAAGATACTATATTTTGTTCTACTAGTTTCTACAGATGAAAAAGGATATTTGCTCTACCTGATCTCATCTGTATCTTCAGGTAATAATGACTATAACATTGTTACCATCAGGAACTCTCAGAGAAATACATATGGTGTGGAGTCATACTTGTAGTGTCTTGGTTATAGAGACACTTTATGTTAAATTGAGCAAGAACTCGATTCAGTACCCTGCATGTAGGCATCTGGAGTCATTTGAGTTATCCTGGGATATCTGGTCTGACTCCAGTTGCCTCTCCAATAAGGGTGCTTGTTTCTTAAGTTGTATGTCAATTAGCCAACTTCCTGAAGATGTTTCAGGTAGCCTTAGAATATCTCAAATGGCACTAGGAGACTATATTTATGGAACTGAATCCTGCCTCTAGGTTAATCCATTCAGCACTGTTCAGCTGATCAGCTAGCAGATATCTGCTTTCAGATGAACCCAACTTGAAGCTCTACTGTCCTGTAACAGTGTCACCAGGCTCCACGTTGGCTAACTTTCCGTTACTGTAATAGCAGCTTAGACATCTAGCCCATGTGTAGACTGAATCCTCTCATAATATCCCTATGTGTAGTAAACCAACTACACTGATTATCTATAGCATATAATCTCTCAGGACTTCTGGTTTCTAATAGTGTCCACATTGCTTGTCCACTAGAAGATGTATTCTGCTTGCATTCCCAAATTCCAAGCTCCTAACCTGATCAAAAAGATAAATACAACAACATGACTCTTATCAGTTGCTCTCATTCTGAGGTTGGAAGGCACCTTTGGAGATCATGGTCCGACCCCCTTGCTCAAAGCAGGCTCAGCTACAGCCTGTTGCCCATGTTCACTTAGGTTTTGAATATCTCCAAGGATGTAGACTCCACAGTCTCCTTGGCAGACTTTTCCAGTGCTCAGTCACCTTCATAGTGAAGAAATGCTTTCTTATGTTCAGATGGAATTTCCTGTGTTTCAGTTTGTGCACTTTGTCTCTTGTCTCGTCCTTGGGCACAACTGAGAAGAGTCTGGCCCTGTCTCCCTTATTGCTTCGCATCAGATATTTATAAGCAATGGTAAGAGTCCCATGAGCTTTCTCCTCTCCAGGCTGAACAATCCCAGCTCTCTCAGCTTCTCCTTGCACAAGAGATGCTCCAGTCCCTTAATCATCTTAGTGGCCCTTTGCTGGACTCACTACAGCAGGTCCTTGTCTTTCTTGTACTGGAGAGCCCAGCACTGGACACAGCACTCCATATGTGTCTCTTCCTGTTCCCAAGAAGCAAGCCAATAGAAAACTTATAGCTCATATCTGATTCTAAAATCATCATAACAGTTTAAGGTGACAGAACTAATTATAGTTCATGAAAAGTACACTACAAGAACAAAATATATACTAATAAATTAAACATTAAAGATTTCCTCTTTTAATTGCAAAAGTCAATGTATCAGACAAACAAATGGGAGTCTCAACACAGGGAAGAAAACTTCCAAATTAGATGGGTTTTTACAATGATTTAGCAAATGCACATTAGGTAAGTCACAGTAAAATCCTAGAAGTGATGAAACTCAGGACATTATCAGTACAAATAATCAGCTTCCACATTATATTCGTGCTCTGCTGTCTTTTCAGAAGTGGGCATCTGTTGCCATAATGAAAAATTACTATTAAACGTTTACAATGAAATGACTATCATTGATCAGCCAAATATAAAAGCAGTAGTAAAAACACAGCTTTAACGATAAATGTCACTGTCTTCTCCTTTTTGAATAAGTTTTAAAATAACCATATAAGCAAGACTTTATCATATACCATTTTCAGAATGAATACTTTATTTCTTTGATAATATTTCCTTTATTTTGTCATCTTCACTGGGAAAATTCGGCTTTTCCAATAACAACAGTGTTCCAACTTTAAGTATTCAAAAACAAATATGTAGTAGCAAATTTGACTAGGAAGTAAAGAAAATGTCTATTGCTACTGCAGGTAATAGCATAGCTTTAAAATTACTGGATCTTAATTTAACAATGATCTAACATTACTTTGAAAAAAATGATGTATATTTTAATGACAAACTAGAAATTAGTACTGTGTAACTTCAGTAAGCTCTAACAGACCCTAATTTGAAGATAAAACTAAATAGATAATATTTTTTCTCATTGAACAACTTTTCTGCAGTACAAAATGCTCAGGTAACAACAAATAAAACTGATTTTTACTTGATTAAGAAGAAATGCAGTTCATCTCCTGTATGTTTCAAATAGACTCAAGTTCCAGGTTATATGAAACAATCTAATATACATTTTGTCTACTACAGTGAATGGTAATTGTGGTTGGAAAATATGAATTCAAATAGTTGATATTAGAACACATAAAAGCTATAGAAAAGGAGAATATTAAAGTGCAATTTCACTTGATGTGATAGCCAATGGAAGGATTCAAACATACAGTTTATTAATATAAAGTATTCCACTACATTATAGTCATAATCAAACATTCGAGAATCGATATTCTTCTGTATCTTCCCTTAGGTATTACTATCCATTTTAGGCCTATCTTGCTAAGTATTTGCCACACTGGAAAAGTATAAGGAAAAAGCAGGATAGCTTTAAAACACTGCTTGTGAAGGCATGCACTCTGGGTCTAATGTATTAGAAGGTCATATTTAGAAATTTGAGTATGTTTACATTGAAATTCTAGTATACAAGCATTATATCACTTGATGAGATTATTTTAATGAGTTTATAAACAAATTGAAATGAAGGAAAGTTTTTACTTGCTACCAAATATTATATGTAAATATATGAATATTGTTCCCACCTTATACATGTCTTCTAAATACATTTCAAAAGTAGAAAGAAAAAAGAATTACAGATTTGCCATTTAAAAAATGTTAGTTGAAACATGCTAGCTGTACTCTTTAAAAGCAAAGGGGAGACTAAAGAATAGACTAGGAAATATACTAACTATATGGGTAACTAAGGAATATACTAACAGGCACCAAAGAAAGACACTTCATAATTAGTCAAAGATACATAGATAACCAAAGTGCTGCTTGCAAACTAGCATAAATGATAAATACACCACTACTGCTTTGCCTTTGTAACTTTTTCTTATCTTTCAGGACTTTGTTTCATACTTGTTTATGCCAGTATTTCCAGAGGAATCCAAGCATGTTGTACCTCTTGAAATCAACTACATTTTAAAATCGATATTAATAACAAGATTATATTTCACCAAATTTCTAATAACTAGTAATAACTATTCTGAACTACGGGTTTAAACTCTTTGACAACCCTCACCAAACATTTCATTTATTATTTCCTAATAAAAAAATTAAAGTCATAACAAATAAGAAACATAAGAGTCTGTCAAACTTAACTGATAGATTTTAGAATCTATGGAGATTACTGGATGAAATTTAACAAAAGAAAATTGTAATATGCTTTTTTCTTTCAATATCATTTCCTCACATGTAAAAATGAAGAAATACTTACACATTCTGTTTGATTTTTCACTCTTTCAGAAAAGTTATATATTTTTTTCCTTATTTTGTGAGGGGGGTGTCTTTTTTAAACAAACTCTATTATATACAAATACTTTCTGTATCTTCTGATTTGGAATTCCTTTGCTTCCTATTGCTCAATTTAACATAAAGTAAATGGACATTATTTTAAAATACATATATAAACTCAGAAAATTGCATTACATTAATAAGTTATCTGAAATTGACAGCTCAGACTTGAGGCATTTCGTGGTCACTGGTCATTCAAGTTCATCCAGAAAAAGCACTGCTTTCCGCCCCTTCTCCCTTTGTTCTATATCTGTCGTATTTATTTGTTTATTCCTTGTTTAAATTCTTATTTTTGTTATTATAAGATCTAGGAAATATAAGTGGTCAAAACTTAGGACTTTACATTTAAAAACAGTGTGTTTTTTTTAAACAAATTCTGTATAATAACAAAAGCTTAGACTATACTGTTAGTTAACATGCTCTTTTTGGTGATAAAAAAAGACCAATATATACCAAAAAGTTAAAATGAACTGCTAGCTTAAAAGAGATTTCAAAGGAAACAGGATTAATAGTGTTATGGATTTTTTTTCGTTTTTAAAAAATTATATACCTTTATTTTGCATAACTATGCACCAGCTATATGTATTTTTGCAGTACATCAAAGACAAGGCATTTCAAACATGTATTCACTACATTTCTTTATCACTCAAGTTGAAGTCCATAGTTAACATATTGGTGTTCATTTTCCCCATATCAGAGTGGCAATTAAAATATCTCTTGAAGGATTCATTATAAGAAAGAGAGCAACTGACACTAAGAACAAGAAAAGAGAAAACACAACCCCTTGAATCTGTTGTTACTTCTCTGTTTTCTTGACTCAGTAAGGCAAAGCAGGTGCCTCTCTAAAGCATTATACAGCTGAGCACAATCAGACTTATCAGGGATTCTGTAGTCATGGAGAGGAGATACTGCTGCCCTGTTCTGCAATATAGAAAAAATGTTCTTACACTGTAGCATTTTCTTTTGTCTTAAGTCAAACCTGAATTTTTGATAGAATAAACTTTAGAAAAAGTCTGATTTATGTAGATTCAAAAATATATTTCAAATGATTTTTAGGACAGTATGTAAATACAGCAGGAAATATAGTAACTTGAAGAAAAAAAGACAACGTAATAAAGCAGGCAATATAGGAAACCAAAGATGTCAAAGAATGGGGCCAGCAAACACAATCTGGGCCATTACAATCTTGCTGTGAGAAGATTCAATAATCACCTGCAAGCACTTTTTTTTTTTTTTTTTTTTTCCCTTGCAGTCTGGATCAGCTTCTGCAAGCTTCGACCTCCTGCTAAAGTTAGAGCAGCATAGTGACCAACTCAGGTTTGCAATACAAGGCAGCTGATGAAATAAGATCCTTAGTTTCCAAGCAAAGGCTGTTCTAAAGCCGTTAACTGTGGCAGAACCAGATGTTCAAAACTGCCTCTAGTAAACTTTTCTGTTGCTCTGACTGCTCTTTCTCCCAAGATCTGCTCTACCTAAATTTAATTTAGTGAAAATTTCCCTTTCCACTTAAGCTTTCAACCTAGAATTTACATTTTTGGAACACCTTCCAGAACCAATACAACTAATTAATTTGGGAGCATACCCCTACCACTGGACACTTCTGGAAAACACACAAAAAAAATCCTTCAAGTACCTTTTGGACATGTTTTGTTTTAGACTTGGGCATCAATGTCAGTCTTAAAATGAAGACTTAATATTAAATTTTTCTGAGCCTAAAATTAGCTTAATTTGATGGATACTTGAATCTAATAAAGGTATGCAGACCACATAATCCTAATCTCACTGATAAAGATGAACAGTGTGGCTAGGGGAAAACCATAGTGCAGTAACACAGTGTGTAAACTGTGTCATTTTTATTTTAAGTTACAAGACTGTAAATGAAGAATAGCTTAATTTAAATCAATGTAACCAAATCCCTATTTCACACTAATGCTCAAATAAACCAAAATTTTGTTAATATCTTGTTTCTATAAGGAAAGTAAGATGAATAAATGCAATAATTCACTGTTCTCATTTTATTGCCAAAAATCCTAAAAGCAGAAAAGCTGCATACTATAGGTACTACTATATACTATAAGTTCTCTCTTTTTCCATGTTTCTGTCTGCTCTCCAAATGAAGAGTAAAGGTTTAATATTTTATACATACAGTACACTTTCCACTCTAGTAGGGCTGGCAACATAATTACAAAGACATACTTTAAAATTTAATTTTGGTTGAAAGTAAACATCAGAATATAATGAAGTTACCTGGAAAAACTCATGCTCCAGCATCCACTTTATTGGCTCAGTGATATATTACCTTGCCACACAGAAACAGTGTAGAGTCATTGTTCTGTGCATATCTCTCTTCTTGCCTTGGCTCAATCTAATAAAAAACCCTACTGCTTACATGCATGCTTATCTTGATCAGTTCTTTCCCTGTGACTCAGGCTGGCCAGCTGGTCAGAATATTTATGTGAACTGTTCAGGACAGTAGATGGCTATTTCAGTGGAATTAATCCAGATTTATATTAATGAAAGGATGTGACTTTGCTTCTCAGTTGTTGAGCTTTTTCCACTGTTTTTCTCCCAATTCACCCAACTATCTTTCCATCTGTAGATGCCATATACATCCTTCCACATTCAGAAGCACTTTACTCAATCACAATTTACTCTATTACTCAAGTAATGACAAAGCTTAGATGTCTTCCTGCTACAGCATGTTTTCTGAATTAAAAATAGTCCAGAGATTGCACTCTGAAAACTGATACACATACTTTATTAGTCTATAAAACAATTTGCTATTAAAAGTTGCTCTCATTCTTTCCTTACTGGGAAGCTTCAATCAAAAGTTCACTGAAAGAAACTAATTTTGATTCAAAAAGTTTGTGCCAACAGTGTTCTCTTCTTTTCTGTAATATCAGGCAGCACCACTACAATGTAAAGAAGGGCAGAGGTAACTTAAACCTTAACCTGATGAAACAAGCAAATATTTCAGGAGATAAGCGGAAATAAGGAAGAGGGATGAAAAATTAGCTAACAGGAGGCATGATTTAGATTCGCAATGGTCTGTATCTGGGCCTGAACAGAAGGCAGAATTTAAGTTTTTAGCATTCCTTAGATAAGAGCAATATGAAAAAACCTGCTGTTCTAACACATCTATGTCTTCTACACATTCATAGGTGATACAGCTGGCTTATACTATACTCATCAGGCAATTCAAAAGTTCAGTCACGTTGCTATATTCTGTATTTAACTAGTTACTAATAATGTATTTAACTAGTTACTTCCAAATGAGATACTCATAAAAATGCACCACAGAACCACTGTACTAAAGAGGAACTCTACAATTCGAACAGTACTGGTAATCTTATTGTTTTGTTTCAAATCTTATCAACTTTGCCTCAAACTTCTGAGATGTTAAGTGAAAAAATAACAGAGAACAACTTGAGTAAAGAAAAAGATGAGATAAAAAGAAAATAGAAATAGAATTCTTGCTAAGAACTTTCTGTCTTCAGTAAGTAGAAATTTAATAAAGTATAATCTTACCTTACTCCTTCTGATCAAGGGATATTGTCTGACTCTAAAATATAGAGGTACAGTAAATAAAATCCTCTGTCCAGCAATTGTCCTTACCACTTCAGGATAAAGAGGAAAGTGGGTCTCAAATAACTACCATAAGTTAGAATTTAAACACAAATTAAGTGCTTTAATGGTTGAAAAGGACATCAGTTGATCAGAACATCATCAGATAGGTACCCTTGATACATACCACACCTGATCACTTTAAATGTATTTGCTTTTAGAATTTATATTGCAATTTAAAGAAAAGTACAGTTGCTTAGAATTTGCAGTGTTTTATAGGGATACCACTTTCTGGTAAAGATTACAAAGAAAGTACTCTCCTTGAGACACTAAACATGGCAGATTTGCTGAATTTCTTTATGGATAATTTCTGAAACAGATCTGGGATTTTACTGACTCACTAACTATATGTGAAGATCTAGGGAAAGTTAAAATATGGGGGGGGGGGGTTATTACTTAAAGGAAGAATTCAATACAAAGTCTTTATCCTTCCCAGAATTACAGGTTTCACAGCAAAATAACTGCTGTAGCAAAGGTTCTGGAAATGGGTAACTGTTGATTTATACATAGCACGAGTAGCTTGCAAACTGACATCACCTTCCTCTTAGCCGGTGTAAATCAAGGGCTTCTTCATATGTTAAGCTCTTCTGTGGAGGGAAATTAACTGTATTTTAATTATATCAATGTTATGTATTATGCTTACTGGACAGGAAAACTTTGTGAGATCTTTAGTTAATAACATAATGCAAATAAACTTTCTGGGTTTGATCAGACTAGAAAAGCCCCAAGAGCAACCCTTACTATTGTAAATTGTATGTGAGGCAAGGATTCTAGGGTGAGTTAATTTCTTCTTTTAAATCAATAGATAGAACTAGAAAAATACACTAGTTCAGAAGAATACAGCGTTTCAGATTGAAAAAGCATCAGCAACTTTCAGATTTTTAAAAAATAACATTGTGGTTAAACAGCATCTTAATAACACCACATACAACAAATATGCTTCGCGATCACAGGCCTCACAATCACAGGCCCTGATTCTCACGGCAGACTTTAACCACCCTGATATCTGCTGGAAGGACAACACAGCTAGGCAGAAACAGTCCAGGAAGCTCCTTCAGTGTATCCATGATAACTTCTTGACACAGGTGGAGGAACCTACAAGGAAGAGTTTCCTGCTGGACTCTGTCCTAACCAACAAAGAAGGACTGATTAGAGATGAGAAGGTTGTGGGCAGCCTTGGCTGCAGTGACCATGAGATGGTGGAGTTCAGGATCCTACAGGAAAGAAGTAAGACAATCAGCAAGATTGCAACCCTGGACTTCAGGACAGCGACCTTTGGCCTTGTCAGAGACCTAATTGGTGAAATTTCATGGGTTAAGGCCCTAGAGGGAAGTGGGGTCCAGGAGAGCTGGCTAGTATTCAAGCATCACTTCCTCCATTCTCAAGAGCAGTGCATCCCAAGGAAAAGAAGTGCAGCAAAGGGGTCAGGAGACCCGCATGGATGAGCAAGGAGCTCTAGACAAAACTCCAAAAGAAGAAGAAAGTACATGCAATATGGAAGGGGACAGGCTACTTGAGAGAATTGCAAGAATGCAGTCAGAGTATGAGGATATGTGACGAGAAAGGCTAAGGTCCATTTGGAATTAAGTCTGGCAAGGCATGTCAAGGACAACAGGAAGGGTTTCTTAAAATATATCAGTAGCAAGAGGAAGACTGGGGAAAATGTGGGCCCACTGATGAATGGAGTGGGGACTCTGGTGACAAAGGATACAGAGAAAGTAGAATTACCGAATGCCTTCTTTGCTTCAGTCTTTACTGCTAAGGGCAGCCCTTAGGAATCCCAGAGCCTGGAGACAAAAGAGAAAGTCTGGAGACAGGAAGACTTTCCTTTCCTTTCATCAAGGAGGATGGGATACACACACTGTAATGTACAGAGGGAACTGGAGGATGCTCTTGCCAGGCCATCACGGCAAGAGGTGCCTGAGGACTGGAAGAAAGCCAATGTCACTCCAGTCTTCAAAAAGAGGAAGAAAGAGGATCCAGGCAACTATAGGCCGGTCAGCCTCACCTCCATCCCTGGAAAAGTGGTAGAACAGCTCATTCTGGATGTCCTCTCCAAGCATATGGAGGAAAAGGTGGTGATCAGGAGTAGCCAGCATAGATTCACCAAGGGGAAATCCTGATTAACCAATCTGATAGCCTTCTCTGATGGAATGACTGGCTGGGTAGGTGGGGGGAGAGCAGTGGACGTTGTGTCCCTTGACTTCAGCAAGGCTTTTGACACTGTCTCCCATAACATTCTCCTAAGCAAGCTCAGGAAGTGTGGGTTAGACGAGTGGACAGTGAGGTGGACTGAGAACCGGCTGAAAGGCAGAGCTCAGAGGGTCGTCCTCAGTGTCGCAGAGCCCAATTGGAGGCCTGTGGCTAGTGGCGCCCCCCAGGGCTCAGTCCTGGGTCCCATCCTGTTCAACTTCTTCCTCAATGACCTGGATGAAGGGACATAGTGCCTCCTCAGCAAGTTTGCTGATGATACCAAGCTGGGAGGAGTGGCTGACACACCAGAGGACTGTGCTGCCATTCAGAGAGACCTGGACAGGCTGGAGAGTTGGGCGGTGAGGAACCTCATGGCGTTCAACAAAGGCAAGTGGTGGGTCCTGAACCTAGGGAGGAATAACACCATGCACCAGTATAGGCTGGCGGCTGACCTGCCGGAAAGGAGCTCTGCAGAGAAGGATCTGGGAGTCCTAGTGGACAAGAAGTTGACCATGAGCCAGCAATGTGCCCTTGTGGCCAAGGAGGCCAATGGTGTCCTGGGGTGCATTAGGAAGAGTGTTGCCAGCAGGTTGAGGGAGGTGATACTGCCCCTTTCGTCAGCCCTGGTGAGGCCACATCTGGAGGACTCTGTCCAGTTGTGGGCTCCCCAGTACAAGAGAGACATGCAGCTACTGTAGAGAATCTAGCATAGGGCTACAAAGATGGTTAGAGGACTGGAGCATCTGCCCTATGAAAACAGGCTGTGAGAGGTGGGCCTCTTCAGCCTAGGGAAGAGAGGACTGACAGGAAATCTTATCAATGTGGATAAATACCTTAAGGGGGGAAGGGGAGTGTCAAGAGGATGGGGACAAACTCTTTTCAGTGGTGCTGTGCAACAGGACAAGAGGTAATGGACACAAACTGAACCACAGGAAGTTCCGCCTGAAAATGAGGGGGAATTTCTTCACTGTGAGAGTGACAGAGCACTGGAGCAGGTTGCCCAGAGAGGTTGTGGAGTCTCCTTCTCTGGAGATATTCAAAACCTGCCTGGATGCAATCCTTTCTAACATGCTCTAAGTGACCCTTCTTGAGCAGGGAGGTGGGACTAGGTGATCTCCAGAGGTCCCTTCCAACCTTACCCATTCTGTGATTCTGTGAAATGGTATGATATTACAGTTAAGAGATTCAGAAAAACAATATTAAAGAATATATTAATAAATTGTAATTCTACTTTCTAAAGTACTGTGTTTACTTTTAGAAATTTTAAAAATAAAAGGAACACTTAAGTCTCCTTTTCACCTTGCCGGTTCACCTATGGTTCATACGAATACTTTTGGATCTTAAGAGTATTGTTATTCAGCTATGCTGGAGATTTATTGATATGCTCCACAGTACTATTACAGTCCTCTCATAAGTGTCAGTTCCCTAGAATAACAAGTCCCAAAATATAATCTGAATAATTTTTAATCTCTTTCAGAACTGCATACTTGAGAATAAGACCATGGAACCGTTAGGTTTAAATAATTTTAATGCCTAATAATGTCTTTACAAGTGGCCTTTATGAGGTTAAGAATTCCCAGGAAGAGCTTCTATTGACATATAATTCCAATATTAAGAACTGTGTTTTAGGGAAGTTTTATCTTGCAGACTGAAAGCTTGCTTAGCTTTGTCCTAAAGAAACAGTGTTACATGATGCCATTGTGATTTTTTTCTAATTCAGGTGCTACCTTAGAGCTGGATCTATATTCTAAAGTGGTAGTCACATCCTGAAGGCATTAACTTTCCCCAAAGCGAGATAAATGTTTGATAACAGATCTTTCTAGAGGTAATACTTTATTAATATATCTCTTAATAAAGAGCGAAAGCTAGAATTTAATGGTAGAAGCTGAATTACAGGAAAATGATTATGAAGATTCTGTCATGAATATAGTTCTAGCCTCAATGTCTGGAAGTCTACCACAATGCACACCTTCACAATAGATTTAAGAAAAGTACAATTCTTTTACAATATAATGATTATTTTAAAACATTATCAAAACAGACATGTGTCCTAAATGATTGCATTAGATTTTAAGAACTGTAAATATTTCAGGAATCATTGATTTGAAATAACTGATCACTGAGTTATGTCAGTGATAAGTTGCCATTGTATATCATTTTAGATATACATTTTACACATAGACACATCTGGAAATTTGATACTGGAATGAATGAGAAGAGCATTTAATGATATTATTGGTATATAATTTTCAAAAAGATTTTAACATAAAGAAAACTACATTAGGGAAAGAAATGAATTCTCCTCTAAAGATGAAGAGTAAGTGCACTAGAGATGTATGTATCTACAATTAGAATTAGATAAATGAAGTTCCTTCTTTTGAGTGGCACAACTGCATAATATTAGGTGAGGAATCCTAGTCAAAAAACAATTATAGTAGCAATATGGTGAGCAACACCTCTGTTTTTAGCAGTCCTATTTGGAAAGCTCTATCACATCCATGCATTTCTATGAATACTGCCCTGAAGTGCATCCTATATCATCATAATAGTGGAACTTCAGCCCTAGAGATACAAATATATCATTTCTATGGTGTCAGTTTTGCTCCGAAGGCAGTTCTACCAAATATTCTTACCCTTTACTTGATATACAGTACACAGTTTCTCTTATCTAGCTCCAATACCAAACTTTAAATTCACTTAAAGGGCTGCTTCTTTATGCACATGGACATGTAGTTATAACACTGATTAATCACTGGTATTGTAAACAATATTTATCAAAGTACACATTAAAAAACAATGTGAAATATGTTCAGCTTCACAGCTAAGCATTAATTATTATAATAGATTTTGAGAACCTCTGTAGGTCATTTGGAGAAAAGTTATTAAATCTTTCCTAGCTTATCTTGGAATTATCGAAAGAATGACATTAATTATTAACAAGATTTATTAAAGAGGTATTTATTAAAGAGGTGCAAGTAATGATTAATATGCTGCTCAGATGGCAGCACTAAAGCATTTATCTGAAAATTTGATACAAAAAAATCATTATAGTGCCATTTTCTCTCTCATACATACTAGGCTAAGACATACTTGTAGGGAAATGGAATAGAGAATGAAGAGTCAACAGAGAGAGACCAGTCTTCTTCCTGAATCAAGCATCATCTTTCTTAGGAAAAAAAGCAAATGATGTATCCACATCTAGCTTATCCACTGAGGACTGGAGGGCTTAAAAGAAGCCCAAAGACAAACTTCTGAAGGTGAAGAATGCTCCAGAGTGCTTTCAAGGTTGAACACAAGGAAATTGGTCTAAAGATCTGTCCTGAAATTGTCTACCTGAAGAATAAGTGAAATAAGGCCTCATAGGCACAAAATTGTAATAGACAGCCAATGTATAAGAAATTTTTTAGAAGCCAAGACAAAGGGCACAAATTCCTGTAATTAAACAATGCTGTGTGTACAAAACCTTGTGGCATGAGTCCCAGACACAGCAGTCTGGTGAAAGTCCAGAAAAGAGACAGTTATAAAAGCTGCAACAGTGGGTCTGTTATACGAAGCAGGTGGCATTAAAGCATAAGCTGTTTGGAGTTATCGAGGCCTCCTCTCACGTCAGTGGCATCCACACAAAGTAAACAATTTGCTTTCCTGAAAATGCTTCTTCACAGTTCAAGTAATAACTCAGCACATATTTAACTTCTAATCACCTGTGTCTATTCTAAATAGTAAGACATGGAACATAAAAGGCCAATTAAACACATTACCTGCATATTATCAGCATTCTGATATACTGCAGTCCATGTGGTTTCCTTTACATGACTGTTAAAGAAATAGATTGAAAACCTGGGTTATCCTGAAAGGGACTATTATGTGCGGAAGCCAAGTTCATTTCTTCTCCTCCACAGAGGAATTCCTCAGATTCTGGAGCACTTTTCCTGTCCTGCTAGAGATACTATTCCTGATAAGCAGCATTTGAACTCTGCCCTATTCTTTTCTGCTGAAAGCTTTCTAATAAATAAGTAAATAAATAAATAAGAAAGAGTACTTTATCAGGAGGACATGGTTTCAACACAGGGCTTTTCAACACAGAAAGACGTTATAATGCCAAAAAAAAAAAAAAAAAAAAAAGGCAAAATGCCAACTGGGGTATGTTTCATATAAAATATTTTATATGTTTCATATATAAAATAATTCTTAGAAAGGACCAGCAAGCCAACTTTGCACAGATAAGAATGAGTTATCAGATGAGTGGGAATGTTGCTTTACATACTGTTTGGGGACTGATTTTCCAAATTATAAAACTAAAATTACATTGTTAAATTTTATATTTTGCTTTCCACAATTGGTATGCAGGTATCTAATTGCAATCCGAGTTTGAAAATACTTAATAAATCATTATTTACTCTGTGCTTCAAGCCAACAAAGATAAAAGGAGTAAGTTACAACATAGTAATAATATTTTCAGAGCTTTTGCATGGCTCTGGTTCCCATTTTGTTTTAGTTCATGAGAATTTCATTAAGTTTGTTGGAAAGAAAGTGGGTGTGACAATGAACTAGAAAATATCATTTTAAGATAATGAAACATAACTCGTATTTAAAGCTAAAGAAAGTAACATTTTTTTCTATAAATGTTTTTTTTCTCAATGACCAAACCTCTCTCTGAGTATTAAGTCTATAGCATAACAAGGGAGACATTCAGTAGAAGGTGATTACTTCATCTTTTACACATTTCTAGACATTTATGACAAGTGGATATGACATCAGTAACATTTGAAAAATAAACTTGTTGTAATTGTCTGGTTGAATGGAAATTTATTACTTTTTAATTACATAATACAAAACAGCCACTCAGTGAGGAAAGAATCAAGTCGTATTCCAAAAGGTTAAGTTGTACTTGCCTAGTAACTAATTTAACTCTTTATATATATTAACACTTTATTGGAAACATCCAAAGAAATTAACAATTTAATATGTGTCTTTGCACCACTTCATCAAAAGCTGCTTATAATTAATTAAAAATCCTTTAACATTAATGTCAGGAATTGAAAGAAAGACAAGTTATATTTATGACAGAAAGAGCAGTGAACTGAAAAATGGCTCCACTGTTATTCGGAATCTTGTAAATCATAAATAAATGTGCTCTCAGCCATTGGACCACAAGTATAAAGTGTAATCTAGAGTTTCCTGAATGTATTACTGGAAAAATTATTGGAATTCTCTGCAATAAGTGAAATGTTTCTACTATATTTAAAGTAAATTTACCTAAAACTCTACAACATGTAGTCCCAGAATTTTTGCTTCAAAAATAATAAAACTTACCCTTGTGAGTGCACAAACCCACTTTGCTCTTAAAGAGTTAATGTATAACAAATTTATGCTTCTTCTAGAAGAATATTTGAGGATTCATTTCATTATATGTCTTTCAAAATTGTTTTTGAAAACTCAGTGATCAGCTTGAGTTAGCGATGACATTAGTGGAACTCTCCTAAAGCAGTTGGAAAGTAAAATCTTAATTTTGCCACTCCATCACTTATTTTAGTATTGTTGAATTTTATAGGACAAGAGGAAGTTTGTAGGACAGACTAGATGAAGCGTTAGTAGAAGTAAAGAGGGGAGAATTCATTTCTTGGTTCACAAAATTAATTATTCAAAACCTAAGAAATCCACATCTAAAACTAAGTGTGCTGTCCTATTTCTACCTCACTATGAAACCATTTTCTCAATAATAGCACACATATGAATACTCTTACATCTAATTAAGCTACTTAGTAATTTTAGACAAGGATGTCTTCAGCACTAGATTGCATTTCTGCTGTCTGCCTTGATTAGGAAGAAGTGAGTATCTGCTCTACTATGTGCTCAACTGGATGTTACTGAGAGTCACACTGACTAATGGTAGGTAACTAACTTAGGAAGCTAGTTGTTTTAATGTCCTTATGCAGTAAATGAGTAGAGACAGGATCCTTCAGGGAATGAATCAGAGTAGAAGCCTAACATAGATGAATCATGCTTTGGAATAACTTCTTCTTTTGTATGAATTGTGTAAGTAGCCTAGACTTTAGGTACCTAAGCGAAATATATGCAATTATAAACCACTACTCACTCCCATATGACATCATTTTCTTCACAACTCTGTTTACCAAGGGAAGAAATAATCCTTTTTTACAATTTTTTTAGTATAATATCATTTTTTTAGGTCCAATGGCAATTCCCAAACATTATTTGGGGGGAAGTTCAGAGGTTGAGAAGCTCTTTTGAAGAGTTCAGAGCTTACAAAGTATTTCTTCTTCAGAAAGAGAAGCATATTTTTAATCTCAGTCTTCACTGGGATATTACTGAAATGCTTCTTCAAAAATTACAAGAAAATGTTCAATTCAGGGAAGCTTAGAAAATTTTGTGATAAAAACAAGTGCTTCAGAAAGTTAAAAACAATTAAAATTTGAATTTAAACAATCTTAAATGAGCCCCAAACAAAGTATCTCCTACAGCTTGCAATATCTATATATAAGCCTATAATCTACAACACTAAAAAGCTGGATAATATAAGCAAACCTATGACCAGATTAACTGTTCTGTGATTGGAGGAAATTAGCCCAGATTCCAAGTAGTTCATCCTCATGTTCAGGAAAACAAGCAGGTGTATCAGGAGATAAGGCCAGGCTAAGCAGGGAACTCATGGTTGAGTGCTAAAGCAAAAAGGCAGTATACTGGGGCTGGAAGCATAGACAGGCAAAAAAGGAATAATTTAAGAACATTACTCAGACATGTAGAGATGGTATCAGGCTGGCTGCAATCCAGAGGGACCTAGACAGGTTGGAGGAATGGGCCAACAGGAACCTTATGAAAATGGATAAGAACAAATGCCAAGTCCTTACCTGGGTAGGGACTGACTGACTTCTTTGCAGAAAACACCTTGGAGGTCCTGATGGACAGCAAAATGAATATGAGCAAGCAGTGTGCCCCGGTAGCAAGGACTAACAGCATCCTCTGTTTATTAAGAGGAGCACAGCCACCAAACTGAAGGAAGGGATTATCCCGCTGTATTAGGTTCTTGTTAGACCACATTTAGAATAGCAATTTCAGGCTCTGCAATTCAAGAAAGATGTTAAGCAAAAGGATCAAGCTTAACAGAGGGCCACAAAGATGACTGGATCCTGACACACTTTCCCTGTGAGGAGAGACTGAGGAAATATGGCTTGTTCATCTTGAAGAAGTGATGGTTTAAACTGATACCATTTACCAGTACCTGTGAAGAGGTTACTGGGAAGATGGAGATAGGCTTTTCATGATGGTGCATCGTGGCAGGATGAGAGACAACAGGCATAAGTTGAAACAGAGAAGAACATAAGAACTGATGAGGATAATTAAGCATTGAAACAAGTTATCCAGAGATGATATGCAGCCGCTGTCCTGGAAGGTTTTCAAGACCAACTGGATAAAATCCTGAGCCACCTGGTCTGACATCACAGCTGACACTGCTTTGAGTAAGAGGTTGAACTCAAAACCTCCAGGGGTTCCTTCCAACCTCAGTTACTCTATAATCCTGTGATTCTAAACTTTCCTGCAGCAGGTATCTAGAATCATTAGAAAGGAGACCAGAGAAGAGTTTTGTCACCCTTTTCCGTGAAAGTCTGCTCAAAAATCAGAATTCTAAGCAAAAATAAACAAGCAGGCTGAGAAGAAGAAAAGGAGTGTCTGACTGAATACTTGGTCATCATTCATGAAATCATGATGTATCTCAGGAAGTCTGTTAGGAAACCAATTGGTACACTTTGGTGTATCTTTATGGAAAAAAAAATCAGCACCTGCTAGAACAAATTGGTCCCTATTTTAAAACAAAGTAAAAAACACGTTGATAAAAGGCACATGGATCTCTATCTGTCAACTATACAAGCTCCTGCATAACAAGGAGTGTTTGATAAAGAAGATTGTGTATTGTTAAGTTTGCTTAACATAATGCATGGTACATGTTCAAATGAATTTTGTATCACTTTCTCTTAACTTCAAACTCCAGTGTACTTAGCAAGTAATCCAGTATTCACTTTGCCTTGCACAGAGTAATTTCAGACAAACACTTCAGCCTTCCATGTGATATTTTGAATACGCACTTGACAATTGGGAAAGGAATAATTTAAGGAAAAAGAAAGGGGAATAAAAATTATGACTATCTCAGTCAGAGAAAGATCTTCCCCATCTCACTTTCCTCAATTTAAACATTTTTTAGATATCTAAAAATCCATATAAGAGTTTGACTGTGTTTTTCTCTGTTTTTTTAAACTTCCAGATAATTCTAAATAACTTTTTCTACTGTATTGTATGCTTTTCTCCAATTATATTAAATCTCATTAAGTTTAATCTTTCCTAGGAATAATGATTTCAGGTTAATAAATGTTAGGTTGGAATAGGATAGAAGTGGGTATAATCCAGGCATAGATTACATAGTATAGGACCCAGAAAGATTTATTATGAAAGCAAGGTTATCAGTATGGAATGTTTGTGCTGGGGAAGACAATTCATAAAGAGTTCAAGAAGAGAGAGATTTGAGATCTGAGGAACATCATTACATCAAAACATTACATCAACTCTATATTACTATTTTTGTCATAAATCTTTACAATAGTTTGACACTATCAGAAAGAAATACTACTGTATCATGCACACATGCTATACATGTTTTTTCACATAATTAATGCAATTTTAAAAAATAAATTATGAAATTCATAATAGAACTGCAATATTAAATTGTAGATATATTTCTCTTCCTCTCCCTACAGTCATGTTTTTTCTAGCAATATTTTGTCTTTGTTCAACCACAAAGATAAGCTCCACAAATCTAAGTTTAACAAATCCAACGGAACCTTGAATAGCTGCATTGTGATATTTTATTCATCCACTAAAATAACTGAACTTTCAAAAGAAATCTGCTTCCTCACCTGCCTAAAGTCTATTTTGTATAAATTTGGTTCAATTGTAGCTGTGCAATGTAGGGAAATCAGTAGAGTTCCACTAATTAAAATGAGAACATAGTGAGTGATCTACACAAGATGCATCATAGGTTCTATTTAGGTTCAACTTTTATATATTTCAGAAACATAAAAAATATGAATCACTTGTAAAAAACTGTCTTAAAATAGCGTTTTAATTAACGCTATTTAATTAGCGTTTAATTTTAAAACACTATTTTAATAGTGTTTTAAAATAGCGCTAAAGATTTAGGCTCCATATGCAATCTCTTTGGCCATTAAAATAATTAATGCAAGGGAAAATAAGAGGAAAAGAGGAAAGTAAAGGTCAGCTCATTCAAAGCATAGCACGGGAAGTGAAGCAATTTCTTGGAAAGAAGTTTCAGGGCTCAAAAACATAACAGCATTTTAGTTTTGCATTCAGAATGTACTAATACAAATTATTTGAAATATTATTTCCCAGATACCTCATAAATAAATTTTCTTTGAATTTTGAGGTTGAAATGCTTCGCTGCATACTAGTAAATTCCCCTTGATGTAAGAGACTGTGGTTTTGTTATCTTAGCCCTGGATCCTCCTACACATTTTTCTCTTTTGTATGTGTAATTCACTGCATCAGTTTTCATACTAGAATAAAAGAGAGAGAAGCAGTTGCTCATTGAAAATTTTTGATTCATCTGCCTTACAATATTACTTCAGTGACTACTGCACAAGTTTGAACCACTAATGAATGGAATGAATTTGCTCAGCAGTGGACTTCTTCACTGAAAACCATGTTTTTACGTCTTTAGCACTCTCTCACTATTTTGATTGGGGCTTTTAGTCTGAATTCCAGGCTGTGCTAGTTTCCTTTTAGATCATCCTGATTAGTTAAGGATGTCAAACCTAAATTGTCATTACTCATATAATTCCTATCAAGGAAACCTCTTGAATGAGTTTCAGACAACTCCTTATGCTGACACAGTAGGAAATGGCTGAGTAGTTGTGTTTATTTCTTGTTGTAAATTCATGGGGACCCATATGGTCTCTGCAATTATTTGGAAGGAGCTTTTGGATGATTGGACATTTGGCTAACCCTTGCCTTCTTGCTCTGAATATTTTATTGCTCTGGAACTAACTGATCTGTAGAGGTGCCAGAGGGATCTAGATTACTTTGCAAAACTCATAATGCTTAATATTTCTGATCTGCACTTTAATGAGCTCTGTTCTCCAAATGGGCCTAACAGAAGACCTTACACGCAGAGATCTTAAAGATTAAGATGTTCCCTGGGTTTCCAAAAGGTATAAAGACCTCTCCTGCCTAGAAGCAAATGGATACGTCAAGTTACATCCTACTGGAAGTAATGCTGAACACTGTACACTGCTTTATCCCCTAATTATGTAATGAAGCACAAGGACAGTCAGAGCTAGCTTTAAGAAACATGATTTCTGCATCACTACTTTATTAAATAGGCAATCTAATCTTTATTTTATACTGAAATATACATAATATTTAAACTTCATAAATATTAAATATTTAAATCAGTTATCAAATGTTTAGATCTGTTGGTGAAAGAAGGTGGAGACTTACATGTCAGTGTCCTCCCATTCTCCTAAAAATCCCCAGATCTGCTTGCCAGATGCACCTAAGTATTATAGTTTATAAGAATAAACTCTTAGTCTCTTAGTAGAGGGCTCAAATGTTCTATTTTACTGGGAAAATTGTACATTTTATTTCACGCTTTTGGGCAGAGATGAATTCTTAGACTCAACAGGCAACAGAGCTCAAATTATTTCTCAGAATCCTGTTTTGCCATAAAAAGCTTGTACGAGAATAGTGGTATGTAGGAGGAGTGAGATACAGCCAGGCCTTGCTATGTTTCTGTACAGCTGAACATGATCTGTTCAGTGGGTAGTGCAAGATGCAGTGTGCTGTGACAAAACAAAAAAGAGCTCTCATTGCTCTTTTTATTTTCAATTGAGCAATTGTTCATTGGTGTTGATTGTTCATGATGATTCATACAATTTTTTACTTCCCTTCCCCATATACTTCTTTATACAAACATAACAGTTCTGTAATTTTTATTTCCTTTTCAGTGTCCCATGGGAATAGTAAGTATGGAATTATTCAGGAAAAAAAGTATATTCTTAAGATAACCAAAAATGTCCTTCAAAAATGCAACATAATGGCATGAATCACAAAATGGTGAAGCTGTTTTTTTTTTTTTTAGCATCAGTGTTTTCAGCTAACCAAAACAAATATTAAATATTTGTACATCACAATACAGAGCAAAATCCACTCCGAGTG
This sequence comes from Rhea pennata, assembly GCF_028389875.1. NCBI lineage: Eukaryota > Metazoa > Chordata > Aves > Rheiformes > Rheidae > Rhea > Rhea pennata. The sequence continues at coordinate 146,348,216 of NC_084664.1, read as the reverse complement.
ACATGGTAAATATACAGTACCTCTGTTAATACCAATATACCAGAGTTGAATCAATTTATCAATGTTGCTAGGCAGAAAAGTGGAAATAGCTCCACTCTGTAAGAAGTTCCTATCAGGATTAAAGTAAAATCATGTTCTCTACTTTCTGTTTTGTAAAATATCTGAACAAGCAAGTATGGTACTTTTTTCAGGCATAAAGTTCACCTGAAAATTTCTTTAATAGGTTTTAGTCCAGGGAGTTACAGGAATATAAAAGAAATGAATTACAACTCTTCTAAATTCCATCAATAAATGTTTACCAGGAACTCTGACAGTTTCTTATCTCTGGTTCGAGATAGCTGTTAAATCTTACTAAAATAGTTCCAATCTAACAACAGATCTTTTTAGCAGTGTGGCTTACCTGATACTGTCCATATATCTTCTATGCTAATATGCAGCTCAAATCAAAAGCCTTTCAGACTTCAGATTGTATGGCATAGCATAAGGATGGCAAGGCCATAAGGAACATGTTTCATTGAGAAGGAACTGCTAAAAGGCGTTGAAAACGTATGTGTGTTCGGAGCACGTCCTGAGGAATGCCCACTTTCCTCCGGATCCCAGTGAGGCAGAGGAAGGCAAAAACCTCCAGCTCCTCGCGCGCCTATCCTCAAAATCTTAAATTGTAATGTTAACACTACAGAAGAATGGACTAGAAGAAAAAGGCCCAAAGTATCTCATTCTTAACTTTAAAGACTTATGAAGTAGAGGAGTCTCACAAATGGTGCAGCTGTGCTTTTCCAGTGCAGGACCTCAATGCATAACTAATCACCCTGATGATATCTGCCTACATGCTTATGTGTTAAGGACAGAAGTGGTAATATGTATTTCAAAACACATTTTAAAACTAGTACTTCTCTCTAAAGTTAAATGAATTTTTTTCAATGAGTCATTAAACACTGAAAAATGCTATTTTGGATAAATCATATTTGGTTTGAATTGCAAAATAGTTTTCACAGAAATGCAAATGATAATATTTCAAAGATATTCAAATTAATTTTTCTGACATTTCCAGAACGCCTTGTTCTTTGATGATGATGCAGAGTTAGATGCACAGAATCTAAAAAGCAACAATCAAAGAAAAGGGGGAAAAAAAAACATTTTAACTTGGGTTACTTCACTAGTAGAAATATTCATTTCTGGAGGGATAATTATTTATTTAATCTGTGCAATGTAGAACACCATCATTTTAGAGTATTGAGGGCTAGTCTCTGATATTTTTCCTAATTACCGGGTGCGAGCTTTTGTTCAAGGCACAGGTACTCCAGGTTCTGATCAAAACAAAACAGCTGGGAACTGTTTAACTGCTTTTCTGCCTGATCTCTTATATAAGTTGCAAAATAATATTTTCAGTATTATTATTCCTATAACCCTAATAATTTTTCATCTTTAATAATCTCTGATTGCAATGCAGTATCTTAAGGGTATCTTTCTTGCATTAAGGAACTAGTAGTGAGAGCTGAATCTGCAACAATATTTTAGTCAGATGCCAAATGCTGCAATTTGTAATATTTTCAGTGACAACTTTTTGATGTCCCTGAATTGAAAGAGCTCCATTTGTGCAGCTGAATGCAGTTACTTAGCTTTGATGCAACACTGAACATTGAGAGAAAATAATCATCCTGAGCTCAGCAGATCAGTGTACAGGGTATCTCAAAACTCTTAGGCCAGAACCACTTCTCTCTTCTTGCTGATCACCTCTAGTGGAGGATTGCAGTCATCGGCACATTGAGATAATATCTGACCATAAAGTGCCTCTTAGTCAGGATTAGTAAAATGAAGCACCTCAGCTATAATTCCTACTCTTAATTCCTAATTCAGGTAAAGTTTACAAATAGGAATCAGGAGTTTGATTAATAATTTCACATTTTTTAATAACTGCAACCAACAAAAAATCATATTTTCTTCTGAAGTTCAGAAATTTCCTCTCAAAGAAGTTTCATTAGAAAATGAAAGTATTCATATAAAAATGGAAAACAGTATGCAAACAAAAATAAAAAGAGAATTGTTCTATCAAAATAGGTCTTTAAAAAAATAGTGAAAATCTATTTTTTTAATTCTGATTTTAAGATATCTCTCTTATATCACTCAAGTCTTATTTTACCTATGCCATTGTAGCTGTTTTCCCCAGGTGCAAGGCAGTAGTCAGGACATGTATTAATAAAAAACATACAACTCAGAAACATGTGATTTGGTTAAGATTTTTCCTCCTATCAAAATGCCATTTGTCCTTATCAAAAAAAAAAAAAAAAAAAAAAAGAGAGAGAAAGAAAAAGAAAAAGAAAAAAACACCTCCTTAGCTACCTTAGATAAAAATTCCTCATTACACAGGCAAGATAACTCAAGACTACTCAGTAAGTCAGAGTCACGAATTGCACGCTAGAAATTTTGAAGCTTGCTATATGAGGGTATCACAGTTATAGGTTGGCGTCATTCAAGCACCCGCCAAACACAATGGGGCAATTTGATTTAGGACGATGCTAAGGTTGCTGAAAAGAGCAATTCATTTTTTAATGCCTAGTCCAGAATATTTTGCTGATTAATGTTATTTCCTAGCACACAGTCACAAGTGTTCCTAATGAATTCAGTCTAAGATCACGCCTCAATTTTTTTCCCTCATTACTAAAAGTCAGCAAGACAAAACTTTGCAGTCTCTCAGTGTGTTCAACCATCTGTAAAATACACCAGCAACTGGCTTTGTGTTGTTAATATCTTTTGGAAAATAATTTGTTGAAATTCAAGTAAAACATTTTCACTGTCCTAAGCCCAAAGTGTTTGTCCTTTACCAGGGTCTTGTGCTATTTCTTGGTCATTAACAGCAGCATCTGTACATTTTCATATCTTACTGTCTTTGCTTTTGTTGTATGCTGTAGCAGTCTTGATAGAATCTCAGAAAATTTGATAGCAAATGAGATGTATTGGGCAAACTTCTGTAAAGGAGTTAAGTTTCCAAGCAGGGTTTAAGTGGAATTGAGGTCCATATGTAATTACTATAATATCAAAAGCTCCTACTTAACTGCTTTGTATCACACAGAACGTATCTGAGGTTGGAATGTGCCTCTTTGCTGGAAGTGATTGCTCCTTGGAGTTTGAAGCCTGCGCAGCCTCAGACCTCCAGCCCGAGCAGCTGGAGGTTTTCGCCTTCCTCTGCCTCACCGGGATCCAGAGGAACTCGGGCATTCCTCAGGACGTGCGCAGAACACACACACTCGCCTACGCGTGTAGAAAATGAAACCTCTCGTAGACTATAATCATGACTGATTTCTATTCCAAAGTTATCGGAGAGAGAGCTGCTGCCATTCACCTTTCTGAAGTGATATCCTGGTGATTAGAAGATTTTTCCTACAAATATAAAACAGCTGGTTTCCAAACCCTTATAAACCTATTTTTCCAAAAATAGCCTTTCAAGTCTTAATGTTGTTGTGAAGCCAAGCTGGCATTAAGGAGAAAGAGAGAAGAAAAGAGAGCATATGCAGATTACCTGCTTTCCTGGGCTGTTTCTGCATTTTATCCAGTTACTAATCAATGTAACTAGAGAAATAGTCCTATGAGTTGTGGCCATTGAGTGTCTTTGGTATAATATTTACAGAAAACCTACATGCTTGAAGTGAACACAGTTTAAGCAAATTTAACTATCTAAATATCTTGCACTATATTTAGGGGATTGTTGTTATTGTTATTAAGACAGTTGTTATTAAAATATATATTTTATGATCTAAGTTTAAATTGCATATTGTGCACTCTGTATTAAATACAATACAAAGTAGAAAAATGGAAGCCAGGAGCAGTACCTCAACATTATGAAATACTAAATTATTTTAATGGCAAATTTTATTGAAAAGACATATTTAACTGCATATGTAAAAAAATGTATTTGTGTACCAGATTGTTGTAGTTGCTGCTGCAGCAAAAAAGCAGGAGAGTCTTAAGACAGGTGTTTGAGATCATGTTTAAATTTTTGCAGAATCATCTCTCACATATATGTGGGATTAAAATCGCATTTATATAGTATTTAAAGGATCATATGTATCTATTGAAATCATTCTGTTTCAAGTGAGGAACCAATAAGGAACAGGTACTGACAACATATTCTGATTTTTACTATTCCAAACACAATATGCAGTGTATGTAAAATAAAAAGAAAGCTGATTTCCAAAAACAGTAATCTAGAAATCATTCTCAACGTGTGAAATTTATTTCTTTAGTATATGTGATGTCTGGATAACACAGTAAAATGGAAAACAATAATATCCCAAGATTTTAGTACAGGATTAAATTTAGCAGCTGCCTTACACAGAAATCCATACTTCTAGCTGGTTAAGTATCTCTTCTTTCCTTTGCTGAGTTTAAATGTACTAGACAGATGGAGAAGGTTGCTGGTGATCATTTGCTGTCACACGATAAAATTAAAAATATCTCTCTAAGATGACTTTCGTAAGATATATGATTAAAGCTCACTCTTCTTCCCCCTACAGGAACCGTGTGGCAAAGGGGCAGGCGGAGGATCCCCAAAACCTCCACCAGCCCCTGCCTGGCCCCTGGGGGGAGACCAGTCCCTGTGGCCAGCAGAGAGACTCTCTGGGGCCCTTGCAGGCTGGGCACTGCCAGGGTGCAGGACTCGTTATAGGGTGCAGGGAAGAGCATCCTGGGATGGTGCGAGACTTACTGCAGGATGTCTAGGGGAAGGACCAAAGATGGGGAAAGGGAGACATCGAGGTGGACTGGGGAAGAACAAGGGGGGAAAAAGAGGGCAAAGGGGACAAAATAGGCTAGCTGCTTGTAAACAGGAGCTGGTCTGTGGACTTGTCTGGCCATGCTGTGTGTGTGATCGATGAGCAATGTCTGCTCATTAAACTCTATTTCTGAGTACTTTCCTGGGTGAATGGCTTTCTCTTCTGGTGCATGTGTGTGTGGAGGTCTGAGTGTAGCCACTGGAGCGGGACTTCATGCCACAGGGCCGTGTGTGCAGGGTGACAACTATTGAAGAGAATGAGAGTACAAAGACCACTGTGTGATCTCTAGCAAACCTCAAGCTGAACTACCCAGCAAGCAGAATGAGAGCCTTGAGAACCAAGGAATGGAGAGGCCATATGTCTGGGCTGGAAATGTGAACAGATCCAAGGGATTCTCTTACCAAAATTCATCATACATCTTTGAAAGTAAAAAGAAAAAAAAAGGAGAAAATCTCTGTTGAGACTGCAACTAGTAGAGCTATGCTAGCAGATCCTTTGGCTCTACATTTATTCTACTACTTTTTGCATAGTTTGCTCTATTTCTACAGCTTTGCTTGTGTCTGTCAATCATACATCCAGGAAAAGCAGCAAGTGCCAGTGATGGATGATAACTGAAAATATCTCAGGATATCCTAAGGGAAGAAAGGAGTAGCAAGTGAAAATCTGAAGTACATTTTTCTTCCATTGTAAACCTTTTGGGTAGATTTCTGCTCCTTTGACAGGTACTGCATACAAGCGTTTATACTGTGGACACTCCTGATTGAGACAGGATGTTCAAGAGCTTTCTGGACATAACAATAGTAGTTATACACTAATAGGTTTGCTCACAATGTATGTATAACTCAGTGATGTATTTCTCGTCATGAAAAAGAGATTGGTATAAGTAAACATACAGCTCCTGGATACATAATAAAACAGCAGTAGTAATCTATAAAAGATACCAATACACATCATATTCCTGTTTTAAAAAGTTAAGATGGTTAATAGATTGTATACCTATAGATTGATGCTTTCAAATTATATAGATCTGGTTGTCAAAAGAGGCAAATTTCCAGCTAATATTTGTACATTTATAAATATTTGGGCTTTGCTATATAGGAAAATAAATCTGTTCACCAAGTAAATATATACAAGCACACCCACGAACCTCTAGTCATACTGTCCCAACCCTTCAAAATACTACTTCCAGAGGAATTCTCTATTTCTGATCCTTAAAAATGAGGAAGAACAAAGGAAGTAATATAAACTCTCTAAATACAGATTAAATTTGTGGTCTTACATCTTATACAATTTTAAATTAGCTCCAATTATTTCTCTCTGGAGAAATTGTTGGTAGAATTCCAAAACTGTTTCTCTTTTTCATGTCATTCTTTTATTATGGCATCTTCAGTGCAGTAGTAATAACACACATAAAGGAAAATTTTTGTAAATATACTGAGAAACTGAAACACTGCTTGAAAGAGGACCAGATTTAATAAAAACTCTGTCCTTCTTAATACCAAAGATTACTGCAAAAGTTATCAAATTTAAAGGAAATTACAGTACAAATGAAAGCTCAGGTACAATGTTTGTCTTACTATGATGACAGACTAAAATAACTACAAAGAAAATGAACAGGAACAATAGCACATTTCAGTGTAAATGTCAAGTAGTATTATTCTGAAAAATGTCATAATGATAATTAGATTAAAACAGCTCCAACTAGCATGTACTATGTGGTCACTTTTCGTGTAGTAATCAAGAAAATTCAACTTTATTGCTAGTTGCTGCAAAAATCTCTACATATATCTAGAGTAACACCTCTTTTAAAGGAAAAATATGTTCTTACAAAATAGCCAAATATTAAAAACTGATTTATAGAACCTGAAGTAAAATATGATTTCTTTTATATTAACTTTAAAATTCAAATATATTTGTACTTGGTAACTCAAGGCCAGAAGGCTGCTGGGTCACTGGCTTGAGTCGCCTATTACTGAAGACAGTCATAGCGTGTGTCATAGTACCTTTTTGTATATGTATTAATCTTTCTCTTAAAAGTGGTTAGATTTTTGTCCTTCAGTAATCCTAACAAAAAACTGTTCCAATACTTCATTGTTCTGATGGTTGGAAGTTATTAATTAGAAACATAAATTCATTCATGGTCACATTATACTTTTTCTTCTGCCAACTTTATCCTTTAGCTTCAATAGGTCTCCTCTTGCCTCACATTCTGTTGTCTAAGCAAACAGTAATGATATGCCCTCTCCTCTTCCTTTTACCAGGCTGAATAAGACAAGGCCTTTTACTTTTCTTCATATGAGAGGCTCTACCTTTTTATTTTCGTTTGAGTTGTCCTTCCCTATACCTACTGGTTGATTTTATCTTTGTAATATGCCAACAAGATTTCAGATCAATTTTGTGCAACATGCTCATCTGTCCTGGAAATACCTCATGTGTTAAAATCTCAAATTTCATTTTCCTTCTCCTGGCTGCACTCTCACACTGCAGAGGACCACAAACTCCTATTGAGTAAGTAACACATCCAGGTTTTAATGTGCAGCTTTGAAGTTACCTGGTGAAAACTCATCAGTACTCAGGACACTTCTGTACTTTTCCCAATTCTCAAGGTCAGCCAAGATTTTCTGTATCATAATCTGACTCCTCTGCTTTTGCTCTACTTTCTCTCAATGTCTAACCCTGTGGTCTTCTGGTTTTGAACCAATGTCATTAATATTTATCAAGAGGTAATAGAAAGTAAACAAACAAAAATCCTTTGAACATGACTTTTTAAAGTCAGGCACAACTTCCTAAAAACATGAGTATGTGCAGAAGCTCTTTTATATTTACCTGGCCTGTCACTCCTTGCCACAAAAGATTGGTTGCTTCTCTAAAACAATGAAAACCCAAAGTATGATTTTAAAAAGAGCAAGTGCCTTAACAGAGGTTACTGCATGTAAAAGCATCTTCAAATATGATATGGTTTGATGAAGCAAAATTGAAAGAGAAGCAGAGATTTACCTGTCTGTAAGTAAAAAACAGAAATCTTACTCATTATTTTGGAAATATATGCAACCAATTGGAGACTAGAATTCTAAAATTTTAGCCTTGGATGAGTGATGCTGTATTTTTATGTGAGAAGAATATACAGATAATTTAGGCTTAGAGCTCCCTTCCCAAGAAGCATATTATCAACAGATCTTGTGGTAAAAGAAAATGTAACAGCATCAGGACTTAAATCTGGACCTAGAAGTACGCTTAGCATTGTAAGAGTTAGTCATAGTGCCAAATTACCCTCAGTGTAGTTTGGAACACAATGTTATGCTCCAAAACATCCTCTGCAGTGTATGGGGAAAATAAGCACCTTGCAGTAAGATCTACAAGACAACAAGGTAGTGAGCGGTAGTTGGTAAAACACACCAAGGATAGAAACAGTTTTTTGAGGAGAAAAGACCTTTTCTAAGACTGAATACAAACCACAGTCTACAGCTATTCTGCAAGTAAGCATTTACAATTCCTTCATTTTTTTTAAGCATGTGAGAAAAACTCTTTTCTTTCTGTTAAAAGACAACGTGGTAGATAATGGAAATATGGATTTTGCCCGGGAGCTGCCAAGGCAGGCATCCCATCTCCACTGGTGCCCGAGAGCCATAGAAGGCTCCTCAGATGCCACACGGGGGTGGTGAACTTAGCCTGACAGCTCATTAAATCCTACCAAGTAATTGTTTTCTACTTCCAAATTGTATACATCCCACTTGCATAACTTCTTTTCATGTAGCTAAAGATATCTAAATAAACTGGCACAAAAGAGGATTTTCTTCCCATTCATGGACAAACCTGATGGATTAAAATTTTTCCTATGTATTTATATGCAAAAGAATCCGGAGTTTATTTCTGTGCAGTGACACAGCTTCAAAGCAGCATTAAAGTTTGCCTGTTCACTCAGCTTAACTTACAGTAATTAGGACCTTCACAGAATGATGTCTGAGGTGGTTTGTCCGTGAGCAGGTTTGACCATGTACAAGGCATGGAAAAACTGACAGGTAGTAACTTATTTCTGTAAAAGGAAAAACCTTACAACTTTTCGTACTTTTTTTTGTTATCAGATAGATAACTGTGTTCTCCTGGGTATTTGCAGCAGGAGCAGCATCGTGCACTATCTGCCTTACTGATATTTTTTTCATTTTTATATTTGTATTTTTTTAATAAATGGTTTTCATCTATTTCTCTCTTTATTCTCTTAAATATAAATAATATTCATGCACATCATCTACTGATGAAAAGACTTATGCATCGGAGATCTCTATTAAAAATATCTCCATGAATCAGCATCACAAGAGAAGATTCTTCATTCAGGAGATTTTACCAGATACTATTGTGCCTCCAGATTTTTGTTGTTCCTGTTATATACTATCATGCACAGAAGTACACAAACACTTGCAAGTAACAAAAACTTCTTGTATCATGTTACTTAGTGGCAGTATTGTCACAAGGAGCCCTGCAGGGATCCATGCCCTTACCCCTGAGCCAGTTAATGCCTGCTAGTATTGAACTGCCTCCATGCCTCCTAGTGCTAGGAGGAAACTGTCCCCAGACATCCTATTAACTCGCGTGTATCTTAGACAAGTAGCATGATGACATGTTCATCATTTGAATCTCATATAAGGTACCAGCAGGATCTACAAGATGGAACTGTACACAACTGGCAGCAAAGTCTTCTCCTGTGGCAGCATGCCATCCAGGCTGTTTGCAGACTTCCTGCTTGTGCTTGCAAGGCTCAGGGACATTGCTCAGGTGAGGATCACTCTACAGGAAGGGCCATAGATCATAACATCTTGAAGGAACATTTTTGCTGGACTTTTGGTATTTGAAGAAAACTTCTGTCAGTGATAAGAATGAAGAACATGGGAATATGGCCATGCCACTTTTTACTTGGGATGCCAAAACTGTACCCAAATACTGGAAGACTAGCAGTGGATTGAAAACTTCAAATGAAAAGGGCATATCTGATGCACTCTCCAAAGAGTATTATCAAGTATATCACATCAAAGAATCATTCTCACTGAAAAGCAGAGCCACTATTGCTCTCCATAGTAGCAATAGCCCACCTTGCATTATCTACTGGGCAGCAGGTTTGACAGCATAAATCGCCACATAAGTCCACCACAGAAATGATTACAGTTCTGCAAGAACATCTGTTTAGAATTCAGATCTTCATATTCCCCGTATTATATAGACCTTTGCCCTGGGTGTTCCTCAGCTATGCAGGGATTAATCTCTTTTCTCCCATGTTCTTCACAGGGCTTCTAGCAGTATTTCAAATACTCAAACTATCATTTCATTTAGAAGTTCACTTGACCATTCAGAGATAGAATGACCAGCCATCCAGAAGCCGGTCTCATTTCTTCAGGTGCCAGATACAAGACCTCTTTTCCTAAAAGATTTTTGGCCTTTCTGGGGTCAAAGAATTCTGCTTCATGCAGATCCCTTAGCCATTCTTCCCTTTGTCACTTGGTTGTATAGAGAGAAGAAAAATCTATACATACCTCAACTGGGCTCTGAATTCTGCTCAGGTATGTGTATTTAGGGAGCTAAATGTACCAAGACTGTGTAACCCAGATGCCAACATCTCTAATGCTGCAAAGATCTTCATAAGTTGGTGTTCCTTATGCAATCTGTGTATGGATGCTAATGAACCATTCCATAAGGAATTAGTTGTGCTTTCCATTTCTCCGTGTTAATTCTAGCACTGCTGCTGTAAGTTGTCTGGGATCATAGGACTCCAAAGAAAGGCAAAATGCCTTACGTAGTTGGTTGCCCAATAAAGGGGCCAATATTGTTCTGTGTCTGTATTAGCAGACTATAGAATGGGACATAATTCAGCAAATTCAGCTTCAGCAAATTCAAGGATGACAACAAATTACAGTGGGTCATTTATACACCAGCAGACAGGGCTTCTACCTCATGGGTTGTTTTAGAGAAGACAGATCCAGACTCTTCTTGGACATGCACAATGACAGGATGAAAGGCAATAAACACAAATTGCAAACAGGAGAATTCCACTGATATACTCTAAACACATTTTTTTGGCCAGGAGGGCAGTTGGAACAGGTTGCACAGAGAGGCTATGGAATTTCCACTTTTGGAGATTCAAACCTAAGCCCTGAGCTCCCTGATGTAGTTGGACCTACTCTGAGAAAATATTTGGACCAGATGACCTTCAGAGGTCCTTTGCAGACTAAATTATTCAATGACTATATGATTCTATTCTTGTATGAATATCTTGACAGCCAATGTCAATATCAGAGCTAATTTACCAAAAGTTATTGTCTTTCCTCCTTAAAAAAGTAAACCTAAATTTATTTACACTTCTCTATCTTCAGCACAAAATTTGTGAAAAAGATATTTTCCTTATTCTCTTCATTGCATTCAGAAAGAGTATATGCAAAAAGGAATACACTATATGTTTATATACATATATATATACGGGCAAAAAGTTACTGTTAGTCTAATTAAAATCTGCTGAGCCTAGGTTTCATCACTAGTTGTCTTGCCTCTGAAGAAAGGCCTAGGGTGAACTGCAGTTCAGAGTGCATGAACCATGGACAGCTGAGCATCAAAATCCTGGAGAAAACTGATGAGTGAGTGAAAGCTAGTTCATCACTAGCTACATCAAGTAAACTATTCAGTAGACTGAGCCATTAGTTTACACAAACATCTAAGTTATGATCCAGTTAATCATTCATTCCCCTGCCATCATGTACTGAAAAAAATTTAGTGTGAACTTTTTTTTTACTTAAAATTAAGCTTAACTCTAATTCCTATTTGAGATTTTGCCTTATGGAGACAAGGACAAATATAAACCTGTCTATCATTACATTTCTAAATAACTCTTATTTATTCTTATTTCAGTATTATTTTTAATGTAAGTCCCATATGATCTCCTAGTTTGTTTGTTCGGGTTTTTTTCTATTTTTGTACAGGATATGGGGCAATAACAGTACTTCTGTGACAATCACACACCACAAAATTAGGAAACATTGACTTTATCTGGTTTATTTCTGGCTCTACCTTTTGTTCTACACCTGTTACAGCTATCCTAATCAATCTGACTTTGTATTTGTTTTTATTCTTAGCAGCTCTGTACCTTACCTTTTATTACTTCAAGTCTTTCCTGTTAATCCCAAGTTTATATTCTCCAAAGGTTACAACGAAAGGTTGTAGTTCTTGTAAACTAGCTGAACAGGAAATATGCAGATCCAAAAAATGACTGATTTGCTTATTAAAAATAATTCATTTCTTGTCATGGATAATAAATTTCCATAATTTGCACTATACCTAAATGTAATACAACACTTATCATTAGCACATCTCTTTACAGAGGGGAGTAGCATAATTATAGCCATTTTTAATGGCTTCAACTGGCACATTTTAAAAGTAGTCGCAGGGCTTCTTCATGTGTCTACTATTACTGCCATCATCTTCTGTGAAAGAAATTATGTCAAAAAAATCATGTGAAGTTGAAATTACATTATCTATCTTTCAATGTTTCATAAAGCTAGAGTAGATGCAGGCTTGCATCACCTCAGAGGTAGAGTTTCATCCTTTGGTTTCGAGGTATTGTTCACTATAGTTCTAGATAGCACCTAAAATTCACATTTCTATGTTGATATTAACATACCTTTACAAATGGGATGCTCGGATAATAATTTTGCAACTAAAGTAATATATGATGCAGCTTACATGAGATTTTCCCCATGATGTTGCTTTACATAGCTTATGATACAATAGGCAGCTTTGCATAGCTACATAGCTTTATGCTACAGCCTGTACTCCACTTGCACACCTTCCAGGTCAGAGAATGTAGCAGGTACTTCTTCTCAGTCTGGGTATAATTCATTCAGAAATTGTCTGTCTTGCATGTGGGATGACTTCTGCCTTATAGGCAAACCCTGAAATCTTCCCTATATGCATATACTTGAATGGTGACTGGCATGTTGGTGTCAGAGAGTCTAAGCAGTGCTTAGTGTCATGTAATGAACGTTGCCAAGACATGTTCTTCTGTAGCAGTTGTCTCCATGGATCAGTCAATGATGTTTCACAAAATATGTACTGTGCAAAAAATGTAATTTTTCCCTGAACCTTCTGTAATGCTTCTTATCCTGTGGAGGTTACATGATGACTAAGACTTCAGTTTTCTATCATCTACCGTGAATCCCTCAAATAAGTATATAGCCCACATATTTTTATTTTACCATGAATCCGATTGAATCTCAACCTTACTCTGATTTTTATATATTTTTTTTTTTTTGCTTGAGTAATGCCATAACTTTATTTAGCAACTGGTCATATTCATTTTGAACTTATGCTGTTACTTTAAGTTCTTCAATTGGCATGGCACTGGCACATCAAATGTTCACAGTTTTCACTCTGTGCTCCAGCCCTTCTGCTCTTCTAATTTATCTTGAAAATTCATATTCAAGATAATCCTCATCAAATACATATTCTCAGTACTGTTCTTTCTTGTCTAAAATAATAAGTGTAGTTTTACTAGTCAAGTCTGAACATCTGCAAATGCAGCAATGAATTGGTGCTGTTCCAATAATCTCTTAAATTCTCTACAAGTCAGAGAAATCCAAATTTCACTTTCAACTGTGGCAAATTTCAAATGGCAAATTTGTTTTAGCTAAGATCCTGTCTTTTATATCTGAGTAAAACTCCGAATCTATCACTGAAGACTGTATACATCCATTCATCATACTGTCATCCATGCATGGTGCTTCCCCCATGCAAACTTCCCAGGATTGTTTCTAAGCTTTTTCTTTAGAACTGGGGATCAGAAGGCTAGTTCGGCACTTCAACTCATCTACTTAACAACTGCATTTTGTTACTGACAAAGAACTGGGTGTTATTATTCTTGTCCACTGCAAATATTAGCTGACTTTGAAACTGATATGAACTACAAATGCAATACTTGCTCCTTTATTTGAATAGGACCAGATATCAGGTTCAAAACTAAAACTATTAAAATAGATTTTATAACAGTATCAAGCCTGAATGCATTCATGCCCATAGGAAATATCAAGGTTCTACCAGACTGCACATTATAGTTTATCTTATTTGCCTATACCGCCTGCATATGTATTAAATTGACCACATTCAGGTTCATCAATATATTAATGACATTGTCCTCAGTACATTTTTCTCTGAGCATGGAGAAAGTGGTAAAAAAATGTCTACATGATGCATTATTCCAAAGGTTGGCAGATCCGAGACTGGCATGTTTCTACTGTGTGTGCAGTTTCCTTGAATAAGCTCTTGGTTTAATTGTTTTATAAGGACTCTGAGGTGAGCTGAAGGGTCCTCTCACATCCAGCTTTGTTTACTCTCTTGCATAAGAGCTTATGCTAATTGTTGGTATTTCATTTGTACATGATGACTCTTTGTTCTGCTGTGCTTTACAATGCTTTGGAGAGTATTGTTATTTCTTACCCCGAATATATTACTCTATTTCCAACCATACAGTATTTTTGGTTTTGTTCTGTTATGTTCTTCTTTTCTTCTCTCTCTTAATGTATGGATGTGACCTTTAAAATATTTCCTTAAATTCCAGTGGACCAATGGGCAACAATTGGTCCTCAAACCTCCTCAGCCCTCAAACCTCTTTGGCCGTTGGCATATCCTTCACCAAAATGCAAAGTTAAGTCTTTAGTAACAATAATTTTCTGTTAGCTACTTCCCATCTCCTTGTATCCATACACCATTTGAGAAGCATTTTTACCCCTGAGAACAAACAAAACTTTAATTCCCAAACATTCTTATTAGACTATTTATAGAGAAAGCATCCCAGTCGTTTGGTATATGCTTGTCAGGAGGCCTACAAGATATGTTAGGAGGCTCCTTTATCTAGCTAATCACCCGTTCTCATGTTTATGCTTCCCCACTTTCATATTGCCACACTAAACTCTCCAGTCTTGAAGTTCCAGTGCAGCTTCAGTATCTACAGGCTGTCTTTAGCTGGCTGTACTTTTGGAGAGTCTCCACTGTACTTCTAAATCTTTTAAAATTTTTCTTCTTTTTTTTTAACTTGGCCCTAAGGCTACCATTCAGATTTAAAAGCTCCCACTCCCAAGAAGACTGCCAAGTGGTTGACTTTAAGTATTTCATATGGTGAATATAAGTGCCAATTCAGTACATACTCCAGCTATGTACTGGAGTTTTAAGTATAACCAGTTCAATAACAAAGTTTAGAGAAGACGTCAGTGACCTTCGTTCAAAGCTGCTAACATCAACAAGCAAGAGCATCACAAACCAGAGCATTTCAGATTTTACATATCAGTTCCAAGCAAGGCCAAGCAATAATATGGCTTGCAAATCCCAGGGGTTTTATTTTATTCTGTTTTTGTAATGTTTTTCTATTTAACCATGTTATTTGTAGTTTTTCTTCTATAACTTTATCTGTAGCAAAGTGAGCACTTCTGCAGGTACTCTTTGCTTTAGACAGTCTGTACTTACCATGTTGTTCTCGTAGACAGCAGTATCTCCTGCTTGTCAGGCACTGGAGACAAGACTGGTATCCTCTCTGTTGGAGGTGCTTTGGTGACTTACACCTGACTAATTGCATTAACAGTACAATTCCATATACTTGAAGTGAAGTATAAAGTTGAACTTCAGTGTGCATGAAGTTAAAGAATGAAGTTAAAGAGCTGTAGAACCCACTGACCACTTGCTTCCCTGTGATGCCCATCTACAAGAATCCGGCAGGAAAACAGGAAGTCAGCACTGGTGGCACATTCCTCTAATTCACTTCAACTATTTTTGTCAAATATTCATGGTCCTCTGAAATATAGAATATTGCCATATGATAGAATCATATTGAATATGATTTTCTAAGAGAAAAGTGTTTTAGTGGAACATTTTCAGCCAGTTCTACTTCACACCTCTTTGATGGTTAATGAGAGGGTGCTCAAGCCATCATCTTCTTTGCACAGATGGCAACCCCACAGGCTGTTCTGGGAGTTGTGAAGGAAGCAGACAGCTGATTAGTTATTTTCTTTGCTCCAAGCAGCTGCAAAAGTTTCCAGCAGTAAGGGCAGAGATCTGGCAGCTTTTTATGACCTCATCCAGTCCTTTGCTCTCCTCTCATGCTCCCTACTGTTTCGCACACTCTTCCTTTCTCACCTTGCAAACTAATCAGGGGTGGAGGAGTTCAAATTATTTTCTCCTGCAGTAGCAGCTGTTCTAAGAACGCTCGTGGGCCTGTGCACCCTCAATCATCTCTTGAGTAGAAATTTTATGTCTGGATGTACAACTTTAAAGACAAAAAACCTGTCTACTGTTGTCAGATTATTAGTTTGGAGCATCTGATGTTGTCATACTGTTATATGAAATATTTTTTGAGTCCAGTATTAATACAGGTCAAGGCCAAAAAATACCAAAGGCCTGCCAAATTCTTCTAGCATTGGTAGCTAAGTAAGTCAGTCAGACTGTCTTGCTTCAATTCTGTCTCGGGTTTTTTTTGCAGTTTTTTGCATGCTTTTTGGAAGGACTATGGGTCAGTGGCTGAAACACAGTAATTTGTTCTTTTACAGGCCTGTATTCTTTGATAATGACCTCTTAGTTTCTTTATAGAATTGAGTAGAAATGATGGGTTATATACAATCTTGTAAATTTGACCTCTAGTTTCTGGAAGAAGTAGAACATTTTGAAAATATCTGTGCTCACCAAAGCATTATGCTTTAGGTGCCTCCTTTCGTTTCCGTTGGACTGCAAATCCAGGAAGATGTCATGTCATTCTTATATTCCTGACCTAACACCGGGGAGAATTCAAATGGGGAAAAACAGCAGAGATTTTTTTTAGTGATGGCATTTGTATTTCAGGAAAAAAATGATTTTTGGCTGAATAACTTAATATTTTAGATTAGGAAAGTCAAATATACAAGGTGATATGGCCATGCTGCAGATATTATATCTAATAAGGTGATCCAGTGTAGCCGAATGACCAGCAGCTTTACTTCAGGAGAAAATACATAAAAGCAGGGTAATAAGTGTGGGATTGTGATCAAGGATCATCTTTATAATGGCAGTGATCAGGAGGTGTACTGATACACCATGAGCTTTAGGAAAAGAGAGAAGATATCTTCAGACAAGGCAAAAAATCAATTGTTATTACTCATCCCAAGCCAGAACTGGAACAAAGTTTTTGACACCACACACTGGGGATGCAGATCAGGACCCTGAACCCATGAAGTGCAGGCAGGAATTATAAAACTGGCTCTCGGTATCACACTAATATCCATGTCAATAGCATTTAATCAGAGGATGCACACGTACCACGGGTTCATTAAAAATTTTCCTGAAAGGTAGCAGTGTTCTTGCAATTACCATGTGATGGCAGACAAATTAATAGGAAGTGAGCAAAGTGTATTCTCTGTCCAGAGCACAGAATTAAAATAATACGGAAAAGGGGAAAATCAAACATGGAAAGCTATGAAATCCTACCAACTCTCATACTTTTCTTGGAGCTTCTGTTTGAACTTCAATTTTTGATAGTATTACTCAGTCACTTAAGCAGTTTCAATGGTTCTATTTCTTTATATAAATATGGCCACATTTACAAATCATCTCTTGTGTTTTGGCTTGCTTTTGATGTCATTTCAGCAATGTGTTTTATATATTAAAAATATACTTCCTTCGCCCTCTGAACTTGTGACTTCAAGAATCCCTCTTGAAGTTGATGCTTCTGGGGATTCTTCTGTAACTTTTATGTTCATCATAGTGAAGCCTGTGTGATATGAAAATGTTGTTGATATTAACTGCAGGAGTGGTTGGTTATTCTCAGTAAAGTTTCCATTAAGGTCTAATATGATCTCTCTGACTGACAAGGAGATTCACTGAGAGGGTGACAGAGCACTGGCACAGGTTGCCCAGAGAGGTTGTGGAGTCTCCTTCTCTGGAGATCTTCAAGGCCTGCCTGGATGCAAACCCTGTCTACTATGCTCTAGATGACCCTGTTGAGCAGGGGGGTTGGACTAGATGATCTCCAGAGGTCCCTTCCAACCTTACTGATTCTATGACTCTGATTCTATGATTCTATGATTGATTCACAGTAAATGAATCCTGAACACAAATGTCCCTGATGGAAGTTTGGAAAAACTCAGGCATAAATGGAAGGAACATATAACATATTTTTGACTGTTCAGATTGAGTCTCCAAACCTCAGTTCAGTTTGTACTGATAAAACTGAAGCCTTACATAGCCTAGATATTTACACCAAGAACAGCTACTGCAGAGTTAGCCTTAGACTTAGAACAGCTAAACCTCACAAAAAACAGTTCTAATTTTCTAGACTAGGGGGATCTTGATCCTGTAATACTCACCTGTGCAAAGCCCTGTAAGATCACTTGCTGTTATCTATTTTTCCATATTCTGAGATCGTAACATAAGGGAGAGGGGCAGAAAATTAAATATGCTGAATTCTAGTTATTTCCCCAGCTAATGAGTTAATCTGGAGGAACATCCCTCTAGATTTTTTTGCTGCCTTTCCCTGTATAATTCTTTACTTTCTCCTATATTCCCCAATGTAAACACTCTCCAGTATTAATTTCCTCCATTTATTCTAAAAAATTAGACCACTTGCTCTTTCAAAAAGCCCTTCATGAATTAATCTGTCAGGGATATTGTATTACTTTGCCAAAATGTACCTCTTCAAACACTGATGCCACCACTATTTTTTGCTTGAAGGTCTGTTCTGCACTAAATTCCACTTCTTCCCAGAATTGGCTCTCCCCTACTGATACTTGTTGTCATAAGAAGCAGGGACAGCTAAGAGTCTATCATATGAGGAGAAGAGAAAAAAAAAGAAGTTTCTTTATTTTTCCAGCAGTGCTTGGGGGAAGAAAAAGGATATTAAGAATTTGGAGCCTGTGGGGAGCTCAAGAGAAGTAGAAACTTTAAGAGAAGAAGCTGAGAAGAGAAGTCAGCATGAGCCTTATATTGAGAAAATACTTAAACATATGGAACTGATCTCCTCAATTGCTTTATTGATGGTGTATGTGAATGTCAAATACATTTTAGAATATTGTTAGCTCCAGATATAAGGCTTAGATTCATGGCGTACTGGAAGCCTTTTTGCACTTAGCTCCCCCTAAAGTTACTGCAGTAAAAGTGACCTAGTCATACAGTGATTCAAATCTCCAACAAACAGCAGAAGCAAACAGACCAATGAAGCACCAGAGGCTGCAACTCGTCAAATAAGCCATGAAGCAAAAATTTCTCCAATTCTTGAAAAAGTATCTGATCAGGTTGTGAACATTCAAATAAACAAAGAAAAAGCAACATCAAAGTAAGTTTGGCTGGCGGTTAGACCAACTTTGACTGAAAATATTTGCTTAAACTGCGTTAATTTGGCAACTTTTGCAAAACAGGCAAAAATCTCTCCCCTTAAGTGCACTGAATGCTTTGTATGGAAAACTAAAGGATAATAAATACAACTACAGACAGATTTAAGCCTTTTAGTCAGAAAGGAATATACTTTCTAAAAGCTTTTCAATAGCTTAATGATCATTTTACATGTTTACTTTGTAGACTAAGAAGAGGGACAGGTTAAAATAACAAAAATATGATTTGACAAAAGATAGAAGAAGACTAAGTGTTTAGAATAGCCTTTTTTATTCTTGTTTCATAGAAGCAGTGAAATTTGTGGTAGGAAACGGGCAAAAAAATCATTTCTCCAAATCTTTAATTATGAGGAATTTTTTTTTGTTTGGTTGGTTGATTGGTCATTTTTGGGTTTTGGTTTTGTTTTGTTTTGTTTTTTTCTTTTACATTTCTACTAGTAGTTGTTCTGCTTAATCTAGCTTTTTTCACTTCTGTTGCATTGTTTCACGATCTCATAGACTTCACGTAATAAACATCTACATGTTCACTTGTATTTCTTTATGCAGTGCTGAACTATACTTCCTCATTTTAGTCCTATCAAGCGTCTTTAAGTAAC
Organism: Rhea pennata; assembly: GCF_028389875.1. NCBI lineage: Eukaryota > Metazoa > Chordata > Aves > Rheiformes > Rheidae > Rhea > Rhea pennata. The sequence goes on along the minus strand of NC_084664.1, from coordinate 146,328,476 downwards.
TCTTGCATCCATTTATTTCTCATTAAGGAAAATACCACATGATACTAATCTAATCCTGTATATTAAAGAACTGGAGGATTTTTTTGATTCTGAAGAGGGAGGGATTCTTGATGTCTGCATTCTTTCCATATTCATTGAAGTCTGCTGGGAAAGCAAAAAAACCCACCACCAACGACAAAAGACGCCAGCCTTTTCTCTGTTCATTTAGGATTGCTCTCATTTGTGTGTCATAGATTCTTTTTTATTTTTTTTATTTTCTTATTATTTGTATATACAGACTAAAATCAAATTTTTGTTTTCATTTCACAGTCTCCTTACCAGTTCCTCTCTAGTTCTTTATCCATGCAAGTCCATACAAGTATTCTTACAGAAAGATGGAGGCAGTTGTGCAAGCTCTTTCTGCTCCGTATATTAAAAGACCACCAGAACAATGAAAATCATCAGGAGGTCACATCTTAGCTACTCTTTACCTATATGGCCCCCTCACATCAGAAAAAAGATGATCAAACTAAAAAAAAAAAAAAAAAAAAAAAAAGTCAGGATGATCAAATATACAGTTCTTGGAAGCAGCTAAGTAAACCAACCTGCTTGCAAGGTAACTTCAACCTTGCAAAGTAAGAAGAGAGAAAGTGTTGCTGTCTTGAATAAAACATGGAATGTGACATAGAGACAGGTCTTCCGTAGAAAAATTAGTGAACAAACAAATGACACTAGAAGATAATAAGTTCAGGGAAAAAATACTTCTTTGCACAATAGTAATTATGCTGAAGAAGTCCTTACTGGAGTGTAAGTGTACACACTTAATGGTGTGTATACTGAAATAGGCATTTTTAAAGTGATCAGAAAAATTCATGGAAGAAAAATCCATCAAAGATTATATATCCTAAAACTGCCTTCTCTGGATTAGGAAGCATACTGATCTTGGGAGTTTAAAGTTTCTTTGAATTCTGTGTGAATTTATGGAAGATGGTAAACTTTCAGCATGTTGAAAATAGTGTGTAGTTAGGAGGTGATACTAAAAATCTTAAAATCTTGTATTTATTTCTCCCATTTTGTTCTCTAGAGTGTGCTAGCAACTCACACTGATCAAAGTCATTTTCTTTTTGGAGCTATCAGCTGATATGGGATACTGTCTGATTTTCCAAAGAATTGAGACATGGGGTGTGCTTCTCATCTGACTAAGTAAAAGACTATGAAAATAAAAGACTAAGAAAATAGTTCAACTGTGGATGAACTCCCCAGAATCAGCCAGCCCTTCTAAACTGTATTAACTAATGAGTGCACAAGCATTAGCTTTCCACAGCTCATAGCTATACTTTGCTTCTCAGTTCTTCACAAGAGTGATAATAAGTCACTCTGCTTTTGTAGACCATTTACTGGGCACATTTACTACTGGTTCTTGGACATGTAATTGTTAGAATGAATATGTTCATAAATACAGTTTTAAGGAAACTTCAACTAGAAAAAACAGATAAACGTCATCATCTGTTCAGAAACAACTAATGAATTGTAACTGAGAATATTAACTTTGAATAGTTCACCAAGCTTCTTGCTTGAATCTCAGTCTATTGTATTACATTCAGTCTATTCTATTGTGTTGTTATTCCAAACAAGCTGTTACATATTTGCATCAAAAAACTATCCATGAAAAAATGTTGAAAATGTAGACACAATTCTTATACTTTCTATAATGCATTATTTGTATCAATTGGAAGAATTAAATGCTTTTGACAAAATACAGTACTGATATATGTAAAGACTACAAAGACTTTAAACATGAAGATTATGTAAGTAAGTCAGTTTTCCCTCATAATATGTCAATAACAGTGATTTTCTAGAAAATCAAAATGCCACATTTGTTCTTGTATCTATCTATTGGTATTCAGATCATTTGAAGTCAAGGGTCAAATTTGTCCATGAAGTAATGTATTTTAGTAAAAGCTAATGCAAAACTTATATGCAGGGAAAAATGAAATGTTCATACTTTCACAAAGAATACTGATTTACAGTGTTAATAATACAAGGAGTGAGGTGAGTGCTTAAAAATGATTAATTTGTCAAAGCAACACAGTTAAACCTATCTCCCATTTTTTTTAAATTCAAGCAGCATTAGATTATCCTTATTTTTTAAAAATGTCATGTGAAATGCTATGCTTTGAAAAAGTATAGCAATATTAATGTAAAAATGAGGGCTCAGATAATATTAAGAAAATAAATTGCATGAATGTTAACAGAAAAATGCAGTGTAATTGTCCCAGAGAGAAGGCATAAACACTCTGTAAATATACACACATATATGTATGTATATAAAGTATATTGAAAACTATAAATACATTATCCTTACAAATGCTTATGGTATCACAAGAATATTTAAATAAAAGGAATGGTAAAAGAATCTGGAGTTTCCTATAAAGAATGAAATAGCAATAGTTGGAAAATATAGCATCTAGGCCAAACTACTGTACCTCAAATGCTGGATATATGAATTTATACCATCATCTTTTTTTTTAAAAAAAAATTTTTTTCATTTGGAAACATAATTTGAATTAATCTTTTCTAGAGAAAGCCCCTGGCAAATGACTATTCCATCATATGAAGATTATTTCCAGTTATTTGTACTGAAATGGAAGTTCACGATTGGAATGATTAAGCCATTTGTTCAGTTCTATGGCAGAAGGAACCCGGGGATGGAGGCTCTGAGAAGCTCTAGGCAGAACTGCCTCACTGAGACAGGGTTGTCTGGAGTCATTTCTTTATTACAAAAGGCTAACAGCAACCTCTCCATTTCTGTTGCCTAATATTTTTCATAATGATTAATGTTTTTGCCCTTCTGCTTGAGGCATATCTCTGCTTTTTGGAAAGGGAGTGACTTATAGACATTTTTTTCTCCTGTAATATTAAATGCCATCTATTCTCTGGTCAAACATAATCTTATGAGAATTCTTATTTCTATTTGATTGCTTGCATTTCTTGTGAAAAATCTAGTAGACATTGCAGAAATCCTAACGTGCTGAGGCCCAGCTCACATCACATCCAGAATACCATTGCCTGATTGTACCAGAAATTACCAGTGTAGTTTTAGCACGGTGAGAGGAAGGAGAAGAATTATGGAATTGGTTTTAATAGTAGGACTATATACTATTTTTCCCTAGCCACCAGAAGTCCTAAACACCTTCCATGCTCAGAGGAAAAATAAAAGAGAACAGGGTAACTGTTAAGGGGCATGTCCTTATCCCATGGATTAAAATGCCAGAAGAGTGATGTGTTATTATGAACTCATTTATAGCACAGAGTTAACACCTCCCTAAAATAATTACAGTTTGAATTACAAAAAATATTTTAGAGATTAAAATCCAATCAATTCTTGCTGCTTAGGGAGAAGTTTCTTGGTGCTTGGCATCAAGCAAAAGCGTCTTCTTTTACAGTTTGTATTTACCATTAACATATGATACACATGGTGCTTTGCTTAAAACAAACTGAATAACTACCTACTAGACAATGGTCTTTGTGCATCAGAATTAGCAAATATAATTCTGTTGGTGCTTCACAAGAAAAGAAACACCTGGGATAGGTCCTAAACCACCTTTTCACTTGTTCCTTCTTTGTTGTTGCTGTTGTTATTGTTTTTCAGACTAATGAAGGCACAGCCCATTAGAACTTCTTTATTTGGACGGTGAACATTTCAAGTCAGTACAAAGACATAGAGATAAAATGAGTTGCCAGCACTGTTGCTAAGTGATGCCTATATGAAGGAAAGTCAAAACACATGCTTGGCCCTATGTTTTTGTGTATATTTAGATCAGAACATTAGATTTTCTAGAAAAGTTATTTCTCCTGAAGAGAAGCAGAACAAATTCAGTTCCCAGATGTTTCATTCTATTGCTTGGGGGATTATTTAATTCCTCCATATCAATTTCTTCATCTATAAAAAAGGGAAATTATGTTTATTGCATTTACATTTTCCTGAATATTCTGTCTGAAGTCTGTTGTCGTTCTTATATGAGAAAATACAATCAGTAGCTAGAAAGAAAAAAGCTGGTTTCTGAAGCAATTGACTTCTTATAGGTGAATGGCATCCATAGAAGTGACTGCTTAGTTAGTATGCCTGCAATGTATTTTTCTCAAGAGCAGAGAAGAGGTCAAAACTCACGCTTACTAAGCTGTATCTGTTTTAGCTGCTATCTTGCTTCTGAGTTGAGATGTCTGTCTGGTTGCTTATGCTGGATTTATACATACTTTGTTTTGCTTCAGTCACCAATATTGTATCCATCCAGGACAGAGGCAGCCTCTGAGATGTGCCAATATTAATAAGCTTTTTTTTTTTTTTTTTTTTAAAAAAAAAAGCTTTTTTAGAAAGGTGTGTGCATTCTGGGAAGAGAAAAGAGTGCACTCAAAAAATGTTCATGTTCAGATGAAACTATGACCATGAAAAATTTTGCTTCTAAGGTCTCTCACTGAGCTCAAATGAACCATAAAGGAAACTGAGATATCTCAAGAAGTGAAATTATGTTGACTAAATATAGTAAATTTGAAATGAACTTGTATTTTTCTGTTGAAGGGTTAGCTAAAAGATTTCACAATATATCCCCCTTGCTACTAAAGTCTTAAAGAAAATGAAGATGTTTAGCTGCTGAGACATAGCATGTACTCACACAGGACTGATATATGTCTGAAATACATGTATCTTACTTGCTGCAATATTAATTGGAAATCAGATTGTATTTCAGAATTTTTTCCCTTTGTATCAAAGTGTAAATATAAATTTTAAATTGTCAATTTGTTTTTATCTTCCTCTAAACGTCGTAAAAGCCACTCTTACTTGTTGCTATAAAATGCTACCTAACCCTCTCTCAACTTTCCTGGTGATCTGCACGTGATCCAACTGAACGAAGAGTGCTCCTGGCACTTCTAATTACAGGCTAATTTGAATATCATTGAAGGGAAATAAAATGTCCAAATACAAAATGACAAAGCAGAACAAGAAAGGTAGGCAACTGGCCTTGATTACAACCTAGAGTTGTCACTAAACATTACACAAATCCTCAGGAACTGTTGTTTCATAAATTATTTGTGACACTTACAATAAATATCGAATTAGATCTCCTACTATGTACTTAAATGAAAATGTTTTTAAAGTAATAACATAATATTATACTTATTATGGCCCTAATAAATCCTCATATAGGATTGATATGATACCTTACAGCCATACTGAATTCCCATAGGCTCACGTACTTTTATAGAGTTCAGTTCACTTCCCTGGGGTTTTGTTTGCTCACTGGGATTGTGTCAATGCACCATTTTGCAGACTTTGAGCCTTTATGACTTTCTCTTGACTCTTAACCTATGTTCAGATGTGTATAGCATCCCTCACACTATTAGTTGGAATCACTTTTTTTTCCAATATCCGCTAGAATATCAGTCAAAATCAGCAATGTGCTTTTATTACACTTCAGAAATAATTACATAATTAATTACATATTGCTACTCTGTTGGCCTGACTGCTTATACAACATGTTATTTTTCATGTTGTTCCATCTGGGAGAAGAACTTGACAAAGAAAGCTTGGTATCCATAGTTCATTTCTTTCTAAGAATATATGAATATATTAAAAAGTACACAAAGATTCTAATAATATAATTGTTTCCTGAGAACCAGTGATTTTTTTCTCCCCTACTAAAAATAAGTAGTTATTAGTTGTTCTGGAGTTAGCAAGTCATATCCAATTAGATGAAAGGCCCATTCAGTGATTACCCAGGCTTTGACAATGGCTCATATTGATTGCAAAAATGCAGAAACAGTACAAGTATACAGTGATATTCACTCAACCTTTAGAGATTTTTACCTGAAGGACTTTATGAGCAAGAGTTCATGTCTTTGTGTTTATATTACTTCTGGTTGGAGACAGAACTTGGCACTGACTTGAAAATTATTTGTTATAATGCAATCTAAATCAATTAATTCTCTTTGAAGAAACCTGGACTTCTCACTCAGATCTCTAAAATGCATTTTTCAAGATCTGTACAATAGTTATTGTGTGGGTGCACAGTTATGGATAGGGTCAGTTTTCCATAGAATGTGCATTTACTAGAACTCTTTCCCAAACTTTATGCATTATGGAATTTCTATTTCTGTCATTCTGTACAAGTGTATCTCCTGTCAAATGTTACTCAGCACTTTAGAATAGACTTCACTCATTTTCCCAAGTTGTTTATTAGATATAGAAATGTACTTACTATAAATCTCACTACAAGTACTTCTCTATCTCTTCAAAGAGTACTAACTTCATCTTTTAAGGTTATCCTTCAAGGAAAGTCTCCTGTTCCATGATAAATGTAGGTGTCTGGATATCCTGAAAATGTTTGTCTCTTCATTTAACCTGAAGAAATAGGACAAGTTGTCTTCTTCTAACTCACTGCTATGTTTTGTTCTACAAATTAGTAGTTAGCTTCTAAGTGCATGCAACAGAATCGTACCAGTCTCATTAAAAAATATCATTTTGGAGAATAAATTTTATCGAATTGTCAGAGATGGACAATTCAAATAAATTGTTAAAATTCTGATTTCTGATCTGTTCTTCATTGTGGTTATTCAGTTCCACTGGGATTTATTACCTTGTATCCTTTTAAAGTGTTGTCTCTTTTAATCCCTGGTGCAGATCATCTCTGTTAGAAGGTTCCAGCCTAGGCAAATCTTTCCTGGTCTCTTACCTGTTTTATGGGGAAGCCTTTGGTTTTAAGTCAGCCTTTCATCTCTTTGACATCTTTCACCATACAAGAATAGAATTTTTCATGATGTTCATGTAAAATGAACATTTTGTAGTTGCTGGCCCAACAAAGGTATAACTTGTTTTAATAACACCTATAAAATCAGCAGCTTTTTATGATACACTTGATTTTTCAATTCTTTTGTCTGACTGAAATTTTTGATGTACTTCCAACCCTTGCTGTATCATTTTTCAACACGAATAGAAACTTAAATTTCTCCACTGAATCTTGTACCTAAAACACAGGCTTGCTCTTACTACCAAAATTCAGACTTTCTTCAAAAGTCTATTTTGGAGAAAGTAGTGATAATTAATCAGCCTAGTGTTGCTTTTTCACATGAAGAAACAAAATATTGTCAGAATTCTGCTTTCTTAGTCACAAGACTCAGATAATGGAGACTTCCTCTTTACAGTAACTTGAAATCTCTTTCAGTCAGCATCTTAACCCTGGCCCATTATTCGTTCTTAACCGAACGAATGTGCTACTGTTTTATTCTTATTGTTTCCTTGAGTTGTATCTCATTTCACCCATTCTCTGCTGTATGCCTTCTTTTTTAAACAAAGGGTGACAAAGGCTCCTTGTTCACTCTTATCTCTGAAGACTAGAACTATTGTCATGATACTGTCATTCTTTCTAAGTTCAGTGGAAGCTGATTTTCAAGATGTTAGCAATAGGCTTAACTGTAGAGTTGTCTTTAACAATGATTGCCTTGCTCCAGCAGATTCTTTCTACATGTTGAAGAGATGTCATGTGAGGATGGAAATGTAAATAAAAAGAACACTATATGATGGTTCATACATTTGCCAGGAGCATGCCATGAGTTGGGTTGTTTGTTTTGTGTACTGCTGTTCATTAGAAAGTAGTCTGCCAACTGGCACAGCAGGTGGGGTGTTGGCCAGCAGCAAATTTTGGACTCCAGCTGCATCATTAAAGCAAATCAGAAGTACTGAACAGATATTTTCCGTGTAATCAAACAGGCAGAAATATTCAGATATTGCATTATTCACTGCTGACTTGAACTGTCTAGGCATATTTGGAATATTTTATTTTTCTACTGCTGTTCTCCACTGCCTGGTGTCAAAGATACATTCTAAATTGTTTGACAGGAATGATTGTTTGACAGGATAGACTGTATTATTTTGAATTTTAACTCTGAAGAGTTGGAAATACACTAGGCAAGAAATAGCTGGCAGGTTCTTTAACAAATGTGTAGTCACAGAAGTCTCCCTTACATCTTCCCATAAAATCAGAACATGTTCCTACTGTGTTGTTTGCTAAAGTTATGAGTGATCCAAAATAAGAATCCAAAAAGAGTCCTTTCTTGAGTAAGTGAAATAAGTAAAAATCAAAATGTCAGATCAGTTGTCACTTATGTAAATTTTGGTATTTATAAGCTAGGCTAGACCTTATTGAAACAAAGAGACTTTGACCTCCATTCATCATTGAATAGTCATAAATTTTCTGCAGTATTTCAGGCATTGACAGAAGGTTGAAAACGCCTCCTTTCCTGGAGGATGGATGGACCTTATTCAACAGTGCAATGCCCTGGCTTCCCTTATCAACCATTTGTACCCACCGGAGAGAACGGAGCAGATGTTTCTCGTTATCCGAAGCCCCACACTGTGACCTTGTCTCCCACCTCACCAGGATGGGCGGAGCAGCAATTGCACCACTTTGTCCTGTGGGACCTTTTTATCCCTTTGCATTTAAGATCACCGTAAATTACTGTTCACCACAGTTTTTCAAGAAGAGCAAAGAATAAGTTAAAATATTTACTGTATTCCTATGTTTTAAGTGCTGTGGAGCAGTGGATCTTCCATTGTGTGCTGCTGAAGTATGCTGGGGGATGCATGTGTGAGAAGAAAGTATATATGTGAAAGCTTCAGCACAGTCTGAGAAACAGGGAAGTTCAGTTGTAGTGCACACACCTGGGCTTTAAAAGATGTGAAGCTGTGAGAAGGAAAATGGTTTCTGGTTTTATTCCTCCTCTGCTTAAGGAAGACCATTGCACAAAATCATCGTAGAAAGTATAATCCCATCAATAAATTTCACTTCAGAGCTAACATGACCTACAATGCCGCTAGATATTTTCTAGCACCTGGAACTACGGATAGCTACAAATTCCTTCTTACCCATAGAGATGATCTAACTTTAAAATAACAAAAAAAAAAAAAAAAAAAAAAAAAAAAAAAAAAAAGTATTACTGATGTAGAAGGGTTGAATATGTTCTTTTTTAAATATCTACCTTAAAATATACAGCACAGTGTAAGACGTGCCAACACAGTGTAAGAAACTGATAGCACTTACAAGGTCTTTTATTTGTCTGTTTTGTTTTGCTTTCTCAACTTGTAAATTAGAAAAGAAAAAAAAAAAAGTGTTTCCTGTTTAAAATGTCTTATTTCCATGGCTTAGAAGTCCTCAGCTGTTTTTTTGGTCAGATAGATTTGGGATGGGAAAGAGACTACCTCTCCTACATTTGGATTAAGCAGTTTCTCAACTTCTTTGATAAAAGCTATTGGTACTTATCATGAGGAGCAGGGAGTGAGATATATGACACTACAACCCTAGAAGAGCAAATTAGGCCTTTCACATGGGATGTGCTAAAGCCTCATATATATTAAAAATATGCTCACTTGATAATACTATAGCCTGGGAGACAGGAAATTCATCTGAGATCTAAGATACCCAAGTTTATGGTCATGATCATAATTAAAAGTGGATTTAAGTGAAGGTTTTTGAGTTTTGGGAGCAGAGGATTTCAATAGCTCCTGACTGTTCCTACATAAAACATTTTTTATGAGATTCCAAAAGTCTTCCTAAACAGTATTTCCCATGGCATCGCTATTTCTCATCCAGCCCTAGTCAAAATTCTGTAATACACTAGTAGCAGTAGAGATACACATACATTTGGCGGAAAAAAAATCTTGCTATCTTCTTTTTCTTGCACAGCTCACTGAAAGGGTAGAAAGAGAAAAAAAATCTTTCTGCAGGGAACAGAAGATCAGTCCTCTGACTGATACTAATACTTATTTTTCACAGCCATCTATTTCTTTTGGCTTTCTCTCTACACTTGATTGTTGTGGTGTGACAGCAGTGATTCTTTTGGTTAGAACAGCTTTGTCACACCCTTCGACCATGCCTGACAGAGGTCTAGGTATCCAAAATAGGGACCAATTTATTACAGAAAGAGGTGTTCATGCGGAAATAGATACACAATCTCAACCAAGTTCCAGTGTACCACTGGGCCACTGTGTATCAAAAACTATTTTTGTGTTTAAATCTGTGTGAAATTGCCCATGCAACAATAATCTGCGCAAGACAGAATTGTTTAAAAGGAGAGAAAATGGATTTGGAAGAGTGTTTATGTAACAAACACAGAGATTACTATTTCTCTTGTACTAAACTCACTAAGGTGTTGTTATTTTAGTTTACAGAAGAAAAGAGATGTCAATATCTAATACTCCATGAAAGCAATTCCTGTGATTGTTTTTTAAAGGACACTGATAACTCCTTTAGCATGAAAGTGCTTGTCCTTCCCCAGCAGAGTCCAGGCGGTGTCCATCCCTCTCCTCCACTGCTCAGGGCTGGACCTCTCTCTCCTGCTCTCCCCTCTGTTGCCATTTCTCTCTTCTAGATAGATACTCTTCTCTTCTTCCTCTGCTGTCCTGGTTCAGTGTCCTTACACACTTAGTTAATATGCTTTGTAGACTTCTCAATCCTTTTTCTGAATGTAGGTTATCTCTTAGGCCTTTCATAGACCACTTTGTCTGATTCCTTAAGTTTGATCTGCTCACAACTTCCTTAATTTTTTTAGTTTACATATGACTTCAGACTCTGAGTTACAGTGTCATAGGCTATATTTTGCTAATTTCAGCTGAGACAGAATTTTTAATCATGCTAAATATTAAAGTCTGTTTCAGTATATAGATGGGAATATGTATTCATACAAGCATTTCACCCAAACAAGGCATTCTGCCTATTCTATTCTATTCTATTCTTCTGTTGGAATACAATGCTTAGCTTCCTCTCCAAATTGTTTGAACTTAAGGGTTATGGTTGCCATGGAAACAAGTGACAGTCTGTTTCAGCATCAGATATTTTCTTTGTTGCAGAAGTGGGCTCAGCAAAATGTACAGATAAATTGAAAATCCAATCTGCTGAAGCCCGTATTATAATGGGGAAGATTCCTTACTCTTGCCCAGTAAACAGCTTTGCAATACAACTGTTGCTAGAGTAAAGGGGAAAGTTTTAAGTAATTATATGAGGGTATCTGTAGTCACAAAGATAAAAACAAATAATACAATTTTCAATAGCTGTCTCATCCTAGATATTGATCAACAACACAGTCTACCATGACATTCTCTCAGATAAGAATCGGAAGGTAATTTAGTCATTTTAGTCATAATGGATTATTATAACTTCAGAAGTATCTGAAAGAGTGAAGCAATAGAACTTTGCTGTAATTCAGCAAGTACTTAATGCAACAATTGCTGTCTCCTATACAGTTGGAGTGGCCCATTCTGCCCAACAATCCCAGGACTTTGTTTCATCCCAAGTTCTGCCTGTCTCTAGCAAACAGCTGTTACCCCACTCACAGAAGAGGCAAAGCAATCTACAACACCGTAACGCACTGGACATGACTTTGCATTCCCTCCTGATAAAATTCCCATTAACTCCAGAAGCAATTCCTTACTATCTAGAAGTCTGTATTGCCATGCAAACCAAGGGAAAATGCAGTCACCTCAAACCTGCTTCTGCTTTGTCAGGGTGCAGCCTGCTGAAGCGCCGCGTCTCCCAGAATAGGTGTAAGTGACAGAGTTCAGTGCAAGACAGGTGCTCAGTGTCACGTACGAATGTTGGCTCAGGAATGTTAGAGGAAACAGTAAATCAGTGTTAAAGCTAATATTTGCTTTACACAGGTGTAAAATGGTATCAACTGATATGGTGCAAGACAACACCATAAGTGGAGTATTTTGACTAAGTCCAGCATTCTCAGTGGCCGCCAGCTATGTTGTCTAGTTCAACAGTGAAGATTTAAAATCAAAATGTTTGCAAGTCCTTCTTCGTCTAGTCAGGGCCTCAAAAAATTGTGGTTATATAACTTGCTGAGTGTATGTAGAAATGCATAAATTGTGTATTTATTGTGTAATCGGTTTTCATGCTAGCTATATTTACAGCAGTCTCTTCAAAAATATGCTTCTGCAAACTGAAATTCAAAAAATTTAGAAAATTGTAACATTTTAATGAACTTGCTGCTTAAATTCTTTCTGAGTGGCCTTAGATTTTTCAGGTACTTATCAACACAGTTAAATCAGTTCAAAATCCATACTGCTGCATAGGCATATTACTGTGTTTGTAGAAAAATGCGTGATTTGCAGATATTGCTTGTTAAATATCTGCAAATACGAGGTGGGGGAATGAGGAGTATGTGAGATAGCTCTTAGTATAACTTTTTCTATGGTGAAATAAATATTTCAAATACATATATTTGGGGTATCCAAGAAACCAGAAGAAATGCCTGCTGAGAAACCCCAGGAGTTTTATTCAATGTTCAAAGCCGTAAAGCTATATACTGCAATAAAAGTCAACAGTGTTCTAGACAGATATTCTCCACTAAATTTAATGTTTTTCAAGGATGAAAATTATTTTAAAATTTGAATTTATGTTTATTATAAATTAAATCTAACAAAAGGTAAAGAAAGGGTTCTGAGACCTCTCTGAAATTCACACTTCTGTTGGGACTGTCCAGGGAAATCCTAAACAGAGCAGAAATCATCTGTTCATTGTGGAGGGGGACACATTCCAGCTACTTTAATCTAAGTGGCGAGTGGGGGAAACTGAATTCCATATTTACCTGTGCTAGCTGCGCTAATACACTTTTCAAGTGACAAATATGAGCGGAAATTACCCTTTTTGGCTGTACACCATCATACTGATGTTTCATGGAGATACTAAAAAACTCAAAGCTGGGCTTGTCTTTTAAATTTAAAACATCTGTTTCCCTTAAGTTTATAATTCCATCATTCCATCAGAGCAGAAAAATAAAAGTGAAACTGGGCTTAAGATGGCTACAGATTCCACAAAAAATTAAGAGGTTTGTTCATTTTTATCTGTTGCATGTGTGAAAATGGGCTTATATTGCTTAAAGTTTAAATAGAGTTGAAGATTAGAATGAAATGCATGGAAAGGCAGTTAATTATACAATCTGATACAAGCTGCTGAAGCTGAGAAAGCAGTATACCTCTAAAAGGAGAAATGATATATTTGTCATAGAATACCTTGAAGAAGTCTGATTTACATTTGAAAGCCAGATGAGTACTGCCAAAAGGATTGTTTTTTTTTACAAAAGAGAGTAAACTGGAATGACATTATAAGCATGAGAATTTCAAGCTACACATAAAGAGATATATCAGAGGAGGAATTAATGTTAACATCATTATTTTAATTTCTTTCTAAGTCTACTGCAGCCACTGACTTGATATTGTTGTGCAGCTGTTCTTATGTTTTAATTGAAATTAGTTCTTATTCCCAATTTCTCCATGAGAAATAATCAATCTTGCCTTGGTTGTGTGGCAAAGTGTTTTTCTGGGCCTAGTTGTATTTTTATTAATCAGTGGCTTACCTCTGGTAAGTCACTGAGACAGTAACCTACTGACTAGGCAGATATACGTCTTTTTCTCATAACATAACAGGAGGGGTGTCTTGGCGTATACGTGGTATGTTCAAATAGTCCTAATCATCCCCCAATTCCTCCCTTCAAGTCAGTAGCTCACTCAAAGCAAATCCATTTGCTTAGAAGCCTTATATGACAACTCTGAAATCTGTTTTTCTTCTTCTTTTTTTTTTATAACATATGCACCCACCCCTGAGCGGGTGCATTAATGCACACATACAACACCCCCCCTTGTTTAAGAAGCAGAATTATCTAGTTTTTCATACCAGAAACAGGTGTAGGTTTTGTTGATTACTGGAGCGCGCCCATATCAATCTGAACTCCCCAAATACAGGACAGATCTCCGCGGCTCATTGCGTGGTCCCAGCTACATGGGAAAGGTACAGGTGAACTAAAGTGACAATGACTGGCAAAACTTGGTTACATGTGAGATAAGTAAATAGATCTTTCACAGTGATGAGCACGACTGTAGGAGTGATGATCATGACTCATATTCCCCTTATTTATTGGCAGGTTATGTAGTGATGTGGTGCTTTGAGCTATGTTGAAGGGTAAGAGGAAGGCAGCGTGCCAGGAAGGAGAGCAGAGGATGCTCACAGCTGGGAGAGACACTGCAAAGCAGGGGCTGGGATACAGCTGGGAAGAGCAGGTGGAAGACAACCATGATGCAAAAGGAGAATATAAAAAAAAATAAAAAAAAGAGGGGTTGAGGAGGTGGTTCTAAGGGGCTACATAAAGTCTGGTGCAACCCAGAAAGCTACTGAAAGTTGCTCACCTGAAAGTTAAACTAGAGGAAAGTAGCCATCCTGAAAGCCTACGGGAAAAAGGAGTTTTGCTTATATACCTCAGGCTTCTGTTCTATTCTATCAGATACTCTGAGTTTTCTTTGTCTAAATCGTTTTGAAGTTAACATTCCGATAAAACCCATCTTTTAAAATTCAAAAAACTTTGGTATTTTTACATATCCTCATTTTGAGAAAAATGCGCAGGTTGTTGAATCTTAAATCTCTGACCAATTCACTCTTGGCTCAACATACCGCAAGCATAATCAGTACATATCCAAAAAACTAGGTAGCCAGGGATCTAGTGATTACGATATTATGAGAGATTACTTGCTGAAAGACTTGTAATCTTATTAAAACCTTATGAGCGGTTAACAGACGTGCGTGTGCTCCTCTGGCGAGCTTTTGGCCGGAAGCACACCAGCACTCTGCCCCGTGCCTGAATTTTAGCTCCAGTTGAGTTTGTGATTAGAGTGATGAGAACCTTCTGGCTGATGGTAGATAAACCATAAAATAGTGTACAAAAATGGGACAAGAAAGCTGAGGGAACGTATCCAATAATGCAAGCAGAAACTGAGCTGCAGTGACAGAGGAGAACTGGTAATGTGCAGTTAAGCAACAAACACAGGTTTGTAACATTGGATGCTTTTTTTATATTTTGCCCAATCTGCAGTTTTAAAAATGTCTTGTGGAACAAGTAATGGGATGAATTTTGTGTGTATTGAAAAGCCACTCTGAATTATGAATTTAGGATACACTTGTGGAAGTACAGGTAATACAACAATAATACAGCAAATGATGAGTATTTGGGATAATTTATTTTATTTATAATTTTTATTTTATAAAATAAAATTATAATTTATTTTATTTTTATTAGAAGTTCTCTAACGACCTGTTTATTTACAATATATGTAGAAACTTTGAGAAATGATGTGAAAGGAATAGGAAAGTAAAAGGCATACGAGGATATCTGAGAAAAAAATTGAGAAAAAGAAAAACAGTCTGTGAGAAAAAGTGATGAGATTCATCCAAGATGTGCAACTGTTTAAAAGACAAACATGGTCACAGTTTGCTCTAGTGGCCTAATCCTCACTAGAAGAGATTTAATGCCTTTACACACAGTAACTGTGAGACCTTTTCTGTGATCCTGTGTATATATCTGATTACACATGAAAAATCATTCAAAGTATTATAAGTGCAGAGAAGAGAATTTGGTGTGAGGATCAGATAAACAGAGTGGATACCAGAAGACCTTGACTTGCTTAACCTGCAACTGAGGAATACATTATTATTTTTTACAGATATATCAGAGACTAAATACAATTTGAGAAATTAAGGCTCATTTGACACTTTCTGAAGTATTTCATTGTCTTAAAATAGTAGGTAGTTTGTAGCAACATCTTCCCTTCAGACTGAAGTTAAAGTAAGTGACAACTACTTCAAAGTTTGGATGAATTTCAATACTATATATAACTGTGTTACTAATTCCCTAATCAAAAAAAAAAAAAAAAGAAAAAAGAAAAGAAAAAGAAAAAAAAAGAAAAAAAAAGAAAAAAAAAAGACTTCAGGCAATTTAACATACTATGGAAAAGAAGTAAACTACCAAATGAATGCAGTCTTATTGCGAACTACATTCTTATGTCTCCTTCCTAACCTTTTGTTTTCCAAAAATGTTGTTTTTACATTATTTGTATCAATATGCTTCTATAACTTTTAACCAGGGAATGAGAGCCTTTAAAAAGAAAAATAAAATTTATTTCTTCTGTGCACATTAACTTGTACCTCTCTTATCATCTTCAGAATAACAGGAAAATATCTTCACCTTTTCAAATAAAAACTTAATAAATAAATAAATACTTAATAAATACTAAATACTCAATGTCACAACATTTGATTTATTCCCACCAAGAAAAAGACATAGTGAGGAAGAAACATGAAATTCAGCATACTGATATGATTTAAGTATATATTCAAAGAAAGGATAGCTTTAGAGTCTAATAGAATATTGCCTCAGCATTGTCCCATCTTCTTACTCTGCTATTTTTTTATTGCTTTGAATATCTAAGAGATATTCTTAAGTTGAATTTTAAGGGAAACTCTCAATATGGCCGTTAGGAAAGGGGCAAAAAAAATACATGATTTTACTGAAAGTCCTTTATTTAAAATTCTCAAAGTGAAAGTACTAGAAAGAAGTCAGAAAAATTATCTATCTGTTGAAATATGCAGCCTTTATGTAATACCTCTGGGAAAGTAAATGTAAGTCTCTCTGTGGTAGTTCTTTGGGATCTTCAAATATCAGGATTTTGATAAAAAGGCAGCTATATTGCAGTTTTCATGATTTGGACCTTTATTCAGTTTACTAATAAAAATCTATCTCTCTGTCTAGAGCAGATAATGCTGCTGTTGCTGTTTGCACATGGTTTCATTAGTACAAGTTCCCTCCGTCTCCACTTATCAGTATATATCTGTGATCTTTATTGGGGTGTTCTGTGAGAAGGCTAGCACGTAAAAGACTTTACCCTCATATCAAATGGGCTGAAATACAGCATTTCCACAGCTGTGTGCTCAGGGTAGGATTAGACTGGACCTAAAAGGTACGGTAGGATGAGAGCTGTTTCCATGGCACAAAATCTAGACGCCCATTCCTGAAGTATTCCTGAAATAGCCCCGCATAAGTTGAGTCGTTTACGGGATCAGCTCAATTTAAGGGATTGTATCCAGCATCTTAATGTATGTTCCCAAATGTAAATTGATAATTATAAAAATGATCTTCAGATTTATATTAATGGCATAGGCAAAGGATATTCAAAGGTTAGTGGTTTATAGAAGATTATATTTTACAGAGTGATGAATAAATTAACAAATGCAAAGAAGACTGAAATACTTTTGCTGGCTTTATAAATTAGGCAAACAAAGCCTTGAGGATCACAGGCTGTCCTGGTCTTTCCTAGTCTAAGCTGTATGTATTCTTGTTAAACAATCTATCGGAACGGGCAGAATCTGAAAAACAGTTTGCCTTTCGTATGCATGAAAATTAGCACAAAACTGTCTCGTATTGACCACCATAACTACTTCCTCCCTTTCAAATAAATGAGCAATAAACACTCCTGCGGTCCTTCCTGAAGCTAGTGACAAAGAGCAAACAGAAGAACAGGAGTCCATAGCCTGTGATTTAACCTAAGAAATCTATGGTTTCTTTTATAACTTAAATTAGGCCTCTTACATGTGCATTTTGAAGGGACTTTTTGATAATTGATTTTCTGGTTCCAAGTCTGAAACAATAAACAGGAGAAAGGAATCTGGATGAGGGAAAAAGCAAACATCAGATGGAATATAATGTACTAAAAGCCCAGTCTGGCTAAATTCAACTTTATGGTGATTTGAAACTCAAAAAGGAAGTATACATACACAGGAAACTTGTCAAATTACTCAGGATTAGTATAAAAGAGCTACTGTAGCATGAAAAGACAAAATCAGGAAGGATAATGCACAAAGTAAACTACTGTGAAACTCAGAAACAAGAAAGAAAAGCTGCACATAAATTAGGAAACAAAAAAGGAATGCATTTGCCAGATCCTCAGTGAGAGTGGAAGGCTGATAATAGATCATGACTGGAAAGACAAGTTTTTGAAGCTTTTCTTGCTGCTGTTTACACTAACATAAGCAGCTGTGATCAGAAGCTTAGTACAACAGCATATAGACAACTGTGATAATTTAGCGGCATATAAAAATGAAGAAGCTAAAATGAAGATACCAGTGAGAGAATATTTAGATTTGTTAAATCCTCTCAGATTAAGTGGATCTAAAGAAACTGATATAGGCTAATTAAGGAACTGTGCATCCTTGGATATTTAAAAGACATCTTTCAGAATTTGTGAAGGAAGAGAAAAAAATCCAGAAAATTAGAAAGCTACAAATGTAGATAATATCTTTAAAGAAAAAAAAGAGAAACAAAGATGATTAGGAATTTCAGATAAGTCAGCCTGCCTTCTGTATGGAGAAATATCCAGAAAACATCAGATCCTGGAACAAAAAAGTCAACCATCTATTTTTTAAGTAGGAAATGAGTAGCAGTCAACATGCATCTGTCAAGAACAAAAAAATCAAACTGACCTGGTGTTTTTTTCTGACAGGACAAAAATCCTAGTAGATGAGAGAAAAGTAGCAAGTGTCATATGCCTTACTTACAAGATCAGACACCAGAAGGTCTCTAACATTTTCATAAGCAAACCAAGCAAACATCATCTAGATGAAACCGTAATAGAAGGGTGCATAGATAGTTAAATAATATTGAACAAGTTATCATCAAACTGGAAGGCTGCATCAAGCAGGACAGCTAAGGAATCTGTCCTAGATGTCCTACTAGCCAATATTACAGTTAATGCCTTGGACAATGGATGAGAAAAATATTAACCAGCTTGTAAAGGATATGAAAATGGAGGAAAAGCACTGGGCCTTCAAGCACACTAAATGAGTTGGAATCAGTCCACTGGAGAGTAACAAGAATGTTCAAAGATATACAAAAATGTTGAAATAATTGGGATTGTTTAGAACAGAGAAGAGAAAACTGAGAGGATAGCATGATAATGATCATCAGGTGTGTTAAAGGCTGTCACTAGGAAGAAAATAGACTGCTGTGTCTGCAAGGAATAGGACAAAAGTAATGGTCACAGACCCATCCAAGCACATACGCTTCAAATGATTCTATTGATCTCTGTAGTTATAGAGATGCACTGCCAGAAGTCAGAGCAATCTATTGTTTTCTGACAAATAAAGGAGTATAGCATGCCACCAACAACCTGGATCTGTAACCATTAGCCAGACCAACATACACAAAGTACAGAAAGAATTGCACTGAACTGAGATATTGTCTCATCTGTCAAATATTTGTATTTCATTATTTTATTCTTTTAGGGTTCTCTAACTGATTACAGATACAGCAGTAACTGTGTAGCAAAGGAATCACTCATAAGAATTTTTTGTTTTGGGGCCCCGTGATATTCGGATTCATTCTGAAGGCAATTTATATACACACTGCCAGATACTTCAGAGTAGCTAGCTATTTCCAATATACTTTAATGTGCAGGTTTAGTCATCTTGATGGGTAAGCAAATGTCAGAAATCCCTGTTCTTTCTGCTAGATTTCACTAATGTAGGAACAATCAATCAGCACCGTTCGCTTAACTCCTAGTCTAACATTGTGTTTACAGTGGAGCGTTTGTGACGCTGCCTGTCAGTTCTCATCACCTTTTGATCAGTAGCTTCTCAGCTATGGCACTGCCAGAAGCAGTTGACTTTGATGATAGGAGTGCCTTTAATAGAGCTCGCTTCTGTGTAAGTTAGCCATTTCACAGTAGACATAATAAATTATGTTAACTTTTAGAGACAATTAAAAGTAGGCAACCTGTAGAGTTTCATGTTTTAAACTAGCTTCTAGCAAATGTAAACCACTTGTAGGGCAATTTCTGAAATGCAGTTTCACAGAAATCTTAAACATGATCAGATATAAAGTTCTGAAATATAAAGTAACCTGTATGTATGACATACAACTTTTCTAGGAACACCTTCAGATCCCCAACTCCCCCAAAATATAAATTCTGATTTTTCTCTCGAATACATTGTAACTATTATACTCTCAGATCTAACAAGGCCGGTATAATATTTGTTGAGGCAGGAGAGATGCTTTATCCTGCAGAACTTTCATGTCTATCTGTTCATATAACTGTCTTCTCTTTCAAAAATAAAGTGTTATTTATTTCTGGAAAGTTTCTCTAACATCATGTTCCTCATTACATAAATATTTTAACATATTAAAAGTTCTTCTGCACAAGTAAAAATATATCCAGTTTTCCAGGATACTAATGTTTTTCAGAAAAAGGGCAGAGATCACTTAAGTCACAGCTGCGTAGGGAGAGTTGTTGTCTCTAGCTAGTACGTCCCAATATGGCCTTTAAGTGTTCATTGGGTAAGTTCATTTAAGTGTTTGCATTGTAATTCCTTCATAAGACACCACACAGTGTTATATGCACGTTCTGATACTGCGTTATAGTCATTACTACAAAGAACCTATCATAGTGCTGCAACCAGATGCAATGCTCCAGCAAATGAGGAGGATGAGGATTGCTGTAGACACATTGCTGCCTGTGTGTGTCATATAGCCTTTACAAACTGGAGAAATGAGCAGAAAGGAACCTCATGAAGCCCATTAAGAAAAGTGGAGAGTCCTGCACCTGAGGACAAAAAGCCTTATGCACCAATCAATACATGCTAGGGGCTAATCTGCTGGAAAGCAGCTCTGCAGAGAAGGAGCTGAGGGTTCTGGTGGACAATTTTACACTGAGCCAGCAGTATGCTCTTATGGCAAAGAAGGCCAGTGGTACCGTGAGCTGCATTAGGCAGAGTATTGCCAGCAGATCGAGGGAGGTGATCCCTTCCCTCTGCTCAGTCCTAGTGAGGCAAATCTGGCGTGTTGTGTCCAGCACTGGCCTCTCCAGTACAGGAAAAACATGAAGCTACTGTAGTGAGTCCAGGAAAGGACCACTAAGGTGATTAAGGCATCACTTGAGCATCTCTGATATGAGGAGAGGCTGCGAGGGCTGGGGTTGTTTGACTTGGAGAAGAGAAGGCTCAAGAGGGATCTTGTCAACGTTTATAAATAGGAGGGTGGAAAGACGGCAGAGCCAGAGTCTTTTGCAGTGGTGCTCAGTGATAGGACAAGAAGCCATGGGCACAAATCGAAACAGGAAATTCTGTCTGAATCTGAGGAAACACTTCTTCCCTGGAGCGTGGCTCGCACTGGAACTGTTGCCCAGAGACACTGTGGAGTCTCCACCCTTGGAAATAAACAAAACCTGACAGGATAAGGTCCTGGGCAACCTGCTGTAGATGACTCTGTTCAAGCAAGGGAATTAGACTAGGTGATCTCTAAAGGCCCCTTCCAACCTCAATCATTCTGTGATTCTGATCTTTATTTTTGTTAAATTTAATTTTAATCTGAGTTTTTGTCCTGGTCAGCAAGTCATTTTCTTCTATACTTTCTATATATACTACATACATATTTGGGATATAAAATGCTGAGAATTGCTACCTTTTTCAAATAAAATTTAACTCATATAGAACTTTTCTGAAATCTAGCCATAACATGATCCATTACTCCCCAAAATACCTTTCAGATTTCAAATAAAAAATCATTTTTACTTGTCCATGTTATGCAAGTTAAAAATATCCTTTATTTAGCAACAAGTCTTTCAGAAAAAATGTTGTCTTTAAAAAGCAATAGATTTCCACGTGTTACATTAGGACAGGATGACAGGGCATCATTTTATCTATTGTATTGGTGTCTTTGGCTTCCATTCATACAAGTATTCTTTCCAGGATTTGAGCCCGAATGTTAGAGAATAGCCTACACAAGTAAATGATGCAAAATCCAGGAGACCCGAATCTGTGTGAGACTCTGGAAGTGACATAGAGAAACAAATCAAAAAGAAGCATAGAGTACGGTAGCACATAGTGTAAAGCTGTTTATCTTATGTTTATCTGCTTCCTTTTTCCAGCCTAAATTAATTAAATTAATCCTTAACAGGTTTACATCTAATTGTTCTTGTTGCAACAGTGTTTTCATTTAGTGGTTTTTCTTTCTCTCTGGGCTTATTCCTCCCACATTCTAACCTGCAGCAATCATATCTCTTCTCAATGTTACATTCTTAAAAAAAAAAAAAAAAAAAAAAAAAAAAAAAAAAAAAAAAGAGAGATTTGCTACTGTAGAATAAACTCTAGGTAGAGATTATTTAAAATTTTTGTAGAAAAGTACACATGGAATAAGGTCATGATTTTCAGTAACCTTTGCTTTTCTGAATGAGATCCAATACTGTGTTTTGCCTTATGGAGCTGACACACCATGGGGTAGAAGGCGCCTTGTAGCTTTCTGATAGACATTATTCTAATAATAGATCGGTGTAACATTAGAGTCTGTCAAGTATAAGGAATTTCTCCCAAGAATATTAAATCTCTAAAAGGCAAGAAGACGAAAAATCAATTTACCAGAGTTAAAGTAATCAGTACATAGCTAACTCTGATCCTTCATACGCTGGTGAGCACGAGTGTGTTGTGATCATCTTCTGTTTTGATCACATGCTGCCTTTAATCCTGCACATACTCCAGTTTATACTCCAGTCAAGGTGTGACATAGGTGGTGAAGCAGTTTCGTCTAGTGAAGGAGCAAGGATTTTCTGTGGATAGTCTCATTCTATTCAAGAATTAATTTTTTTTTTTTAGTTCCTGGTGCAGAAACAAAAAGATTGGTGAAAAAAAATTAAGTATCTGTGTTGATCAGCTTTTTCATTTGCCATTTTTGTACCATATAGAGTGAGGTAGGGTCCTTGCAGAGCAGAACAAATCACAGTGCCTTCTGCAAACATCATCAAGAAACTCTTACCACCATGCCTGAGTAGTTTTAAAACTAAAGGTTGTACTTATTTCTAATCAAAGAGATTCTCTATTCTTCTAACAAAGTTAGACTGTAGCTTAGTATTTGTAGGAGGAAAGGGATGTTGAGGATAGGACACTTTTGAAAACAACAGAGAAAAAGAAATCATGTGGCTAAGACTGTAAAAACCCTACTTTAGAAAAACTTAAAATGCTTTAAGTATACCAAGGATAATGTGAAGATTTATGCTGCTTAATCCTATTTTGCTTATCTTCCTTTATGTACTCAGGTGAAATGTAATATACTTCCTGGGCTGACTTTGAAATAACCTGAGGCTACCAAAACAAAAACACTTAGAATAACAATTTATTTTACAGATGCTTTTTGAATATAACTGCAAAGCAAGCACTTTGGGACAGTCTCTTATGATTTTAATGATTTTGCCCTTTTTTTCCCCCCCAAGGAAAACATTTAATGTAAAATCATGTATTATCATATGAATCAAAACTATTGATCGTATTTGAATAGTCTTTTTCTTGGACTTCTGATGAATTGGACTCAAGTTCATTATTATTCTGGGTGATCATTCCCCCTCCTTCTTGGGAGGAAGTAAGTGCAGATTTGCCTTTTATGGCTTATGTCATGGAAAATATTCCCAAATATTTGTCAGCAATCCTACAGTTAATGCTATATAAATTACTGGAAAACTCATTCAACTCTCATAATCTCTTATATTTCACAGTACATCTGACATATTCCAGATAAAATAAAATGCATTTAAGTGTTTCTGTTCCTACATAAGGTAAATAAATTTTTCTTTTAGCTACTTCCTACATTCATTTTTCAATTTAAATAATTTTGGTTTTTAAATATGACTGTATGATCTATAATATATACAAATCTATTAATCTTATTCAAAAAATTTAAACCACATATAAAAGAAGCTTATTTAACCATACTATGAATTTAGATGAGATCAGAATTTAAATTTAACGAGACATTAGTTATATTGTCAGTTATCATCAATAAGATTTACTGTTATTTTAGAATAGTATATATATGGAAAATAGGACAAAAAGAAATATTAGTTTAATTAAGGAAATCATGACAGGCCTTCTTTATACAGATGAAAATCTGGTGGCTTTGCTACCAAATATTTCACATTGAAATATTATTTAAGTATTAAAACATTCATAGGATACTAGCTGAATATAAAACTTAAAGTGATTGTGTTAAAATAGGAACTCTTGTCATTTAGAGATACTCCCAGGAAACCTCCTCATTTAAATTTGAGCTCAGTTCAGCTGGATTTGAGGTTTAAAATGATTAATGTAACTTGACAAAACCTTAGGCAATCTCAAAACAAGAATAAATTCTTTAAAAATGTTCAATCATGACTATCAAGCCTCTTAGCAGATTGCCTGAATGATTTTAGGCCCTTCCAGAAGTTTATACTTGTTTATGAAGTTCATAGATGATAAAATTCAAATTTTAATCTATTTCATTCTTTGTATAAGATCCGTTAGTTGGTTTATTACAATAATGATTTTTTCTATTTATTTCACTGAAATAAACTCTTCTCATTCTTTTCACACTTTTCTTTCCTTAAACAATATTCTCTTTGCTTTCATGAACCTTTTAATATACCCATATGGCCAAGGTGAAACAAAATTCCTCTAGACTTTGTAGAATAACATATGAGCTCTAATATTTGTTTCTTTTTTTAATTTGAAAACTAGTGATATTTCTCTCAACAACCTCATCAAAGATAACAATAAGCTCTTAAATCTGTTGTCTATATCAGCTTCTTATGTCACCTAAAAAAATGAAATTTTATTTTTTCAGAGAAGTTTTTCATTTTAATTTTTAGGATGTGACAGCTTTAAAAAATCCAACAAATATTGGACACCATAAACCATTTCACTTTTTAAGACTAAAAGTTATAATATATTTGGGGTCTGACATGTGTCTAATAATTATGTAGCAGTTTAAAGTTTGGGGTTTGTCCTATAAATGCTACTAGGTATGCATAGGTATGGGGTGAAGATATAAATTCAGTCTCACTGTTCAGGTGTCTAGAAGAATAGTCTCCAAGGAAATTCTCAGTAGAAAGATAAAGTCTAATTCCAAGAGGAAATCTGACTCAGCTGCTGAGACTCACCCTCTCTCCACAAAACTGTATAATACAGGTACAATAATATGGAAAAACTCTTTAGTTTAAGAAAAAAGGCAAGACTCTGTCCCCAGGCTGACTTCCTATGTGAACTTGTGCAATGTGTTTAGGACTGAATCTCATTTAGCTGTGATTTATTGAAAGATATTGAAAGTCTTAAACAATAATTTCGTCTTCCTGCTTCTCAGGGCTGCTTAGAACTGTAGTAAGTGAAGTGAGGTCATCTCCAGAGACTCATCAGTCCATGTAAGTGACCATGTCCACTCCTGTGAAGAGTTTAAGAAACTAATAGTCCTCTTTGGATTCAATACACCTAAACTCAGCTGAAGTTGCATATTGCAGCTGTCCCTCTTTTGCTCATCTACTGGTTGGAGCATTCAAAAGGTTAATACTCTGAGCATGGGAAGGATGAACATTACAACAGGGAAAGGGAAACTAGGAAGCGTGCATGTTACAATTCTCATTTTATATTCCTATTATTGAGTTTTTTTCTCTATAGATGTACTCTAAATGCATAAATATTCTTTCTTTTTATGTAATAAGTAGAACTAGACTAATAATGATTCTTGAATTAGACTGTTATACTGACAATAAATTCTTGACTTTACTTGTATATATAAGGTATATTTCCTCTTTGCTCATAAACAAGATTTTGAGTGGAAGATCATCTAATTTGGGTGTCTAAGTCTGAAGCTGAACTCTACCCTAGGTGTTGGCTCCTTCCTCTAGAATCTTCTGTTTCTTCTTTTTACTGATGTTAACCCATATATGTCTCTGCCTGTTGAGACCAGAAACCAAATTCTCATCAAGTCTTCTGTCCTATCCACTGTGAGAGTGATGGAGCACTGGAACAGGTTGCCCAGAGAGGTTGTGGAGTCTCCTTCTCTGGAGATCTTCAAGGCCCACCTGGACAGCAACCCTGTCTAACACACTCTAGGTGACCCTGCCTGAGCAGAGAGGTTGGACTAGATGATCTCCAGAGGCCCTTTCCAACGCTACTGATTCTATCATTCTATCAACCTCTCACCCACAGAAGAAAGACAAGTGGATTAATTTTCAAACAGGTAGAAATATCTAACATTTTCTGTAGCTCCCGAAAACTCTCTTAACAGAATTGGATATCTAATGGATGTGGAATAGCTCACTCTATGGAGGGTTTTATATCCAGGAGAGGAAGGGATACAGTCAGCTTAAACGGACTGCCTCATCCATAACAGGTGTTCTGAAACATATACTCAATCCAATGAACATGGACAGTATTTAAGCCTTATGTTAGGAAATTTCAGCCTGTAAATAAATAATATAAAATGGTCATATTTTATAGCTACTAGTCAAAATTATATCAGGAGCTAGATATTGAAGAACTGCAATCACGCTTTCCTTGTCTGCTATGCAAGTGTTATTATTTAGGTTATTATCTTTGTGAGATGTGCCTGTTTATATTTCCTCTAGTGTCTCATCCTAGATCCATGAACAATGTGAGAGGCAGCAGTCTGTGTGTTTGATGGATCTGACAAGTATTCCAACTCGTGGCTGTGATCCTTCTTTAGGCATCTGAGCTACTTTTTGAAATCTTCTCTTCCAAAAGTTTTCTTTGTTCCATAGATTATTCCCACCACTTTTTAATTAGGAGAATTTACTGTAAGAAAAAAATTGTGATGTTTTATGAGTCAGACTGAACATGTATGTACAGTTTATTGGGTCAAATTGCTATTCAGTTCCTTTTCAGGAAATGCTCTCTTTAAACGTCCATCATTGGATATTATAAGCTTAACCCGAATTACAAGTCTGTTTTATTATTACATGGTGCTGACATTTGCAGATCTTGTTACATTTGATTACCTAACTATAAAATAGTATTTATTTGTCAAATAAATAAATCAGATATCAAATAAAATATCAAATATTTTCACATAACTTGTATACGGAATTAATACAGATATAAACTGTAGGCAAATTAGGTATTTTTGCTTGTTCAGACTGTTTAATGTTCTTTTTTCATATAATGGACAATCAATTCATATAATGGACACTAGAAGCAGGAGAAAAGCCTAGGTTTAAAGTGCCCTTCAGCATGTTTCTACCAATATACAAGAATTTAATTCATGTATTATTGCCCATTATCAATTAATCTAGATTCCTATTATCTTGAAATCCCAGACTATATACCTGGATACTTCATAATAACAGAAAGAGGCAAAAAAATCATCTTTTTATAAGCACTTTGTTAGGCATTCAAACACAAATATACCACCATTACTGCAATAAAAAAAAAAAGTAATAATTATAATTTCATTTAGTTGCTGCAATAGCAGAATGTTATATATAAGCCCTGTCTCTAGCTCTGTTTCCTGTTCTGAGGATTCTTGCTATCATGAACCATCTCTTTTATAACAAATGAGTTCTTAGAGTGCTTTGTGTCCTATATGATATTTCAGTGCTTAGCTGAACTTCAAATATTTTTTCAATATATTTAGATGAACTTCAAATATTTTTAGGAATAGTCTGATTTAACTGAAATAGAATGTTATTGAAATATCATTCCTATAAAAAAGTAACTGAAAAATGCTTACATATTTTAAATATATAAGCTCTTGAGCTGTGTACAGCTGTTTGGTTGCACGATCGAGGCTACAGGAGTGTTGATGTATTCTTGCTTAGATGACCTTGGTGAGTAGACAATTACTCTAAACAGTTTGAAACCACTTGAAAAAGAAAAATCATGTCCGTTTGTGACAAGCAGTCATTTAGACAGAAATGCTAACTGAAAGAGTCAAATAGGGTCTGCCAGCGGACTGCCAACCGTCAAGATTAGTTAAAGTTTAATGACAAAGACCTGGACCTAGCCTGTGGGCTATATCCTGAAGTCAAAACTGTTTCTCCTGGAGGATAGAGTTGCATGTTCAAAGGAGACATTCTCTCATTCCTGGTACTGTTTCTGTGCAAAAATGTTTCGTCTGTACAGGATTGCAGCAACCTACATCCTTATGTTCCAAACTGTTCAGAATAACAAAGATAAGAGAAATTCTTAAGTACTGTAAGGAGAACAACCCTGAACAGAGTCTATGGGAAAATGAAAAGCTGATATTTTAGGCCATTTTTATGTATGTGTGCATGATCAGACTTTTCTAATCTGCTTTTTGATGCTGATCTGGTAATGCCAGAACAGAGGTCTATCCGTTCTGAAGTCCGTCTTCAACAGAGAGCAGCAGAAGGTGCCTGGAGAATAGGGCAAGAGTGGGCTGACTGCCCTGAAGTATTTTTCCTGCCCTAGTGATCTGTGTCTCAGAGACATCCAGACCAACAGGAGTTGTCTTTTGTGTTTAATATCATCCAATTGTACAATGCCAGTTATGTCTTCATGCAGCCCTTGATGAAGGGCTGCTCCTTCAGGGTGTCTAAGGACAGTGTATATGATGGATGACAAGTTGACCATGAACCAGCAATGTGCCCTTGTGGCCAAGAAGGCCAATGGTATCCTGGGGTGCATTGGGAAGAGTGTTGCCAGCAGGTCAAGGGAGGTGATCCTGCCCCTCTACTCAGCCCTGGGGAAGCCTCGTCTTGAGTACTGTGTCCATTTCTGGGCTCCCCAGGACAAGAGAGATATGGAGCTGCTGGAGAGAGTCCAGCATAGGGCTACGAGGATGATCAGAGGTCTGGAGCATCTGCCCTATGAGGAACAGCTGCGAGAGCTGGGCCTGTTCAGCCTGGGGAAGAGAAGACTGAGGGGGGATCTGATCAATGTGTACAAGTACCTGAAGGGAGGGTGTCAAGGGGAGGGGGACAAACTCTTTTCAGTTGTCCCGTGTGACAGGACAAGAGGCAATGGGCACAAATTGAAGCACAGGAAGTTCTGCCTGACTATGAGGGGGAATTTCTTCCCTGTGAGAGTGACAGAGCCCTGGAACAGGTTGCCCAGAGAGGTTGTGGAGTCTCCTTCTCTGGAGATCTTCAAGGCCCGCCTGGATGCAACCCTGTCTAATATGCTCTAGGTGACCCTGCTGAGCAGGGGGGTTGGACTAGATGATCTCCAGAGATCCCTTCTAACCTCACTGACTCTATGATTTTGTCTTACAAAACTTCCTAATTAGAGCTACTTCCCAGCTGTATTTTAGCTATATTCCTTTATCAGCAATAGCGTTACCTTTTTAGCATTCATAAAATGCTCAGGACTGCTTCTCAAGTTAGTCCTATAATAGTTTCCCTGCTCCTCATGCACTTACATTAACACAGTCCTGGTTTGATCTTTATGATAGTTCCTCTTGTTCAAATGGCTTAGGAGTATCTTTAATTTTAATGACATTTGTATGATTTGTGTTAAGTCCCTGAGGCACTCCCTGAGTGTACCACAGATATTGGTACTTTTATCTGTTTGAAACTTTTATCTCAACTGTTTTCATGAGGTTTGTTACTCCATAGACACTTTCCCTGGGTATTCATGACTTGAAAGCTACATCTATTTCAACCATATGTGAAGCTTCTAATTCACAAACTCTGTGTGCTACAATAGCTATCAAAATGGAAAGAGTGAGGAAGAATTTTTGGCTTTTAAGTCTGACTTGTACAGAACTTCTGTTCTACAGTTCTAGCAGAACTTTTTTATTTTGTCTTTTTTGCTTCACAACTTTAACTCACCACTCTCCTCTTTAAAACTTACAAAAGAAAGAAGTGGAAAAGGCTGAAATTCCAAGATGGGACAAACATCGTACTTCCATCATTTTTGAAGCTGTCTAATCTGTTAAATTTTGGATTATGGACTTTAGTAAGAAGCAATGGTATTATATAGGACTGTCCACAATTTGTTACAGCGGAGATCAATTTGTCATTTATGGTTTATCTTTTCATTCATCTTGTATTTCTTTTTTCCCCTTCCTTCTAGAAATATAAAACAACCGGGGAGGAAAGCCATTAAAGATTTACTTGAAAAGATCAATTGCTCTATGATATGCTTACTTTGCGTATTAAATAGGAAGTTTGCAGTTTTATCCGTTGTTTGACACGCATAAAGTTGAGATACTCAGAAAAGAAAAGAACAAATAAAAACTCATAGAAGTATCACACTTTTTCCAATTATTACACAAATGGTAGACAAAAAATAGCAACAGCAACTTTTTACAGTGACAGAATATGTGGCAGATTAATGTTTGTTATTTGAATCTATATTTTAGCTCATTTTGTTTCAGGACATAAGTTAATAGGATATTGATGGTGTTTGAACTCAGAACTACGTGCTCTGTAAACAAACACTGGCTAAATTCTGATAGGTCATTGTGACTCCTGATCCTTCTACCCTCAAAATATAAGTATGTTTTGTGAGAAGTATTACCAAAAATAGAAGTACTTCTTAAGAATGTCACAAGGACTACACGCTTTTGCTCCTTATCAAAGATGATTTTTATCTTTTTTCTTTATAGGAACTATGTCTTTGGTCCTACAAGGAATTAGGTATATCTATATGAATTTTTACTCTGCCGTTTTTGTCAGATTTTAAGTTTTTTCAATTTTCTCAGTGGATTGCCTCATTAGAAAAATGTTGCCAGTCAGTCAACTAGCATCTTAATGAGCAAACTATTTAGATGGTTATTCAGTTCTACTCTTTTTGGCAAGGAAGACCAAAAACAGTAGACCAAAAAGAAAAAAAAATGGTACATAATGCAAAGTGGCATTTTTCTCAATAAAAGCCAAATTCCAGGGGTTGGCTTAAAATAAATTCATTTGTTATTCACTTTCTTACATGGCCTAAGTAGGATAAAAATAATACTAGGTGTTTAAACCTTCGTATGCTGTTTCCTGATGATGCTTTTTTCTGAGCAGTTGAAAAACAAGGAAGTAAAATTAGCAATGTCTCATCAATGGGTAAACTTACAGTATGAGTCAGTATGCTAGATGAAACAGAATATCAAGATCTGATTTGTAAAATAGTAATCATTCTCTTCTTTTAAGCATAATCCTCATTTTAAAACCAAATGTGATCTATTAGTGAAAATATCACTTATTTTTTTCTAAGACAGAGAAAAGCATATTTTAACAGTTGTGCACGTGAGTTTCCAGTCATACTAAATTCTTAACACAGAGGTAAAAACCATGTCCTAGCTTTATGTATGCTTCTATTTCTCTTTTATATGTTTTTTTCCTTTTCGTAGTTGTCATACTCCCTCTTTAAAAGTATTTAAGAAAACAATATATCAATAAATTCTCCTTTTTTTTTCAGGCACTTACAATCATAATACTATTTTAATAAATCTTTCTTTGCTGAACTCAGAAATTTCATTAGAGAATTTCATTTACTATTACGTCACTTAGAAATGAAGTATAAAAATATTTTAAGAGTCTTTAAGCTGTCCTGTTTTACAGAACGTTTGTTCACGTGTTTAAGTTCCACTGAATTTATCAAAACTCAGGTGTGCCTTTGCCAGTTTTGTTGACTGAATGGATCCAAGACTTATGTACCTTTATCATACATAAAGTACAAAAATAAAACAAAGCAGTATGTTGTACGTATGTCTTGTCTTTCCATGAAAGCTGATACTGGCCATCAGCGTAATAATGTTTCTTTATTTATTCTGTACTCATCAGAAGACACTCTGTGCAAAATAAAATCAGAAGACAGGGGAAAAAAAAGGAGTGTGTGTGACTGGGACTTTGTGGCTCAGCTCCATCTTCCTGCTGCAACAAATTATGAAACACTTCAGTGAAGAAGAATTTTGTGGAAAAATTTTTCAGCATAATAAATGAAGATGAAAGTATACTATACTCTTAAGGCACTGTTTTTAATTTTTTGAAAAGTAAAACACGACTAATGTGACAGTAATGTGAATTGCATTGGCTCGGATTTTGGGGTGGAAAATGGAAAATATATTAGCTACTAGTGATGGCATAATATAAAGTTACTAGTTTCACTACTTCATAAACAGTGTGGAAAAGACATATCAAATAATGGCATGAACTGATACAACTGCTGATTCACTGAGTCTAAGGAAAACACTAAGTCAGTAAAATTCAATTTGGTGGGGATTTTTAAAATATTAATGGTTGACACAAGCTGAAAAACACAGTTCAGACTAGTAATTTTTACATCTATAGTCCCTTGAATGTTTTTTTTTCAATAATTTTACACTTCGCCTACAACCACGTGAAAAAAACCAATGATTTTGAGCTACTCACGCTAATGGATTGCACATATCAGAAGCAGTGTTTGACAGTGTTAGGGATTCATCTAAGGTAGACACGTTAGTTCCAAATGGCTGCAGAAAGGTGCTTGACTGCATTGAGAAATACAAAAACACTTCGAGCCCAAAGGAGACAGGACAAAATGTTCTATCAAGATACCGGTTTCTATTTTTTTAGCACATCTCTGATAATATCTGCAAAATTAGAAAAACCCAGTTTTGTGCTCCTAAGAACACCGCAATGTTTGCTCCGTAATTTATGTGATCTATAGGCAGGTTTCTGCAGCCTTTTATGAGAGGCTAAGCCACCCGAATCTGGTCAGGAAAACACACACCTCTACGCAGCCCGCGGCGCCCCGAGGCTTGAGAAGGCAGAAGGCAGCCCCAGACCTGCTGAGGCAATTTCTTTGGCCTGCGCGTAGAGCCGCGGCGGTTAACAGCGGGACGCGTTGCAGGCACCCTCCCCGGCACCGCTCACTGCCGTTCACAGCACCCCCTGTGCCCCGACTGCTGAAGAACAAACAGCTGTCTCCCCAGCGGCCAGCGTGCTCGGTATTTTCAATAAACTGAAGAGATTTTAAAATTCTCAAAGATTGTTTCTTTCAAATTTTCTTTAATTGCCGCCTTTTCTTCTTGACATCTCTTTTTTATGTTCAAAAAGATAATTATAATGGAAAATAATTAGATTACCTCGTTGTTTATGGCATCCTCAGCAAAAAGATGATAATTGCTGCTCATTTCTTTAAAAAGGGAAAGCAGAAGATGTAAGTGTTTTGTAGGCTTTGTTTTTCTCTGAAAGAATAGAACTGACAGTGCTTTAGCAGTCTTGTGCAAAAAATGCTATGACTCCCAATTGACCTGTTGCTCCATCCTAGGACGCTGGCTAGCTAATGCACCGTCACAGATGGTGAACACCTTTTGGCTAACATTTCTTCCTATGTTTTAATAGGGGAATAAAAAGAAGAGTAAAGTCTGTCTACATACAGTTTTGATTACACTTTCAAAATGTGCAGATTCTTGAAGGATTCAGGAGTTGCAGGGAAAAAAAACAGATTTCAATTACTCCTCCTTTATTTTTTTTAATACCTTTTGCAGTACAGCTACCGTATGTAGTTCATGTTTTAATCATGTTGCAGGAAAAGTTGTCTAGCTAGACTTATTTCTGCATTCATTTTAAAAATAAATACAAGACTGACTTTTCTTTCATTGAAAATCTGAAACAAACCATAATGTGTTACCTTAATTTAAGACATAGATATAAATAATCATTCTTTTTCTACTCCTGTAAGTTTAAAGATAAATTTATCTTAAGCAGTTTTTATTTTAAAATTAACAACACTTGCACAAATCACAAATTTAATCTCATGTAGTGCCTTTTCTATTTCCTTAAATGATCAAGTACTTACTTCAGTATAAATCCAAAGAAATTCTGATATGAGTGAAATTCTTCACTTTTAATCAAACATGATGTGACCAAAATCCAGGTTCTTTTGCTTTATTTTAATAATGGGTTCTGAGCACTGAAATTCCCTATTTCTAATTTACACAAATATTAAATTTCACTCTTTGAATCAAGCAGTTTGTAATTTGCTATTTTTGCTTTTAAATTCTTTTATTTGGAAGCTGGTATTCCACTCCGACACAGATCGGAACAAAAGGCTAGTGATAACCATGGGGCAGATTTTGCCTAGAACTCAAGGGACAATTTCAGAGTAAACCCACCGTGTTTCTACCTGTGGTTGGCTTCATTAAGACTAAGGGTTGTCTTATCAGAAAACTCTTTCTTTCCTAGGAACACTGACTGTTATTATTTATGTATTGCAACCAGATGCCTGACCTTTGTGAGACATCCTCTCTCCTCTTTAGTTCAAATGAATTGGAAAGTGAGGCTGTGGATCTCAGAAAGCTTCAGGGGATAAATTTGCACAGTAAAATACTAAGTTCAACTTAATTAGGTACATCAATGATCAGACTTTTGGTAAAAAGCAATAGGAATTGTTTTGCTCATTTTTGTCACGCACATAAAATGCCAAAGATCCTGGAAACAATTCAGAGGAGAACTTATTAAGGGCAAAAAATGGAAAACATTAAAGGGGAATTGGGAGGGAGAAAGAATTAAGAATAAAAGAAGTTATTCTGCCTAGAATAACTTCTGGCAGTCTTATTAATTTTTATTTTGTGCCTTGTAAATTTAATTAGTATAATCCCATTTGAAGTGCAAAATTTTAAAAGAAAGGAAAATATCATAATGATTCATCTTAAAGGGGAGGGGGAAGGAATTAAGCTAAACTATACTGCAAATGGTTAAGTAACTTATATTCACTGCTTTTTAGGGAACTAAACAATAAAATTAGTATCTAATTAAACACATTAAGGAATAACTGGCTTCCTAGCATTTCGTGGCTGTGTCTACATTCAATGAAACTGATCATTTATTTATTTGTTTTCACTCACTGAAAGAGTAAAATCCAGTCTCTGTTACATCTACTTTAAAATAGCTAATTTTCAGCAAGACACCACATTGACTGGGACATTATTTCACTCACACTAGTGTTCAGGGTGATGGGGCACATCTACCAAATGATTTATTGCTTCTCACCTTGCTGAAAGCAATATGTGCCAACAGACTTTTATTTCACTTTCTTTTCCCAATATAGAACAACAATTGCTTGAACTGTCTTTTTGCTTTTTTGTTTTTTTTTTTTTTAATTTTCTGAAAGAAGAAGGAATGTGTTCATGTACATGCATTTATGAATACCACTTGCATTTAAGTTTCATTCTGATATCATTAATTTTTAAAGACAGGAATACATGTGCTTTACAGACCTTTCTCCAACAAATTTTATTTTCCCTAAAAAATATTTAATAGATCCAGCAAATAAAATTTAAGGCCTTAAGCTAACATTAACTTTATGAAAATAAGGAGAGTAAAATTTCACAGAAATAAATCCCAAACTTGTCAGTTCCAAACATGCAAAAATTGCACTCCTACAAACAAGAGGTTTGCTTTTAAAACCCCATTTTTTAAGGTAAACTATCACATAATCTGTTAAATTCATTATCATTTTGGTATGTGAGGCTGTTTCAAAAAAAAAAATTCTCTGGAATCATGACAGACAGAAAATTCTTTAGGGAAAGTTTAGATTTGTGTCTAGCCTTGTACAGACTGGTTTATAGGATATGGACCAGATCTGCCCAATGAGATCGAGGAGTGCATAATACCAGTGCTCAAAGAAATAGTGGTTAAACATCTACAATTACTAAAATAATATTTTTAAGGAAGTTAGAAATTGTCTCCATTCACTCATGTTGAAGGACATATATCATTTCTTTGGAGATACATTAAGAAATATATAACTTCTTTAGTCCTTCCACATTTCATGCACACAGAATCCAGTTACTAATTTCTGCTTTTTAGTATTTTTAAACCAATTTTTTATTTAAAGTACATGTGTTTGAACACATGCAAGGTGTATCATTTGAAGAACATTGGCATATCATTACTAAAGCTTCACATTCAGCCTGCATGTTCAGCAGTTGCACACAGTATTGTAAAGGTAGCAGGAAAGGCTCATCTTTCACTGGAGATGGAATTTGGGAATTAATTAATCACAAGGAATCATCTGAAGAGAGCATATCTTTTTAGCTTCAGTCAGTCAGATACTAATCAGTGGCTCATTAGCTTTAAAAACATCAGCGTAGTTGAGCTACCTTTGTTCTGCACAGTAGACTAACGAGTCACATTAGAGAGAATGCTACATGGCACATAGAAGAATTGCTTTAAACCATTACCCAAACTACATGCACAAAATCTTATGGGAAAATGAGTGGTAAAGATATTCAGAGAATCAGAGCAAAAAACACTGTAACTGACCTGAATTTGCAGTGCCTTATTTTGTTGCTAAGTGCTGCTTAAACCCTGTTCCGCACGCCTTGTACATGCCATGTTCCAGTTTGTGCCAAACAAGGGAGTTGAAGATATCTCAGAAGAAAAGACTTGGCCCTGACTCTCTTTGTTGTTCCCAGGAAAAATTATTTACCCATTCCCAAAGATGAGTTACATATCATATATGGATGAATAGAATAGAACTACAAATGCAATAGAAATATACCCTTATTATGCAACTATTAAAAAGTCTGTTTTATATCAAACAACACTTTTAAAGTGTGAGTAATAATACCTTCAGTACCAATTTATTCTTTTGTAATTAGTATGGCCACATTAACATAGACTTCAATTGGTTCAAGCTGCTTTTTAAGTGCTCCAAAAGAATTGTACAATTTTACAATGAAACAGTGTTTAATTACATACACTTCACCAGATGGTTACAGGTATCTAAGCACATTAAACTACAATAGCACAAATAAAGTTAAGTAGAGGGTCAGCATTTTTAAAAGGCACTCCAAAGCTTCAGTATACTCAACCAAATGCAATAGATATAGTTTTCTGAAAAACAATTACACCAAAAACTAAGTGTAGGCATAAGAGCAACAAGCTTTCACTAGATCGTCAGCATTGAGTATCATGTAGATTTTAATTGATCAAAAATGTAAAAGAAAAAAAGCATTCAGGGCTAAATTCAGGGGAATTTGTCGAGAGGAAGAAGTAGCTAAATGTCTAGTTATGTTCACACAGTTTGTAGATTTGGCAAGAATCAAACTAAGCAAGAGGTCTGCAGGGCCTCTACCTCATGTTCGCTCACACGGCACCTAAACCTAAAAGCAGCCTAGAGCATGGCATTTGCAACAGAGGAAAAATAAAGCAATCAGCAGAAATAGAATTCCTAGCAGCAACCTACTACTTTGTACCTGTCTATGTGTGACCTGATGTGTCCTCAGGCTCACCAATCCAACAACTCCATGTATGGTCCCATCACCCAATACCTTTTCCCATAATGTCCTTCAAGGCATAAATTTCTCATGTTGAGTTTCTACTAACTTGAAAGTCTGTATTTCTTTTTATTTTCCTTTTTTTAACTAGCGTATTTTATACGATTTTCATTAAGCAGCTATAGATAAATGGTTAGTGTTCAAATAACTGCACTTAAGCCATGACATAGGTGAAAACATGCAGTGATTGAAGTATATGCCACTGCATTGTGTGTAAGTGTCTTGGTGCTCTTACCAATGCTTCTGGTTTTATAGCAGCGTTAAAATTTTTCATGGGCAATTATGAGATATTTTCTGATAGTCAAAACTACTCTTCAAATAGAATGCGAAGCCACCATCATCAAATAGATGTATCTGCTAACCTTTTCTAGAATGCATGGCAGAGGAATAACTGAGTGTTTTTAATTATTGGAATGGGGAATTGGATTATTTTATAGCTCTGAACCTGCAGAGGCACCCAGGAGAGCTTCCAAAAAATTATGATCATCATGAAAATTAAAGCATAAGTTGGTTGCCTTCTGTTTGATTGTATTTAGACATTTCTAGATGTGTTTTTCCCTGATTAGTTCAATTCAGTAGAGTGCTCCTTTGATCCTCAGAAAACTACACTGAATCATAAGATCTGAGTATAAGAAAACCTTTTGGTTAACCTTCTACAAGACTAGAGTTCAGGTTGAATGGTGAGCACCACAGACTTTCAGTTCAATGCTTCATGCAAAGGTTAACTTTCCCCCTTGTTTTGTAACTTTATTTTAAACTTCCAATTACATTACAGGACTGATAATTTTTCGCCTAAACTATAACTGTATCTACTTGGAGTTAGATAAAGATACAGGACATTCAGGCTCTTATTTCAGAAGATTTGTCAATCTGTAATTATGACTTTGGATGTCACACCACTTTCTGTGACACTGCTCCTATTGTTAAAGACTCTCTGCTTTGTAGTTCAACAAGTATTCTTTATCTGTGTTTAACATTACACAGTTTTGTCTAACGTGAACTCAGCTTTTACAAGAAATGAAAGTGAGGTGAAAGCAGTAATCATGCAAAGGATCCCACACACTTCTGGAAGGGTTTGAATCATAAAGAAGAGGTGGCATCTGTACCCTTAGTTTGATGGCACCTTTCCTTTGGGTGGATGGAGTGTCTTAGAGTCTTATCTTGTATTTTGCTGTCTTTTTTATCTTAAAATGCTGCTCTTGACCTTAGTGTCATTTTATTATATGCAGATCACAGAAAAGATTATGAGAAAAATAGAAGAAATAAAGATTAATCCAATTCTGACAGCTAACATATTGTTTCTGTTTGAATTTACTTTATAAGATCATATATCTTAGTATGACTTTAAAAGAAGAAGAAGAAGAAGAAGAAGAATATTGTTAGGATATGTGATTAAAGCTCATCTCCATATGCACAGGAGCCCCAAGGCACAGCAGC
Source organism: Rhea pennata (assembly GCF_028389875.1). Lineage (NCBI taxonomy): Eukaryota > Metazoa > Chordata > Aves > Rheiformes > Rheidae > Rhea > Rhea pennata. The sequence goes on along the minus strand of NC_084664.1, from coordinate 146,290,160 downwards.
CTTGTAACCCATTAAAATGAAAAGCAGTAGAGATTTTAGCACAGGATTGAATTCAGCACTTACCCTATGCAGGAACCTGTTTGAGTATCCCTTCTTTCCTTCCCTGAGTTTAAATGTGCCGGGTGGATGAAGGAGAAGGCTGATAGTGAAGATTTGCTCTCATATGATGTACTTAAAAACAGCTCTCTAAGACTGCTCTCTTAAGATACATGATTAAAGCCTCCCTCTGCCACACATACATAGGAGCCCCATCAGAGCCAGCAGCCCCTGCCTGGCCCCCGGGGCCGTCCCAGGAGAGCCCCAGCCCCAGGGTCAGTGGAGACATCAGGCTGGACTGGCCAGATCATGTGCTAAGAGCCTTGGGAGCCAGGGGTCAAAGCAGCCGGAAGCTGTTGCTGGATGCTGGAGGGACTGGAGGATCTGCGGGTTGGCTGCTGGAGGGGCCAGGAGGTCCAAGCTGGCTACAGGGAGGCCGTGCGTGTGTATGTGTGTGTGCATGCTTGTCAGGAATACGTGTTCACCCTCACTCCTCTGGACCTGGGGACAAGGCGCTGCAGCAGCCTCATCTCTATCAGGCTACCAGATTTAGCAACTTTTATCAAATATTAAATAAATCTGAGGTATGATGCGAGAAGAGTGACTGTGTCAATCCAAAGGGAAGTTTTGGGCCCTTCTCTTTCCTGTTTTACGTGCATGCAATTAATCTGACATCCGCTGCCTTGGAGACGCGTATCACCGCTGCAAAGCCTCCAGCTCCTAAAAGCTGGTGTGATTTGTGTGTCTGCATGCCGCATCGCAGGGCACAGCGCTGCCCAGCCCCATGGTAGCCTCTGTGGCTGTCTGGAGTTGGGCAGTGACACCATCGGCTTGCATTAACCCAGACCTTGCCCTCTTCACCAGTGTTAACGTGTACCAACTCATAAGAGAAAAACGTTAGTCTCTGTACTTACTGCCACATTAAGAGTAAATGCTGGAGCAGTACCGGGTTCTGCTGCTAAGCTTTGCTTTTGTAAGCTGTTTTGCTTTGCTCTGGAATCACTAGAAATGTTAATGATGTATGATGTATATGCCTATCAATAGGATTATGCACAATTATGCTCCTGGCAATGAGCTTAGCCGGGGTGTTAAAAGGATGCAGTTTTAATCAGACATTCATGTGTCTGCCGCTCTCTTTGTCTGCCCACATGTATTATACCACAGAATCATGGTCAGGACTGTAGGGGTTATTTTTTATTTTATTTTTTTTTTCATATAAGGCACATATTTTGCTTTCTGCCTACATAAACACACTCAGTCTGCAGGAATCTGATGGGTATAAGATTGAAAGAGGGGGATTCAGAGAGCTGCACTTTCAGGTAGATGAAGACTGCTGTAAAATATGCCCAGTTCTTTTGGTCTTAGAAGACCAAAAATGCAGTGGTTTGTTATTCTGGCAACAAACTACACTGCATGATGAAAATAGCTTTAAAAGCTGTAAATTCTAACTACCATCATATTCCTTTCTTCATATTAAATTTGGAAAGGAGAAGTAGGAAAGACCTATGTGAACATTATGTCAAATACTTGTCACTTTATCACAAGAATGATACTCACTGGGCTCATTATACTCTCCACATGTTTACACTGTTCTCATGGAGATTTCGTGCAAATTATCCTCATCAAATTAGAATTTCTGTAATGCTACAGCATTTTCTGTAAGTCAAAGGAGAAATCAAAAATAAATATAAACATACATGTATAAAAGATGAATAAATCAAAGACAACCACTGAAAGCAAAGTCAAGATAAAAATGCACTGCCCAGAAGACTTTTAAGTTATGTAATGCATAGTATTGGTTATGCTTTTTGAGTTAAAAAACATTTTGGTGTGGTAGATAAAAAGAGAAAGAAACGCTGTAGCAGACAGAGAACAGAGCCATCTCTCTGCTTGCTGCTGTAAAATGGAGTCTTAGTTAAATGGAAGATAGATTTAAAAATTTTACCAGAACTTTAAAACTTTGAAATTGATTTTTTCCTTGAGTTCCAGAGGGATTTGATACTCCTTAATGCTTTTTTAGCAGGACTGAAAATAATGCTTAGGAAGCTAGGTGTATAGAAGTGTATATTCTTCAGATAGTGAGCTTCTATTTACAGGAAAAATACAGATAAAATCAAAACAATTCATAGCAACTGTAACCACCAAAGACTTTGCCCCAGTTCTAGCTCTACTAGAAATATATACTCTTGAACCATATGAGCAAATCATCTAGGAACGAAGATCAAAAACCTAAATATCAACTCTCCCAAATTCGTAATCTAAAATCGAATTACCTAATTATTCCTCTAGACAGAAAACACCATGATGGCTCGTGCGTTTCTCCTCGCGGGATGAAGTATAAATGTCATTTCCTTTCACAATATAGTGTTGCTTCTTTAATCACAAATGTTTGCAGCTAAACTTGACTCAGAATGCATCTATGAGAGTGGGGTACTTTCCTAGATCAATAATCGTTATTCCAGGCTATTACTTCCAGTTTAGGAACTGCACAGTAGTAGTGGTGTAATTCAGAGTGGGGTTAGACATATAACATGTCACCTACCTCTAGACTCCTGCAACAGTAGCCATCTTTATCTGAGAAAGTTGTCTAAAATCCCTTTATAGTTAGTGGAGAGAAAAGAGCACTTCCAGAAGGTGATTCATTTGGCCTGTTTTAGATGTCAGCCTTGGGCGGAGATGAATCATGCTCTGGAAGTGCCTATTTTTTTTTTTCTGTGACTATAAAGGGAGTTTAGATAATTAGCTCAGATGTAGATATCTGTAGTGTAAATGCACGAAGGTTAGTGAGATGAATCCCAGCCCTAGTCTGATAACGAGTAGTGTCTTCCTGCCTGAATTGTCCCATTGAAATCAATGGTAAATAGCAAAGCAATACTAATGTGCAGATCCTTTATTTCTGCAGAATTTAAAGGAGCTATATAAACTTTGATTAAACATGCCAAAGCCCCAGAAAGTTGGGAAAAAAAAAAAAAAAAAAAAAAAAAAAAAAAACTATATCCATCTGAAATTGCAGGGAAATCATGGTAAGCAAACAAATAGTTCTATTGGAAATGGAATTAATGAAGCTTAGGTGCCTATGGATTTGTGTCTCGTGGTTGATTTATCTTATAAGTGAATTTTAATAAGGATGTTTTTGGATTTCACTTCTTATTAGATGTCAGAGAGTCTGCAGAGGCAAAAACTGTTATGATTACCACAACCACAGGAAAAGCTTCAGTGAGAAGATATGCATTATTAGACACCAGAGAAGCCATATAACAAAGAGGTGATTCTCTGGTGTCTATTAAAAAAATAAAGGTTTCCACTGTGATTTGACCATATAGTATCTCTTTCACCCCTTGAATAAGCCCTAAGTTTGTGCTGAGTTCTTTCTCTTGTTCAAGTGTTGATGGGATCTCTCTCCTTTACCTAGATACACATTACCATGGAATACATAGAGATTTTTAAGACCTCTCCTGCTAAATTTAGCCAAAATTTGCCAGAAGATATTTGTCCCAAGTTATTAGGGACACACAGACCCAGGAAGTTACGTAGACATCTGTGTATTTACATATAAAAGTAAGAGAAAAAAATCAGGAAGGAATTTGTTTAGGCCATTTGTAAGATCTGAAGTTCTATCAGAACTCTAACCACTGAGGGCTTCCATTTTACATCTCATTTGAAAGCTAGCCCCACCAGCCACCTTACATCCCCTAGCACCATGCTGGGGCTGTTAGTTCAGCACCAAGTGAAGTGCCACTTGCTGCTCTTTAGATGTTTCATATCAAAGTTCTGGAATGGCCTGGCCCAAGCTATTTACCCAGGAAAATATTCTAACTGTATTATGTCATAAAATTCTAGGACAAATATACTGCTCTCAGCATCGTTGTACTCTCAAATTAGTTTTCCAGACCAACCTCCATCCCTTCTGTTCCTAAACACTCAGATATGTATTTTGTGTTTACTTTTTTTTTTTTTTTATGTTTAGAACTATTTTCACAGCCTCTTATTTCTTTTACTGCTACAGTACAGAAATACATTTTCTCATGGTTTATTCAATGTTTTTATCGAGAAAATAGGATGAATGTATTCTCCTCCTTGCAGCCCCTTGTTCTCTGTTTTTTAATCAGGAAAATGACATGTGGTAGCTATGATAGTCTAATTACTGGAATAAATTCAGGATGAAGCTTTTACAGCATGCTGCATCTCTCAGCCTTTGTCAGACTCTATGACAGCCTATGTGATAGACTCCAAACCATAGGAAATTTCAGGCATCTATTTGTCTATTTGGGTATTGTTACTACATGCCTCACTAAGGTAGTGGAGTGCTTAGACTGAAGTAGCAGTGCAAGGAATAGCTTAATAATTCTTGCATTAAGATAGACTGCTTTCTCCTGATGCACAGAAAGGGGAAAAAATGAAGGATCAAGTCCCAGAGTAGAATTTAGGCTGCAAAATCAGGAAAGCTTCTGGCATAGTAAACAACTGGTCTTGAAGCTCTGCCACTGTAAAACAGTACAAATACTGCACTATATAAATGTAATATGTAACGGTGCCACGTTATGACTTCCCAATAAACAAAGCTCTAAGAATTCATCAATAGCAAATATATTTTGTGTATGAGTAGAAAACAGCTGTTGATAAAAATAGACTATTGTTGAAAATGAATTCAGTCTACATTTGAACAGTTTTAGAACATAAAAGCATGAGGCATATATTTCAGCAGACCCAAAACAAAAGGAGGATCCATAACATAAGGAAGAAACCTCACTTCTGACATATGGCAGTGGACAGTGAGATGTATATCTCTGGTGACTCGATCAAGAACTAAAAGCTTTTGCAATTCACTATTTCACAGTCTACACCATCCTTTCAGTAATGATACAAATTTATTTTACATCCCTCAAAAAATAAAAATATAAAAATAAAAATGAAAAGCCAGTGAAATTGAAGAGACAAATATCCTCAGTAAGTGTCACCAATCACCAGTTCCTCCATCTTCTCCTTCATGGGGACAATATTATTTTTACATCAATGTAAAAAAATCAGCAAAGAATGATTAATCTTTTCCCTAGATTTATTATGGAGTGTTATGCTTGTTCTGGAGTTTGTTTTGTGTTCTGCCTTCAGAGTTCATTAGTTACCTTCTTCTTTAACACCATAACTTTGTGCTTTTAGCTTCCACTGAAATTCTTACAATGGAATGTACTGAAATGCAGTTACTACATACTTGGTTTTACGGATCAAGACTGGCACCTTCTGGTGAAGCAATTTAAAATCACTACAGAAATAAAAAATCTTCAAACATACGCTAATAGTCTGTACATTAAACAAGTTATTATTTAGAGATATTTAGTTTTCCTAGATTTTTTTTTACCTGTACTTACAAAGTCATAGTATCTCATGAAACATATACGAGTAGATTTACATGTCAGTATATGAGTAGATAAGACTTCAACTGGAATTTAAATGCTTAATTTATTAATTAATGATCCTCAGATTAAACAAATGATCATTTGTTTATGAGCATTGGTTGGTATTTGACGCTGAGACTAGTGAATTGGCCAGTGTGCTTGATTGGTAAAAGACACTGAAAGATACTTCAGTTTATGGAATGATAGAAATATAATTTAGGCTTCAAAATACAGTTAGTGAAAAAAGTGCAGTGTTTATTTTGGGTATTTTTACTGTTATACTCTATGTTTATTGAAATTGGATTGATGGTTATTTTTGTAAGTGGGGAACGATGCAGTAGAGCATATTTTACAAACATTTGAGATCTGTTTATTTTAACTGGTCCATTATTAGAGACACTTCTGTCACAGGTCTTCAGCTACTAGCAGATCCTGATATAAGCCCTGGTGTTTTGCTCTCCACACCAAAATAACCTATTAAATGTCCATGATGGCAAGCAGGAATACATCTATGGAACTATTCAGATGGATTTACATATATATATATATATATAAATTATAAATGTCACAAGTTAACTTTTCTTGCTTCTGGGTCAGACTTAGTCTAGGCTTTCATGTCGAGTAGCTGTTAGAAATGGGAGTAAGACACAGATCTGGTCTCCTTGAAGAGTCTTACTTGTTGTTTTCAGTCTAACAGAAGCGATTTTCTAACATTTCAGGCACAGCTTGATCTGTGCCCTCTGATCCACCACTATGCTATTGACAGAGGATGGCTTGCATTAAAAATGGAAAGTAGATGGAGAATGTATGCTTGATTCCTCTCGTGATGCTTTTTGTATGATTGACGTTCTTTCCTCTATGGCCTAACATGCAAAAAAAAAAATATAGAGAGATCATGCTTTCATTAATTTCTTAATCAAAATTAAGATTTTTTTCTATTAGAGAGTTAATTTAACATCACTAAATTTACCAAAGACTAATTAATACGTCTGTGTAAGACAATAAGCATTGGACCTGGCTCATAAGTTCCTTCTAATCTTTTGTTCCTAAACCACTAGAAGCTTCTTCCTTCTCTAAGCACTAACATGAGTTACCCACTTCAAAATTACTCTGAATTAACCCAGCTTTGAAAAATTAGATCACTCCCCAAAACGCCAGTGCCAATTCCACAATTGCTTTTAAGGATCCAGAGAATTACTTGTACAGTGGAAGGTTACCAAGTCCATCAATTTCTTTCACTTAAGTCAGGGAACAGTCATCCTGTGGCACTGATGTGGATGACTGCAGACCCAGATAATCAATCTGAATGGTCCCATGTCCCATTTTCCTGTCCCTTGAGTCATTCAGTCCCACCAAGTTTCCGCTGAATCACATCGCATGCTCACTCCTGGTGTCTTTCAGTCCTTTTGTGCCTGCTCTCTACATTTATTCCTAACCAGGTTAGAATAGAGCGATAAAGAAATCAGTATACTAATCTGTAGTTTTCATTCTCATTCAGACAGTACCTGGCAGGATGCCATTCAGAGGCAACTTGCTGTCCTTGAAATAATAGCTCAAGAGCTGCCAACCAATTGTGTTTGATGGGACATTATCACTAGATAAATTGCTTTCCTACAGCAGCACAATTCATTTTTAGGGTTTACTGTAGATAACTTTAATGTGAAAGAAGGGATAGTAGCAAAGAAGAAGAGTCTGATTTTTCTAATTTGAAATATTTCTATTTTATTAACATAAAAATGCTTGATACAGATCATTCCCTGGGGCGTGTATGCAGAGTATACTTCAATGTCAAGAAGTCTAGCATAATCAAACCATGACTGCAGAGGTAACTAGCTGGGAGATACAGTTTTGCCCACCCTCTTCTGTATCATTGTCTGCATTTGTTATGATTAATCTCATGAAAAATCACAAGCAGCAACAATCTACTGTGGACTAATACTCAAAAATCTTCATAGCATATCATCATGACAGCAGTCAGTATTTGTGTTTCTTTTTCAATGATTGTGGACCTAACATTCTAAACAAGGCAGTAAGCATTTTATTCTAAAAATATGACTTTGCACATCTTTTTGTGTCTTATTAAGGTAGCCTCTGGGGTTTAAAAATATAAATGGTTCCAGAAAGATTTCATGTTGTTAGATGGTAAAATAAAGATGAGATATAAACTTTGTTTGCTACCTAGACACTGCTAAAGAGCCTTGTGCCATAAACTGCCTGCGGCAAGAAAAACAGGGTTGTCTCTATCACTTCAAGCGACAGTCAAAAAATGTCGTAGGCAAGTTGCTAAGCATTTTTCATACCTATTTAACATCTGTTTTCCTAAGTAACAAAGGTTTTAACGTTCATAAAATGGAGAAAATAGATTATTTTCAAAAGAAGTATCTATTTTGAAGGTTTGCAACAATCCAGTAAATTAGCAGACATACCTTACCATTCTGGTTGTCATATAGATCCACAGTTATTTGTGAAAGTACTAAAGGAAACAGAAGCTGATTCCAAATGTTTCCTCCTCAATTCTGCCCACATAGGGCATGTTACTCTCACTGTGGCCATGTAACTATTCCAGCTATCTCTGTGACAGAAAGCACATTGACAGGAATAGAATGAATAAAAAAAGAGAGAGAAAGAAAAAAGAATTATCCTTTGAAATTGCCTTTTCAAGTAAAAATGTAGGGTGAAATGGAGGAGAAGGAGGAGCAAGAGGGACTTGCTGTTGTGAATTTTGATGTTATGTAAGCCTTGGCAGCCCTGAAGATTACTCTTCTCTGTCCAGAAAACAAATATAGCACAGGCAGTACCAGCATATGTTTTTTACATGCTTCCCCAGAGACTACACATACTGCAGAGAGTAGGAGAGCAGTCATTAAGTGAGGCAACATGTACTAGTGAATAGGGCATGGGATGTGAGACCTGAAGCTGATCCTCACTTGATATAAATTATTGCATCTCCATTACACCTCTGCTGTCTCTGCAGGGCTACACCAATTTAAAAGAGTTGCAAACCTGATCCAAGAGACCTAGTTCTATTCTTGGCAACGCTTTCAAATGGCTGTGTGTGAATTTGGATAATTCAGCTCCCTATCTATAAAATGAGGGTACTGCATTGCTTTGTAAAACATGAATAGATACGAAAGAAAGTATGAGAGAAATATATTCTTTATCACTTTTTCACCATAGTCACAGTGCAAAGTGTATGACTGTGAATCATAAAGATACACTTTGCAAGGAAAAAACATGTTTTTTGATTATTTATATCTAAAGTTGGAGTATGATTATATTCCAGTCTTAATCATGGATATCTGATATCAGCTTGGTTTCCAGTAAAAGCTTAGAGCTGGCCCCCGCAAAGTGAACTTGTTTGTAGTCTCCTGGCCTGAGTCTTGGGGGAAGCTATGCTACAGCAGGGACCACTAACCTCAATGGCTTGGGAATCCTTTCTCCATCTCCACGTCTTTTTTTTTTTCTTCCTAGACCAAAAGTCTATCACAGAGTTTTGGAAGTGTTTTGTGACTGGTTAGTAGAGAGTCTGGAGCAGATGTTTTGTTCCTGAACAAAATGTCTGTTTTACAGTTGTTTGTAATTTTGGGAAGTGGGTGGGGTGTGATGGCTAGTCCTCTTCCAATATCATGTTTTTTTCCTTGCAAAGTGTATCTTTATGAGTCACAATCATACACTTTGCACTGTGACTGTAGTGAAAAAGTGATAAAGAATATTTCACTTAAATGGTTTCAGTAAGGCAGATTTTCATAAAACCTGAGTTTTGAGATGAGGCAGTCTATTTCCTCAAAACTGCATAAGCAGTTGTGTGTGAATATCTGCCTCTGTGAAAAGGTGAGGGTATTCCACGCACAGAAACAGAGATTTTCAGTGTTATTTTTCAGTGTTTCTACTACAGTAACTTAAAAAGTTGGTTATATGCAAGAAAAAGCCAAAAGGTGATCGATTACTGTGAAACTCTTTAGAAAACCACTTTGATTCAAGCAATAGATTCTGTGAATAGATTCTGATCGGTGTGTTTTATAGATTTAATTTTGCAGACTGACATAGATCAACCACTTATTTATGCTTGTGTAATTTAGAATCTAAACACGAATTATGTACCTCTTAAGCCATTCAATCTATTTCTTTCCCAGATTGTTCTCTGTTGCATATACAGTAGCATTTTGTACACTTTCATTTAAATTTGCCCAGCTATAGAACTCCTACTGAATCTTTTGTGAGATTATTCCCAAAGATAATAAATCTCTCTGTCAAGAACTCTTCTTTGATTATTCAGTCTAAATTTTTCCTTTCATAATTTCATGCCTCTGCTTATTTTTACACCTCTTTTTATTATGCTCTGGGATTTGACTGGGCTCTTGGTTGACTGCACACTTCAGGAATTGACTGTTAGCACGTTTGCTGACTGTTTAGCCAGGCTGTAGTACTTAGCCTTTCTCATAAACTAGTCCCTCATTATTACTATTGTTCATCAGTGGTCAGTTATTGTGTTTATCTGTATTTTATGTTGGAGTGCCCAAAGTTATGTCTGGTATTACAGATACTGTAATAACTGCATATATTATAATAGATACAGACAGTCCCAAAGAAAGGACATATTAACTTCCTGTGTTCTGGTAATATTTCTGGGCTTAATGGGTCACTAGTCCTTGCACCTATACCTACTTTGATTGACTCTATTGCTTCAAGGATTTTTCTGACGTTACAGATCCAAGGTGTCTCCTCTCTGTATCTTGGATGGCATTTTATCCCAGAGTTACTAACTTCAGCTCCCTTGTTGCTAATGCTTAGTGATCCCTCTGTATTTTCTGCTGCTATTGATGCTTAAAATGCCAGGAAATATTGTAACATCTCTATATCCTTTTATCTTTATTTGTTATCTCTATATAATTAATTATATGTCTTCTACCACTCCTTCCATATTCTCTGTCTTCCTGTGTAAATGGACATTTGGAGAAATCCTGTAGTGGGATTTTGTACTATTTATCCCACAGGATCCACCAATATATAATCCAATTATAATTTTGTACAAGATAACAAGACTCTAACAAATACATTATTTTAATTAAGATTATTGCATGTGTTATTTTTCCTTAATCCACTTATATCTTTTTTCTTTTTTTTTTAAGTGAAGTGCAATTTCTCTCCAGACCTTTTTAAAACTCCTACTGTTTATTGAATGCAGGCACATTATTTTCCAGGATCTAGAAGGTGTATTACTTCTGTTGGGAGAGAGGTAATTCTCTTCTCGGGATGCTGAAAAGCAACCATGTGTGCCAAATAACCAGATTCTCTTGCTGACTGGTAAAAGGGATTCTGCCCACCTCTGATCACAAAGCAAAAAAAGAGGCAAAGGAAGAGATAGATATCATATCTTCACTATACACCAGTCTCTAGAGCTGTGCAGGACCAAGGATCTGGAAACATCATATAAAGTTATATCCAAAAATTTCTTGGGGGCTTTGCTGATATGCTTCCATTTGACCTCCAAGGAAAAGACATGTTATACTCAAATGTATCATCAGTAGCTATCATTCAGATAAGATTTACCTTGTCTCCTAATTATTTCCTAATAGGAAGTCTTCATTTCACATTTTCTTTACATTTTCACTACATCTTTTTTAACATTTTGGAGGCATTGGCCTCCATTGCTTTTAAATTTGTATGCGTAACAGCTATGTTTTTCTACTGTATTTTTTTCTAAAAAATATAAAGCATGGATGTAATACATTTATTTTATAATCCTCATGATTCATTGGTCACTGTTAAACAGTGGGTGCAGTTTTTAAATGCATAAAGTCTCTCTGAAAGCATTCACAGTATTAATTTACACTGTTTGCAAGACATGAACAAATACTCTCTCTGTACATAAATGTTACTAATTTGGCAGCATTTTATTCTTCCTTAACTCAGATGTAAATGACCATATTAGGTGAAAGTACTAAAGATATATTCCAGTAACCAGAGGTAGGTCTTTTAATTTATTTGAGGATCTCCAATCTAAAAGTCTGACTGATCAGCATAACGTAGTAAGAGTTTCACAAAAGCTGCTTTTCTATCAGGTCAAAGACACTGTAAGAGAAGTCATCTGGAGCTGTGTATGATTTTTTATTCTGAATGAAGCACAATGATATGCAGGTTACTGTAAAATGCAGACTGTTAATATTTAAACTTACAGGTTAGAACATGAAGCTGAAAAAGCATCCATACTAAATCTTTGGCTTTTTTAGGAAGCTGAGATGAAGTAAGTTTTTATCATTACCTAGTCATTCGCCCTTAGTAGCAATAAAAGAGCAAGGCAAGCTATAACTACTAATAGGAGTAATGGCTTAATTGTGAGCCAAGTAAATATGACTATATGACATCTATAATATGCTAAGAGCTATTAGTTTTTAACAATTGTTCCTCAATAGCATAATAAAAACATAATATATAATTGTTTTATACATTGCAGAATGAAGAGATGCAAGGAAAAACTTTATACCTGTAGATGAGATCAGATCATACGCTAGGTAACACAAATATCTTGAATTTGTGGATAGGTTTGAATATTTTACACAATTAATATTTTCAGATCAATTTTGGTGAAAGAGGTCATAAAAAAAGTATTCACAGCATTTGAGATCTGGAACAATTGTGCCAGAGAAGACAAGATTGAACATTTTGAATGACCAAGTACCTACATTTGATCTTGTAATTAATATCGCCCACGTGATGCTGTTTGCTTACTGTCAGTTGCAGAACCCAGCCCTCAATTCAATGCCTATGAAAGTCAGGGAGCACATCCACCGCCGGATGAGTCACCATGACTTCATGGAAGTCAGTCTGGCAGTCAATACCAGATACATATCACTCTTGTGAAAATACTCCACTTCTTACTGCAATGGGCTTTGGATCAATACTAGAGTTAATAAGTGAGCACATTACTTGGAGCCAAAATTAGAAAGAAATCTACACTGCCTTATAATTAAAACCATGTATTTGCTCAAAGGCACATTAGAATTCATTGTCAATAATGGTAACAGACCTAATGAGCACACGTCTTACTTCACTTCACATTAATGGAGATGTAGGTTACCTGCTGTTATTTGTAAGCTGTTGTTCTTTGATCTCCAGGTCAAAAATGCAGTGGGGAAATAGGTGATTGACTGATTTAAATATTGAAAGGTTAAGAAATGTTACTCTTTCTAGAGATTTCAGCTAGATAAACTTCAGCATTAAACAAAGTTGAATTTCAGATGAATTCCTTCAATTTCTTTCATCAAGAACAGTCCAGGTGCAAATGAAAATCTAGCACTGATTTACGAGTGAAATCAATCTGCTGCTTTGCTGTGGTAGTGCTGTACTTCTCAGTCCTCCAGCAGGAAGTAGAAATGCAGCCTGCAGCCATCTGCAATAGAGTCAGTCACTTCAATTTAGCTTTAAAAAAATCTGGCTGGCAGACAGGGAACTGGTCTCCACAATGGTGCTTTTATAACAAAACACAAGTGTCAGGTAAAATTGTGTCTGGTAACTAGATTTCTACTACCCTATTCATCCAGTCAGCCAAATAGAAATGTTACCTACAGTCCCTTCATTAGAGGTTATTCATCTGTAATACATAGGAATTATTCATCTGTTTCATATAGTTTACAGCATTTTACCACACACTGTGAAAGAAAACTATTTCTGTACTTTTACCATTTCAAATTTTGCATTCTGAAATGTTCTTTTTTTTTTCTTTGTTAAAGGGAATCTATTAAGATTATTGCAGCTATTATTCCAAGGCTACACAAGTGCCATCTGACAGAGCTGAAACCCTTGATCACTTGTCTCCTCCTCTTAAAAATCCGGAACTGGGTGATCAAGCTGTGGCTCATAAGCTCGGATCATAAGCATGCCAACAGCAACTTCCAACAAACGAGATGACTCCTTAAATTGTAGAGCATTGAAGAATCTCATTGTAGACAACAGAATATACAAAAATAGGAAATTAAATATATTTAGCAGCTAATATATGTATTCTCAACCTAGGATGGGTTTCATCTCACCAAATTTAGAAATCTGAAGTTGCATATTGAAGTCAAAGCTAGCTGTCCAGAGTCTCTTTATAGTCATTAAAGAGAGATAGACATTTCTAGATAGCAAGTCATCCTAAAACAGGTTTCTAAAAATACCAGATGACAGCCTATAGTAGGAGTTTCTTGTGCCTGGAGGAGGGGGACAAAAACTGGTGTTCTCAGTGATCAGAGGTCTGCACTGTCAGGTGAAGAACAACGTTATTTGGGAATAAATTGAGGAAGAAATTATGAGGAGAGTTTTACAAGGTGTTGGGAGAACAAGTGCTAAGATGTAGGAAACACTAGGAGCAGGAATATGTGTTTATTGTGCTACTGTAGGAGTACAAGGCAAGAAGACTATGAAGAACTGAGTTTTGTTAGTTCTGCTTCTCAGGGAACAACAGTCATCAAAACAGCCTCACCACAGGATACTTCTGAACCTGTGAATATTCAGCAGAATAAGAGGTCCTTTATAGCCTGCACAGAATCAGGTTCTTTCAGGAGGTACAATATAATATGCCATTCTTTCAATACTTGCCTTGGCACAGACCTTTTAGAAAACCCCGGCCGAAACCCTGCAGTAGCACTGGAGTAATGGCAGACGATCTTAATGAACAAAGCAGGCGTAACTGCATCTGCTGACAGTCAGTGTTTTCCAGCAAATTTCACTGTATCACTGTCCTCACAGCAGGCACGTTAGGTCACACATGGGCTCCTCGGTGGGCTTAACTAGCTCTCTTTATTTCTCTCCCATTTGTCTACACTTTCAAAGGAATATATCTGAGGACCTGGTCAACAATTGAAAGCACAATCATGCATTTCCTAACAGGAACTTTCTCAAGCAGCAGTAAAGAAGTAACAGTAAAAAGCATAATTGGACTCCATATAAACAAGCAAACACAGTTCAAATTTAAAAAGTCTAGAAGACATCTGCCTGGGGAACAGGAACCTGAGCCACAGCCACGAATTGTATAGCTGTTCCTTACATGTCAGGTTGCAAAATGTTCTCTGTTGTCTGAACTGGAGCTCCTCATGCTAATGCTAGAGTCAGAGGGATTTCTTCAGGCAGGGTCAGGACACAGGCAAAGTGGCAGGATAGACTGCCATGGCCAGCACAGTTTTCCATACCCTCTTCCAAGATTCCCTGGATCTCAGCTGTCTACTCAAAAGTGCTGTTTATGGCATGCATGAGCCTTCTCAGAACAAAATATATAATTTACCTGCTAATCCTGCAGGCATTCTAGATAGTTCTTATCCAGTGGAGGCACTGATGCAGACTAAAGCAAGCCTGGTAGCATTCTACCATGGTCAGCTTCTGGATCAAGACGGGACAGAATAATATGAAATAGCTACTCAGTAAACCTCAAATGGCCCATCTACTTTCCAGGGGGACACCTGAAATGCATTTCCTGAACTGCTTTCAGCTTAGAATAAGCTACAATAACACAGCAAGAAAATATTCTTTCTCTTTCTTGATCCCCTGCTATCATTTTTCTGTAACACTTTGATGATAGTTTCAGGGCCCTACCATCTCTTCCAGACTCTCTGGCGTTTTCTAGGAGCTGTTATGCCATACTGTTAAGAGGCCTCTCCAAACATTCCTGCAGAAATACAATCTTCAAAGGAACAGACACAGCCTAAATATCCCCAGAAAAATGTGAAGTGCGACCTTGGGGAGCATATGTCTCAGGAAGTTAAGTCTGGGTCTGGTTCATGGTATTATTGCTTTAGACATTATCGAAGACTACACAGTCATGATCCTGGTCAGTAACTTGAAAGGAAAGTAAAAAGCTATGACCTGAGTAAGGTCCTTGGCCTTAGGCTGAGAAAGAGGACTTTGATGCCAAGGGTACTTGGCCTATCATAGTCACCTTACGCTATCTCAGAGCAAGTGAATGACCCCAAAGCAATCTTCAACGCTCCAATCTTCTCCAGAGTCATTAGAAGTTGATGTGACCGTACATGAATACAAAGGCAAGTATAAGTGGGAATGCTGAACCTAAGCACCTACACACTTGCACACTGTTCTTTCCTATTCTTGTTTGTGTACTGTTCTCTTGGGCCATAAATTGTGTTTGAAGAGAGTGAGAGAAAGGTGTGTACAAGGGAGGAGTATGTGGTTAAGATGCAAAGGGCTGTGGGGTAGCTCTTATAGTACAGTGTGCTCTGCTATTTTTCTGTATGGAGATAGCATAAATGTCCTGAACCCGACCAATTTAAATTTGAGCTTAAGGAACCATTAGATCTGAGAGCTACAGAACACTTCTCAGGATAGCTACTGCAGAATTAGTGACAAAATACTGCTAGTGTTCTGTTCCCATCAGCAACATATCACCTTTTTATAGCTTTTATATGAGAAATTTTCTCCCTTGTATAATTCACCACTACCTCCCAGTCTTTTCTGACATCTTTGTCACAAATCTATCAAATTTGTTTCATTTAATCTCTCTTCTCTTCCACATTTCCTTGGATTTTTTTTCTTTTCTTGTTTCTACTTCATGATCAGTCTCTTCTTTCATCCATCTAAAACATTTCCCTTTTATTCCATTCCCTCAGTCATAAAGTCTTGAAGAACTAATGTGACATTAGTAGGACATCACTCAGTTTACTGCACTGTTATATTTTATATCTCCATCTTATTTTGTATTTCTCTAATTGTTTAGATGATAAGCTCTTCAGACAGGGACTCTCTAATTTTATCTTCGTATAGTGCTTACCTTAGTGAAATCCTACTCTCCATTTACCCTATATGGTGAAACTTTATTAAAAAGTATACTTTATATGAAAAGTATATAAAAAGCATTAAAATGCTGGGAAAGTATTTGTAGCATCCCTTTCCTAAATTCTGACTGGACAGACACTGAGAAAACTGTCCTTCTTAAGATTGACAGTAGTGTCATTAAAGAAAAGCAAAAGTGATCTGTGACATTACAGAAGTCATTTGAATAACTTAGTCAAGCACAAGACTTTTAGGAAAACAACACATATTGTTGACCCTCTATGTGCTAGTGGAAGAGAGGGATGCATTGAGCTCAGAGCCTTTAGCAGGGCGGGTGAGCTGCTGAGTTCAGAGCAGTGGGAAAGATGTTTTTCCAGTCAGTATCAGTAGTATCCTGATACCCATGAAATCAGTCATTCAATGATCAAGATGGAGGATACAAATACAAGTTAAAGGCCAGATCTGACATGAGTCCTTTAAGTCTTTTGATTTTAAAAGCAGTTAAATATCTGCTTTAAGGCAAGTGCTGGTTTAGTTTTATTTAAAATATGACTACCTACCTAGCTATGTCTCTATAAAATATGATCTATATTTATTGTTCTAAAACCTACCAGAAACCTTTTGCAGTATTTCCTATATAAGACTTAAAATGATCAAATTATGTGCAGTCATAAAGTATTTCAGCACAAGATGATCAAGCTGTAAATCGGTTTTAAGGTGATACAATATAACACATTAACTAGGCAAAGATATCTTTTTGCAGTCCAAAAGCAAGACCGTTTCCTCTTGAAAGCAAATTAGTTTTATTTTATACCTTTAGAAAGCTATATGCTTTCCAAAGAAAAATTAACTGCACCTAAAAATAGTCAAAATATAATAGAAAACAATGGTCTACAAAAACAAAACATTTCTTACAAATTACTTCTTTTTTTCAGTATTTTATTGGGAAAGAATGAAAACATTCACTTTATTTTTTGCTTTATTTTAATTTATTGTTTTACCATTTCTTTGAAATATTATCGAAAAATTTGTAAGAAAAATATAAGGCATCATAAAATATCTCAAAAACATATTATTAAAAAGTTCAAAAGAAATGTTTTGGAATATTTTGCTCTATTTTGGATGAAATATTTTGACAGTCTTATGGTTCCCTGAGAAACATATTTTTTTTTTACTTCTTCTATGCAGACTTTAGAAGTTGAACTATGCAGACTTACTCAACATGTATCTGTCTTCTTTTTTGCTATTTGTTTGCTTCTAAAATACATCCTTGTTTACATGACAAGTTAAGAGCTTTACTCTTGACAGACATTAGTCAAATGCCATCATTTGTTATAAGTACAAAGAAATTAGTGTCACAACAATGGAACCGAGTCATCAGAATGCCTGGCATGGTCATGTACACTGTGCAAGCTCTGCAGTGCAATGGGCTGGGCACACAATTCATTATCATTTGACAGTGACATCTCTTACTACTGTAGTGAAACACTGTGAATGGCTCATTTAGCAGAGTCCTGATAAATAGTCTGGGAGTTAAGTCCAGTTCTCTTTTCCTTTCCTTTCCTTTCCTTTCCTTTCCTTTCCTTTCCTTTCCTTTCCTTTCCTTTCCTTTCCTTTCCTTTCCTTTCCTTTCCTTTCCTTTCCTTTCCTTTCCTTTCCTTTCCTTTCCTTTCCTTTCCTTTTTTCTTTTCTTTTCTTTTCTTTTCTTTTTTCTTTTCTTTTCTTTTCTTTTCTTTTCTTTTCTTTTCTTTTCTTTTCTTTTCTTTTCTTTTC
The DNA here is from genome assembly GCF_028389875.1 of Rhea pennata. Lineage (NCBI taxonomy): Eukaryota > Metazoa > Chordata > Aves > Rheiformes > Rheidae > Rhea > Rhea pennata. The sequence goes on along the minus strand of NC_084664.1, from coordinate 146,272,200 downwards.
TTTTCTTTTCTTTTTTTCTTTTTTCTTTTTTTTTTCAACTCTACTTTGTCAGTAATGCCTTTAGAACTTGCTCCAGAGCCCACCAAAGACAATCAAAGAGGTTATACCAACTTGAGTGATTTTGTGGTATTATTTTTAGAAAAGTGCTATAAATACACATCTTGTAGGATTAGCATGCGATACATGTAAACTAGTAACAGTCTGTATTTTCACGTTATTTTTTAAAAATTGATTTGATTGGAATGTTGAAATATTTTCCATTAAGGAAGTAATGTATTAAGACTGGCAATTATATAGTAAGGGCTAAATCTATCAATATAGCCTATCTAATAGTTTTTTTTCATTTCCTGTTTGAAATAATGAAGCAGCACTGAGGATATTAGAAGATGAGTGACTCCAAAATATTCCTCTGAGTTAACCCAGGAGGGAATTAAATGGAATATACTGTTGAAATCTTTCTGATTTAACATGAGAGCAATGCCAGAATCTGTTTTGTTTCTGTGGATATATGTAAGCCACGGTCTGTAGCACTGAATGGCATATGTGGAGTCAAGTAGTGGCACAGCTGTAAGTACTGATGAGTGCAAGATGCCTAAGGCACATAAGGCCTCTATGTCTGCTCTTTACAGACACCAAGACAGAGGTGTTGGAAAGTGCCTGAAGGCTGAGAGGAAAAAAGGTAGGAAGGAAAAGAGAATGCTGGTTATGAGGATCAGCTATTGAATAGAGAGCCATACTTCTTATGAGGAAAAAAAATAAATAAAAATAAAACAGTAAGTTCCGTTTTGATGGTTCTTAACAGAGATATTACAGAAACAGTGGTATTTTTTTCTATGTTAATTCAAGTCTAGTAAGTGACTATCCTAATGAGTTACAACATTATAGACAGTGAAATGTTACCTGTGCCCACTTAAAAAGAAAGAGGGAACGGAAAAAAAAAATCAGGCCTGCTAATACCATTATGTAAGCACTTGTGAGTGTGTAATTAAAGCACATAGAGCAGAAGACAGCTATCAGAAATGAAAGATTGTAGGTAATATAAATACAGAATCACAGAATGGTTGAGGTTGGAAGGGACCTCTGGAGATCATCTAGTTCGAACCCCCTGCTCCAGCAGGGTCACCTAGAGCATGTTAGACAGGGTTGCATCCAGGCGGGCCTTGAAGATCTCCAGAGAAGGAGACTCCACAGCCTCTCTGGGCAACCTGTGCCAGGGCTCTGTCACTCTCACAGGGAAGAAATTCCCCCTTATGTTCAGGCAGAACTTCCTGTGCTTCAATTTCTGCCCATTGCCTCTTGTCCTATTGTTTGGCACCACTGAAGAAAGTCTGGCCACATCCCCTCTACACCCTCTCTTAAGGTATTTACAGACATTGATCCCCTCTCAGTCTTCTATTCTCTTCCCCAGGCTGAAGAGGCCCAGCTCTCGCAGCCGTTCCTCATAGGGCAAGAGCTCCAGCCCTCTGATCATCTCCAGCCCTCTGATCATCTTTGTAGCCCTATGCTGGACTCTCTCCAGCAGCTCCATGTCTCTCTTGCACTGGGGAGCCCAGAAATGGACACAGGACTCGAGATGAGGCCTCCCCAGGGCTGAGTGGAGGGGCAGGATCACCTCCCTCCACCTGCTGGCAACACTCTTCCTAATACATCCCAGGATACCATTGGCCTTCCTGGCCACAGGGGCACATTGCTGGCTCATGGTCAATTTGTCATCCACCAGCACTCCCAGGTCCTTCTCTGCAGACCTGCTCTCCAGAAGGTCAGCCCCCAGCTTGTACTGGTGCCAAGGGTTATTCCTCCCTAGGTGCAGGGCCCTACACTTGCCCTTGTTGAACCTCATGAGGTTCCTCTCCACCCAGATCTCCAGCCTGTCCAGGTCTCTCTGAGTGGCAGCACAGACCTCTGGTGTGTCAGCCACTCCTCCCAGCTTGGTATCATCAGCAAACTTGCTGAGGAGGCACTCCATCCCCTCATCCAGGTCATTGAGGAAGAAGTTGAACAAGACTGGACCAAGTACTGACCTCTGGAGGACACTGCTAGCCATATGCCTCCAACTAGACTCCACACCACTGATGATGACCCTCTGAGCTCTGCCTTTCAGACAGTTCTCAATCCACCTCACTGTCCACTCGTCTAACCCACACTTCCTGAGCTTGCCTAGGAGGATGTTCTGGGAGACAGTGTCAAAAGCCTTGCTGAAGTCAAGGGACACAACGTCCACTGCTCTCCCCTCACCTACCCAGCCAGTCATTCCATCATAGAAGGCTATCAGATTGGTTAAGCATGATTTCCCCTTGGTGAATCCATGCTGACTACCCCTGATCACCACCTTTTCTTCCATATGCTTAGAGATGACATTAGAGGTGTTTCATCACCTGTTCACTAGTACATTAATGATGGAAGTATTTCAAACACCTGAAACTACCTGGCAAAATCTGACTATTTCAGTGTCACACACTCTCAGTGCCATAGCTTTCCTCCATATGAGGAATGTATGTCACTCAGATTTTTGTAGTAGAATTGGAAAGAAAAATGGTAAGAAAATTGAGCATCCATAAAATTATTAGACTAATGCATGTTTTTCTTCATCTTAAGAACTCTTGATCCATGAGTGATCAGAATGTCTGTTCTTCTGACCTACTAGAACAAACATGACCAATGAATCCAGATGTTCTCTTTCAAGTCTGTAAGTAACAGTCTTCCTAGCTCAAAATTACTGACCCAAAATGGAGTTTCCTCTAATGTGTGCAAACATAAAAGTATTCTGCTAATATTTTTATGCCAATACTTTCATACAATCCCCAAAGTGGAACTGGTATTAGACATCTTCACTTTTCCATACACCAAGATTTTTCTCTGCTATAAAATGCATTTATTTGAAAGGAAGACCAAGTAAGACTATTTTTATACCCCTACAAATAATTTTCTCACTTCATATTTCCTTGCATGTCCAGAAGCACCTTTATTTTTTTCCCCTTTGAGGAATTAAAATCTAAGACATTTGTAATGAAAATTTAAAATTACATTTGAATTAAGGATTTTTTTAATGTATAATACTTAGTTATTTGGTCCATGTTTGTTTGTTTCCATTCCATAGAGTAAGCTAGACTCTTATTTAGATATCAAAAAAAAAAAAAAAAAGAAAAAAAGAAAAGAAAGAAAATCTTTAAAAGACATTTTACAACTCTCTTTAGAGTTGCAGGAAAGTATCTATGTCAACTGATAATTAATAAACCTTACAGTAATACCAAAAGGTTTGTTCATCAGACTACAGAAGACCCCCCCCCCAAAAAAAAAAAAAAATCTATTCTTGGTACTTATGTTTTTTTTCCTCCTTAAAACTTTCCCTTAATGCTCTTATCTCCAAAGATTTACTATTGCTAAACCTACTTCCAGTATGCCTTACTTTTGTTTCATAACTGCTACAGATGATCTATTAAAGCTGTAGTAGTCCTGATTAATAGAAAAACTGTTCTAGAAAATACATAAATTGTAGTTGTTAATATGAAAACCATGCATGTTGACTATAGATATAACATTTTAACAGTAACATTGATTAACCCTTGGAATAAACTGCCAAAAGATTTGAGATATACTTAATTCTCCACTGGATGTCTTTCTAAACCTATGTTCCAGTTCCCAGGTTCAGTAGTATTGCCTTGCATGGTTGGGAAGAATGCACAGCACAAGTACTAGCAGAATTCTCTGGTCAGGGTTGCAAAACTGCTCTTATTGCATTAACTCAGTGATTTCTGTTTGGGAACAGTGTATCTGTTTAGGAAGAAGTCTCTTGTTTAGGAAGAAGTCTTTGGATGTATTCAAAATCTTAAAATGTATTCCTTATTAACATGGTGAATTAAAAGGACCATGATAAATAAAAGATTATGTTTTTGTAACTTGATAAATCATTAAACAATTTACCAAAGTAAATTGGCATAAAACTGGCATATGGCGATGACTTTTTTTTTTACAAAAAAAAAATCAATATGAAGAGGGCTATATGAGACACTACAAACTAGATCATATTGAGGAGTGGAAAATAGAAATTATATTAAATAAATTATTATAAATTACAATATTAAAAATGTGATATAAACAACTTGTTTTTACCTAGGGGTCATCACATTAAAGCAGAAGAGAAACATCTTGTATGCGAGTCAGTCATAGAATGACTGTGACCCACCAGCATAACAGCCAGAACATGGAAAATTCAATACAAAAAAATACATCAAGTAAGAAGTATTAATAGGCATTTGTAAAAGACAAAACCATATCTGAAATCCTGTGTGCAGCTGTGTCCATCTACGTTCAAGAAAGATTAATTTTATTAGAAATAGCAAAGAGCTGGACTGCCAGGCTGATCAGAAGATCCTTAGCTTACAGAACAAGGCAAAAATGGTTTGATTAAGCCTAGTGTGAGAGGACAGTCAAGGGAATCTAGTTGTTCTAAGAGATTACATCAGAAGGGTGGAGAAAGGGGTGAAAGTCTCCAAGGAACAGAACCGTGATGCCGTTTCTCACTGAGAGCTGAGCTCTGTATTGAGTTCATATCCAGCATAATCAAAAACAGAAAATGCTCCTTTGTTTTCCTAATTCTTCCAGGCTGGAGCATTCATATGGGATGTGGAAGGCTTGAGTCAAAGCCTTCTTTTCTCCATAGAGGTATACATACATATCTCCTTCCTCTCACATGTCATTTGTTCTAGGGTAGAATACTCTCAAATCCGTACAGTTAAGATATTCCAGGATATATAGAATTATGAAGTATTAATTGAGCAATGTATATGTCCTCTATCTTAGTAGTTAGAGAATTCAGAAGGAAGGAGAGAAAAGCCAGGATGTGGTCTTTCACTTATAATACTACCTATAATTTTTTTTCAAAGCTGGGTCAGAGAAAACACAAAATAAAAACCTAGGGAGCCTGTAACCTGCTTCCTTTTTTTAGATGAATGCTCTGATCATTGGAGAACAAAATTGGGCACCTCATGCTTGCCCACTTTCCCTCTAGACAAATATTTGATACTCATCCCTGCTTAGTGGTGTAGGTTGATAACATGGCAAGTGCTCCTCTCTGCTCCACTCCCAGGCAGTCCTCCCTCTATACTGTTGTACAGTCTTATGAGTAGGACACTCCAAGTTTGAATTTCCTGAGATTTAAGCAGAGAAATTAAGCAAGACCTTCAGCTTCCTGGATGGATTCTCTAACTGCTCTCTCTATGTATAATTTATTTGAAATGATATTTTATCTAAAAAGAGATGAGCAGAAGAAGTGGCTAATGGTCAGGCATACCTTACGATTTGGAAGCAGTTCAAGTATCCTTCTGCTTAGGCCACTAGTCATGCTTTAGCTTAGCTGGGAAACTAGCACCCAGCTCTTCATGCTGAAGTGCTTCTTTATATATGCAGATATCTAAGGAACTTGAAGTCTGAGGAGAGTATTTAATGAATGTGAGGTAGCTTTTCTGATCACTTTCTTCAACATAGAAGCTAATCACATCAAGTCCCATTTTTAAGTAACCCAATGGGCACTCTGAACCTCACGGTTGATTCTTATAAGGAAGTATTGCATTATATTTTGCGAAAAGTTCCAATTAACCTTCATTCACTTCATTTTTGGAATGGTCATGATTCAGTGATTTAGTATTTTGTTTTCTCATCTTTCTTTTTCATAGGAAAAATTTAAATATTTAAAATAAGGCAAAGAGCAATGAAAATGCACAAATTCATAATGACGAATACATTATTATATTGCCAGAGTTAACTGAGGGCATGATTAGTTTATTAGTTTAACAGTCATTCCTAGGCACTGAAATTTCCGTAAAGGATCAGAACACCAGAATACTGCAATATTGTGGATGACTAACTTCTCCTACGAGCACTTAGATTAGAATTGAAGTAGCTGGCTTGGAGCACAATCTCTTCTCAACTAGTGTACAAAACTACTCACTTTACTGTAAACTCAGAGGAATTCCTGACTGTGACTATTAAGGGAAGGTATCTTTAGGGCTAAGTTATGACTTGCACTGTGAGTGCTGTATGATTCTGATAGGGAGAGGGGAAAAATAATCCTAAAAGAGACCAAACTGGCCCCTATATGAATCCTCTACATGAAGGAGTTCAGTCTTTCTAGACTTTCTGAGCAGAGCAGCTGCATCAGTTATTCTACTTCCCACTGTCTTCTGGCCACCAGAAAAGCACAATTGGGTCTCTAACAGACACAAATTACAGTAGCCTTTAGAGTGCTCTAAACTATAGCAGGTACTTGCAACTCAAAATTGTATTGGAAAGCAGCATTATTCAAATTCTTGTCAGCTCCGTGAGTTACATCAGTGACAATCTGGTGGCCAACAGAAGTTTAAGGAGCTTGCCTCAATTAAGGTACCTCAGAACACTGAGTTAACAAATTTTCCTGAAAATATTAAATATAAAGGCAGAAAATGAAGTAGAAATGTATGCATTGCAGTATGTATAAACTTAACAAATAAAAAAATAGTTCATATACAGAGTTCTAGCATTTTTTAAAAAATCTAGTAGATGCCTTTTCTAATCTGAACTTCTTAACAACTGGGGGTGACAATCTCAGAGGGAATAGGAGTTGCATGCTAGGGGAACTAATTTTTCTCAAGAAGAATCCTTTTATGATCTAATTGCTGGTCACATTTATACAAACACAGCAAGTAATTTTGTCACCTGTCTTTGGGCCGATTTGATTAAACTTGGCTTTTATTTTGCTGTGCTGCAAGTTACCTGAATCAGCTTGATATTGCGTCTAGTGGTTAAAAGCAAAACAAAGTAGTGTAGATGAAAGCTTCTACACTAATTCTCTTCTATGACCACTCCCTTTGATTATTCTTGTTCTGGATGCCCCTTTCTGGCATCCATAGGCTAAAACAGTTCAACTTCTAAAGCCTGAAACTTATCTTCCTGTAAGGCTTATAAGGCCTGCCTTATAGGACCAACATGTTGATATTAAAAGGTGAACAGATGTTCATAGTCACTGTAACATATATGCATAAATACTCTTCATTATAAGAACATTCTTTGCTCTTACTGTACAGCACGAACTCTATCAATGTCAGAGTCCATATCTAGAGCTTATATCTATAATCTGCAGCAGTGCAGTTATACAGACAGCAGAACTGTTGAATTACATTAGTGTAGGTGGCTTACTAATTAAAGTAAGGAGACTGAGGAATGGGAAGTAATTCAGACTGTCACTTTTTCAACAATTTCAGTCACTTTTTTGTGTCAGTCTACTCATAACAGATTTATGTCCACATATCTATTCCAGTTTTTTTGATTGTATTAATAACTGAAGTGAGTCATTTGCCAAATGTCAGGCTGGGAGTTACCCTTGAGCAGTGGTCCTCACAGATAGCATCTGTTCACTTCCCATGCTTTCAACTGTCCAATTTTTTGTGTGTCCTCTTTCACAGAACACAGAAACATCAGTCAAAACCTCTCCACTAATGCAAGAGGATGGTCCTGTTCTTCTAGCAACTAATACTGTTAATACTGGCACTCCAAATTATAATGATGTGCAACAAAAGGTGTTTGGAGGAGTCAACGAAAGAAACAAAGATAGGTTGTACTTGCTTATAGTAGCCAGTAGACAGCTAGTTTCAGATTGGAAGTAATAATTAAAGCAAATGGAGAATATCAAACAATATTATTAATCATGACTAAAGCAATCTCTGCTATATACTTCGCATTTTCTCACCACATGTAACTGAAAAATGGAGATGATTACCAGTTAGACTAAATATATCTGTTTCATATACTACCATTAGCATCCAGACTTGAAGAGTCAGTTCTTTCACTGAGTTAGACTGACTTAGCAAATATCTACAATGAATATATGGTTTCCTAAAGTTCTATCACATCTGTACACATCTGTACATGGTCATTCATAATGACAAATAATTGCGGTGAGGTGTCCATGTGAAGACATAATATGGAGAGGTGAGATATCATCCCCAGTCTGATCTCCACCCGAACTCTGAATCATTTTCTCCTTCTAGGCCTTTTACTATCCTTCTACTATCTTTTTTTATCCAGTTGCTTCCTATCTTCATATCACACAAACTTGTAATGATGCTGTTACTCATCTCTGTTCTTGTGTTTTAGTCTATTTCTAGTGAGTTTTTTATTCAGACTCTCAAGTCTTAGTGTACCACTGGAGATAATTAGTCCAGGAAGATGCTTATGTGTCTAAGTGGATTAATCAAACAGACAAAAAATAAAAAAAAAAAAAAAAGAAAGAAACAAAACACCCTCAAAAACACCACCACCACTAACAACAACAAAGAGCTCCTTTCTGGTCAAAGGTGTAATGAATACTCACCAGCACAGTAACCTACTTTTTTTGACCATATTTGGTCTGATAATGACTTTTTAAGCTTTTGTGTAATTGCTTACAGAAAAGAGATTATTTTCACCTAACTTACACCTACAAAGATATCATTCTTTTCATGTATTACCTTTATGCTGCAGTGTAGATATTTACACAGTACAGCAGTATAACTTGGTATTTGGCAAAGTATCATCATATACATCATTAGTTTTATTTCACAACTTCAATAATTTATCAGAAAAGATGTTCTTCTGACATAAAACAAAGCAACACATATTCAATTACTCTCTTTCTGAAAAATGTTATGCAATATTGTTCCACATAATAATCTTATTATCCAAAGTGACATTAAAATCAATGTTGCAAGAATCTTGTTAATTCAGTGGCACTTTGCTGCTTAATGGAAACATGAAAAGTAAGTATTTCACCTAATAATGTTTATTAAACAGGAAGGGAAAAAAAAGATTTTAACAGGGCCCAGTAGAATATGGTTTTGTCTTACATTAAACCGTGTCAGAGAACATTGCCAGACACTGGAATTTGATATTTTTGTACTGTTAAACTATTGAAATGATCCCTGACATAGTTTGACTCGAGTCCAATAGCAATTTTGCAAAGCAGCATCTCAGGCAGGGTTTGGGAGTTAGCATGGACCAGAAACTGCTCTCAGTGGACATGTTGCACGAATTAATACTAGGAAATTTAATACCACACAAGCAGCTGCTCCACACCTCTTGGCCTCGATGCTGGAGAAATATTCCAGATACACTAAGGCTACAACTTCAACAGTAATTAAACACAGCTGGGTTATTTTTGACCATATTGAAACTAATATTAAATTAATTTTCTCAGTAAAATTCTATGTGGTGCTTGTCAATGGCCATCATGACCCGACTCTTGCCTTTTACTTGCTATGTCTACTACAGCTGCACCGCAGATTTCTAAATGAGAACTGGGAACTCAGTGGGCAGGGTGCAGGGTGCCTCTCTGTAGCCTGTAAGAGTGTCGGCAGAGGAGCTCTGCCTGAGCTCAGGTGCACATCACTTTATGGCATGAAAAAGGTGACAGAGAGGGATGAAGTTGTGATTTCTCCTCTTCCCCTCTGTAAAATCATCTCCTTCCCTTTCTTTACTGGGGATAATATGAAACACTGTAGAAGAAACTAAAGAATAATTAACTGAGAATTTTCTTAGCAATATACTCCTTTTCAATTAAAATGATTAACAAATTAAATATTACTATAAACAAATAAGGGTTTATTTAAACCAAGATTTGTTTTTCTTTCACCAGAAATTTTCAACTCTTTTATTCAATAATTTTAGGGAAGGGATTAAAAAAAACCCTAAAAAGTAGATAAAGTTCCTTATAAAAAAATCAGCATTTTCTACCACTCAAGACACTTTACAAAAGCAGCATTAGTACAACTGGGAAATTGGTGTCCATGCTGATAGAGACTCTAATAAGTTATTAATTCCAACTTATCATGGACAGAAGTGTCCTATTTAAAATACTGGGGAAAATAGGGCTTGATTTTTTTCTTCTTTCACCGATTCTAGACATCCATTAACCCTTAGGAAACAATCAGAGATTTACTTTAGCTGTATTTTTTTTTTATTTATTTCCATTTTTTTAATGGTTACACTAGTTTCTCAAATGATTGCTTTTATGGTTAGAAGTCTGATCCATTTCTATGTAAAGCTCGCTGTAGAGAATATCTCTGAAGCTGAGGCTTTAAAAGAAGTAAAGCATCTGAAATCACTCTGAGCAGGCTGGAAACTGGACAGGTCTCTGAGGTATGAGAAAGAAAGATTCTAGAATGTAATGAAAAATGTTATCTGATTTAAGTGATTTCATTGTTTATAGTATTTTCTGGTTTTATAATCTTATTCTTTATGTTTTGTTTACTGAATCTTTATAGCCTGTACCTAACATTTTGCATTAATTGATCACACCTCATGAAAGGATCTAGGTTTAAAGCTTCTGGTATTTCAGAGTGGAAAGGCTTCAGAAGAGTAATTTCTTCCCCTTCGCACTTATATGTCACAGGGAGGTTGTATTTTCCATTATATGTTTATTAGACTTAGATTTTTAGGGTGTTGAACTGTTTTTTGATTTCGGTAAGAAAAGAAATTTTCATATCACTTATGGTTTGGTCCACAAATATGCACCAGTGCTTAAGTTCTCCCAAGATCAATGCAATTGGGTATCTACATAGTTTCATGGAGCTGGATGTCTGTTTCTGGAGAAGCAGGATGTAAAGGATATACCATTCCATGCAGAATTTTAGAAACAAATGCATTAAAATCCAAATGAGCCTTCATTGATGCAGTATCATGTCTTGAATAGCAGCTAAAATAAGATGTCAGGAGAATTAAGACAGAAAACCAAGCACATTTTTGGGGATGCCCAAATTGTGCAGCATTTAGCATGACACAGGGGTATGTATGGTACCCCTGTTAAAACGGGGCAAGCTTCAGACATATGAACAGATGTGCTGCCCAGTGCCCAGAAGAGTGTAGAAGGGGTAAGACACAATTGTAGCCAGATGGAAATCCACCACCAGTGGTGTTCTATCACTGCCAGTTCTGGCAGCTGTGAGGGCAGCGGGAGGCAACGCATGGGTCAGGAACAGAGAGGGACATCCTCTGCTTTTCACATGTCTGCAAGAACACATCTTCTGCAGCCCGTTCATATGCACTTCGTGCCAGGATGCCTAGGAGCATAACCTCCTCCTCAGCTGCACTATATACAGCCCCAGTCTGTGAGCTGTCATCAGCACCAAGCAGCTTCACTTGCTCCGAAGCCTACAGCGGCCAGCTCGGGAGCTGAGCATGTGTCCCTTGAAGGAAGCATGGCTCTTTCTATTGACTTCAGTGAGTTTTGGGTCGATATCAACCCATCAAAGTGCAGAGAACTGGGCTAAAGTGAGTCACATCTGTGCATGTTAGCATTTGTGCCACAGTGTGAACACGAATGGTGGCTTTAGAAGAGGCTACCATGTTTTTTGGTTTATATGGTCATGAACAGCACAATGAAATTTGCTTATAGCTATGCACATTTAATACTATACACCTGGCTCCATAGCAATAATATACCTCAAAAAATAAATGCAAAAAATAAGATAAAGAACTAGTTGTATGCAAATGAAAAATAGATTTTGCTCTTTCAATTTTGTTTTCATTACTGAATAGCAAGATGGCTTTTGTAATGAGGAATACTTGCAAACTGGAAAACGCTATACAGCCTTCTTGTATCCAATTCTTCTACAGGTTACTGCTTCACTAATCAAATGATTTCCTTTAAAAATATCCATTTTCTCCATTATACCTTGTATGTGATGGTAGGTCGCTGACCTACCTCTGTGCTATTGAATTTCAGCATAATGCTTCATTTACATTAGACAACCCACGCACAAAGCCAGAAAGCTAGCTTATACCCACTTTGTAGCACTACTCTTTGTTCACCAAGCTTTTATTCAGGAAGCAAACTGATACTACAAACTTTAATTTATCATTTTCTTATGGATCCTGGTGAGACAGAGTCCTTTGAGCAAAGAATAGTTGGAGACAATGATTTGAGGAGATGGACCTTCATAGGGAGAATCAAAGCATATAAGTGGAAAGAAAAATGTGTCAATATTTTGTTATTTAGATACCTTTGTTTTCATATATTCCACACAGTTCCCCCAAAATAACAGTTACATGTAAACTTAAAACCATCATGAATCATATACTCACTTTAATTGGAATTTTTGTAAGGGATAACATTTCAAGTCCATCTTTTAAAGCTTAAATTTTCTGCAACTATTAGCCCTCTGTATTAGGAGTGAAGGGTAGAATACTGGCCCTGGTGAAGAGATCAATAATCAGAAGGGCCAAATTTCGCTTCCTCAAATTTACACTGGTAGTGATGGCACAAAAATGACATATTTGAGAGGGGAAAGATTATACAGAGCAGAAATGACTAATTACAGAAAAAAACATAATCTCTATAAAATGTTCATAAATGTCAATTTGTGCACATATCCTAGAATCATGTTGCTATATTATAAGCAACCGATGTCCAAGTTTTGCTAAAAAAAAATCACAAAGAAAGCATCAATATAATAAGTAACATTATAAACATAAATAATTGACAGTAGCGGCAAGATGTATACCACTCATAGCAATAGAACAGTGGATTTAAGAACACCACTAAATGGCAATACTAAAAATCCTTTATTGTTCTGGTTCTAAATATGCATCTGAAATTAAATTCTATGCTTTGGCGAAAAGCCAGGCTGGAGTAGCTGGCCAGCCATCCAGAAATAAGTAGTGCCTCTTTCTCTGTTTGAAAGTAATTCATCTCCAGCTCTGATTCTTCCTCTCACATCTGCTCAGATGTGTGAAATGATAGCTTCCACTCTGGCAAAAGAGTAACATCTTAATGCCACAGTGAATTTGGATACATTTTCTTTCTCCACCTGATTTGTGAATCATCCATCTTCCGTTTAGAAGTTTTTGTTCATGGTATGCCAGTCCTTGTACAACTTTGTTTCCTTCCTTGCTCATCACAAATTATTTTCCATAAAATACCACTGAAATCTCTTAATTTGCAAAACATAACATTGCATCTTTAAAAGCATGTGTTTTCCACAAACTTCCAGTACGTAACCATTCAACCATTTTACCTCCTCCTTGCTTCCTCCTGTTGATCCATGTGACTTACCGGTCTTTGCGCTCTTCCTCATCAGCTTTTTGTCTTGTGGTACACCGAGAGCGTGAGGGCTCCTGAGAGGACTGTGCAATGTTTAACAGCAGAGCAACGCCGTGCTTCTCTGTTAGTGCGAGCCCTACCTGCCGCCGTTTTCTGTGTGCTAGTCCATAGACTTGAAGGAGAGGATAGAGATTAAATGTGCTGGAGATAACCTTTCCCCTCATCAGCAAGGGAAAGCTCCAGTGGGGACCTACAGGACAGAGTCTAATCCTGAAATACAGCTCTCAGGACAGGCACAGTGCACCAGGCATTGATCTCATTAAAGTGAGCAGGAGTTTGTCATTAAACAAACAAACAAAAAAAAAAACTTACTTGTTTTTTATATTTCCAGGAAAAGCATAAGACCAAGGGTGGGGGGAAGGGGAGGATAGAGAGCAAGAGAAAGAGAGAATTTTATTAGCCTGCAAAGCTGCAAGCACATCATGCATACATATTAATTAAACAACTGCAAGAAACAGCTTTCATTTCAGAAAATGTTTTGTTATTCTTCCAGAAACCCATTTTTGCTGTTTCAATAAAAAGAAAAAAAAATTATCTTGCTTCAAGTTCTATGATTTCTCCCCTCACATACTGGAGGCATATATTAATGGTATAAATTTAACTATGAATAAATTTTGTGAATTTGCTTTGTGAGTGCTGGAAATGACTTTCTAATATTAGGACATAACAAAAAAAGCTTTTGATTAATTAGCAGCTTTATATTTTAGTATGAATTATATCTTTAACAAAATCTGCTAAGCTATCCAAAGGAAAATGTATTTGCATTTCTACTAGTATTTGTCTTTTTGATATTACTATTTATTTTCTTCATTGGTCTATAATTGATTAAAATGCATATTTATCTTTCTAGGATCTCAGAACCCTTGGAGCACAATTATCCACTGTGGCTGCGTAGCCTGCAACTCTCTGTGAAACAAATGAACTTTTTGAAAAAGGAGATTGTTCTAGTTAGATTCCAGGGGGCCAAACGTCCAGTTTGGCAAGCCAGCACAAACTCACACACACACACACACACACTCTTCAGAAGCAAGCAGTTTTTTAGTAGATGCTTTCAAACAGACCGACCCGATGGTAATCTCAAGAAGGACCACCTCAATGCTTGTCCCGATCGTCTGCATGGTGAGAGAGAGAGTCGGCAGGCACAATCCTTTCGGGCATCCCCGAGGAGGCAACGTGGTCCTCTGTTGTGTAGCAGTCTAACTCTCCTTTGGAAAAAATCCGGTATTTATGGTTATTCGTGGTAGGCGGCAGTCCCGGCACACGGGGCCAACAAGTGCAGGGAGTCTAGCCCAACTGTGCCCCGGTTGCCTAACCGGGCTATGATACTGCGCATGCATGCAGACGTATTTCAGGGGCCACATTGACTTAGGGGGGCACCATTTCATTACTCTTCAACTTCTGATCTTCATGCTGACTGCTTCTCACGGTTGGAAGAAGTCACAGAATCTCTGGAAGCCACAGAATCTACGTAACCAACCACTGTTCTTTCTCACAGATTTCCGAGACCTTGTTTGTTACTTATTTGTATCCCGCTTAACACAGCGGTATTGTTCTAGGCACTAGAAGTTACAACACTTGACCATTCTCACCAAGCATCAGGTAGTACAGATACAAAAAGTTACAACACGGACCCTTCCCAGCAAGTATCACGCAGTACGGATGCAGGGATACATCTTATGTTTATTTTGAATTTTGAAAAATTTTTCAATTTCCATGTCAATATGTCATTATTATTGTCATGACTTTTTAAAATTGACATAAATGCAGACAATTTGATGAGACTGGTCCATTTATTAGTATATTTATTAGTCACTGGTATAAAACAATTGTTTTAAACACTTTTAATATTTGGAAATTTGCTTTTCGAGGATTTGGTGGGCTTACTTTTACCACACTATTGTTTTGAATCTGAATAACATTTTAGATTCTCAGGTTTCCCTCTTGTTATATCTTTGCCATGAAAAATGCTTGCCATATTGATAAGATTTAAATGAAAATGTTTTCTTCAGGAGAAACTGGATCTGCTTTAGAGAGTAGATCTCTAGCAATAGAGAAAACTTTTGCTCACTGAAATTAGAGTCTGAGTACTTGGCCTAATTTCCCTATACTGAAATGTCCATTAGTGAAATGCCTAAAGAAGATTCCTTATTTTTTTCTGTTACATATTCCACTCCACAAACATATTTTTCAAGCCCTATTCTTGAGAAATGTCCTGTCTATGACAATAACACAATTGAAAGAAATTACCTTAGAGCCATTGGAAGTTCTCCTACTCCAATCAGTATTGTTGTTTCTCTGTGACTATGTAGCAATAAGCTTATCTAATCTCAAGAATAAAGCAGTTTAGAGAAGGTTTAAGGGCCCCAAGTGTAAACTGAACAAACTATGGTACTGGACATAAATGACAGGGTTTAAGGTGCAGGAGGCTGCCACGGTGACCTGATTGGGAGGAGATCATGCAAAGACGTGTGCCAGTCACAGCTGGTCCAGCCTGCAGGCATCCAGCGCCAGGGCAGGGACACCTCAAGGAGCCATGGCTGTGGGTGACTCACACCGAGGTAGGGAACTGAGAAGTATGAAGGTGGAGGAAAAGCAGTAAGAAGTACAGAGCAGCAGAAAGAAATCAATATGCACCTTACCCCAACCTCCTGAGCTGCCGATTGCCTCTCAGAGAAATTGGGGTGAACTGAGCAAAAACAACAGTAGTTGAGACTAGAAAGGGAGAGAATAGGTGTCTTGATTAAGCTGAATGTTAAGAAGAGAATATTCTCAATATTGGCAATAAATTAAGTAAAAATTCCCCTAATGCAGACATTTTTCACATGCCACTCTGTCTGTGGAAAGTATCTCTTTATCTTACCAAAAAGCTGGAGAGTATAGCCAATTTGTGCACCCCCTAATGCTTTTCTACTCACGGGGGCAAACACTGGTTTTAAAACTCTTATGGAAAGCCCATTCTGCATTGATACCCATTATATTAATAGCTGACACAGAAGATTAAAGGAAAAAGGGAGTGCAGCTTGGGGACTATGTATTAAGAACAGTATTATACTGAAACTAAATACAGAGCTTATTAATAATAGAAATATTGGAACAGAGTTAATACATACTAATACTTCAGATTTTTTTATCATATATTTCCTTGTCCGGAGACAAGGAAATAAAACCATATATAAAACCATATGAGCACGTAAATGTCAATATCTCAGCAAAGTATCAAGATCTGGTATGTATGCAGCTTTTGGATATCTTGAGAGATGTTTGGACAGCAACACAAGTACATGAAATAGCCAATTTACTAACAGATAGTAGGCTCTGAAACTATGCTCTAAGACATATAAAGACTTAAATGCTTTAGTTATGCTCCTAGTGATATGAAAGTCTCCATTAGCTTAAAAAATATACATAATGCAAGAATCCACAGGAAAAGCAGTAATGGTTTCTAATCATTCTAAGGGTAATACTTTAAACCATCCTGGTCTGAAATAGTATAAAGTCATCAGAAATTCTACTCACACATCCTGCCTTTAGGAAAGAGTTACTATCACGTCACATAGATCAAGCAGTTGTATATTTCTCATAACATGCTGCATCCTTTAACTATCTGTCTCTTGGCTGCAGAAATCACTGCCTGGGAATCTTGTAAGTAGCCCTCCCCAGACTCTATGACTCTGTAGAAAAAATTATCAGATACTTTAGTTATTATAATTACTCAGCTCCAGTATAGCCTGTAATGGGTTTAGCCTTTAGGTTTGATAATTTAATTTCATTTATTACAATATCAAATGCCATGTAAGTTTTTAAATCAATTGAGCTATATTGATTTATAGTACCTAACTTCTGGCCAGAGAACCACATTGTAATGGCATCAGTTGCATCTATTTAGGGTATTTTACTCTGCAGGAATAGTAGTGAAATATTGTGACTGACCAATAACCCTTACCATGGGAGAACACTCAGAGGTTGAGGTGCTCTATGAACCTCATGAATAATGCAGGATGTAACTCATTAACTGCAGCTGTTGCACTGAGAGCTGACTTTATCTCAACAAAAAGGCGACCAGCAGGTGGCCTATGTGTTAGACAAACACCTATATCTGTTGAGGGGAACAGCTGGTGTCAAGTGCTTCCTGAGTTTACAAAAAGAAGGTGACTCTCTCCCTGAGACAGCCAGACCAGCATAGGGAAGGTGCATATGTGGCTCAGTCCTCCAACACAGAGCAGAAAACCTGAACAACTAACAAAGACATTTTTGAAGAGAACATGGAGCTTGAGCTGGCTTCAACCCGTTTATTCCTTCCCAGTGACTGGGGATGTCCAGCATTGTAATGGTGAGCATATCACAAAGACAGGTGATGGGAATCATATTGGTATTGTGATTAAGCTGTAAATTGCAATTGTTACGTTTTCCTAAGTATATACACTTTTAATGTGATTTCATTATATTGCTGTATCTAATCAAAATTCCATGCAACATCAAACATATCAAATATCTTCACAGTAAACTTTCATATTAAACATGGCACTCTCTGTGTGTAGAATATCTAAAAGAAGCTGGTCAGAGAGTACTAGACTGACAAATGTAGATATAAACCAGGATGGCTTTAAATTAGCCAACAGGAATACTGATAACATGAAGCCTTAGGGATACTTCACATGTTTTTCTCTTAGCCCTTGAAAACAGCTATAAAAATAGGGAGTCATGCTGAATGTAACATAGTAAAAATCTCCAATCTGAGCTGTATCATATGCATCTGAACAATATTCTTTCATGTCTGAGGAGTTATTATGACTCTGTTCTCGTGTACTAGTAATGGCATTGACGATAACCATCTAACTTAGTAATCCCCTTCTTAAAGTGATGATTAAAATAGTAGATTTGGGGGCCAGAGATTGGGAAGAAAGGGAGTCCCCTTCAGAATAACCCTAAAAATCAGGAAAATGAATATGCCAGTGTTAACCACCTTGCCGTTTTGTTTTTGGCAGTCTCTTTCATAGGGTATATTCAGTTTAGTTTTGTTTTTTCTTTAATAACACTGATGCTGCAACTAACTATCGCTACTGCCTTTCATTAAGCTTCGAATGTATGCCTGCCTGTTTTGAGAAGGCAAAGAAGTAAGCCTAAAATAGCCCACCAGGTTCAATGTCAGTAGCTCTATGGAGAGGTTTCCCAGCTCCTGCTGTAACAATAGTTACAACAGCAGGACACGTTTCTCATTAGGAATCAGCTGCTAATCTGCATGCAGGGAGCATAACACTTCCTCTTTCATTCTTTCTTTATCTTGTGTATTTAGATTAAAAAAACTTTAGGACAAGACTGTCCCTTAAGTCATATATTACAGTAGAGTGAGATTTTTGTTATTTCTTTTGTCTGAAATATAAACATCTATCTTAAGCTCACCACTTTCAGCGTATCCGGAGACCAGTGTTGAATCAAGCTCTGGCAACTGATGTGTCTCTTTCCTGGCTTAGGGGGGTGGAGGGAGGTGTCTATTTAGCCTTGGACTAGATGGCAAATGTTAGAAGAGATGAACACCATCATTAGTACTCAGGTTGGCTGATGCTTCAGGATTCCGCTGTAATAACAATAATTATAATTTCCAAGTAAGAGATGTGCCATATTGTAATTTTGCTTCTGTGAGTGTTATTTATTTATTTTAAATCTTCTATGCTTATCCTGAGTTTTTCTCATGCTTTTTCTAAGGTTTTTATCTCTCTAATCTATCCCAATCTTTTTTGCTCTGTCTCTCTTGGTATGTCTATGTCCTTAATGCAATCTGAATGACTCCTTAGAAACTTTACTGCCTTGCACAGTAATTACCATTACTTTATAACCTTTGCCAGCTGCGTACCTCAGCCTTAACAAGCAATTAGATCAAAGTAGCTCAGAACTTTCATGTTTATGTATGTTGCAAACACTACTCTTTCTGGCAGGAGAAACTCAACAACCAGTGCTTGTAGTTTCCTTTCTCTATTTTGACATGAAAAAACAAAAAACTGTTGTAGAACACTGAAAAAGGAAATTCAATTGCATATCAGTTCAAGGTGCTTTATAGAATTCAAACCTTCTGAGTTAAAACAGCTCAGACATTTCTCTTTGATTGCAGTAAACAAAGTTGGATATCACTTTTAACATAAAACATTTGTAGTTTATTCTTGTTCTGGATACATTTGTATGTATGCAGTACATTATATAAAATCATTATCGGAGTTCTAGTCATGACTTTGTAGATAAATCTGTTTTTGAATGCAGATTTTAAAATAAGATGAAATGTTTAAGTGTCTTTCCACTGATTTGGTCGTCTCCATAGGAAACTGGAAAAATTAAGGGAGATAGGAAGTTTGACTTCGAAGTGTGGGGTGCGTGTGCTGGGTCGAGTGTGTTTCGTTTTGTTTTTCCCCTAGATTTTCTCTTCTAATAGCTATCCATGATTAGGACTCTGCTGAGTGCCTTTGCTGTTGCTGTTTTATCTGTTCTGATGTGTTTCTGCCTTGTATTCCTCCCTAACAATTTCAGAAGATTTGCCCAGTGAGGAACATGAGGAACACTGACAGGTGAGGCATGCTTCTTCTGTCTCACAAAACCTATCTCATTAAGCTTTTCTCCTGCAAATTGAATATATGCGCTGCGCATGATATCTGCCCACTCACATGCAACTCATTACAAGATCAGAATGGAAATGCAAATTGAAAAGGACTGAACGAGACCTGACAGTCTATAAAAGAACTCAACTATTTTCCATAGAAGACAGCTGAAATTCATTCTTCTGATAAAACCAGAGAGCTATCCATTCATTTAGACATATAATAGGAGAGAAAATGAGACCTGATGTAATTTTATGTTACAGAACTAGAAGCAAAACATTGAAAATTATCTACTCTAGAGACAAATTACAATTTAAGAAGAAATAATTTTCTTTATTTTGGTTCCTTCTTGGCTATCATTATATTAAAATATAAAACATAATGTATTATAAATGCAAAATTTTATAAGATATCAGTTTATCAAATGCAGAGCTTAGATTTTTTGAAGCTGATTAAACCAAAATTATCTAAAAATGCCCATGGAAGAGGTCCTGAGGTCTGCCCTTCTCTGAAAAAATGCAAAAATATTTTCATTTGCCTTGTTAGATGCATTTCCAAAATCTATTTGTTTCAACATATGATGCAGTATGCACATCTTTCAAACTCTATGAAATAGATGAGCTCATTATTTGTTTTTGTTTATTTCTTGCACAGCACCTAGAAATCATGTGCCAGAATGTCTTTCTGTTACTGTTATATAAAGATAGAAGAAAAAGGAAAACAGTGACTCAAGTGACCCAACTCTAAAACAAAAAGAATGTGGATGGGGATCTTTCAGATAGATGAAGACAAGTAAATAATTATGAGGTGATAGTATTCAGTAGAGTGCTAATTTTCTAACAAAAAAAGATTTCAACATACCGAGCACAACTTGTCACATCAGACAATAAATATCCAAAAGGTTTGGACTTCTTACACAGAAGTTACTCTTTAAAACAGATGTCAAAATGTTGTTACTGTGCGAACTTGCATGCTAAGTGTTTACTATCAACAGGTCAGGATTCTGTCATCCTTATTTGCAATGAAGAAGGCAATACTTCTAAAGCAGTCCCAGAGTTTAAATCTGTGTCTAGTAAAAGCAAAATGGAAAAAAAAAATCTGTAATAAGAATATTTTGTTTTCAGTGATAGTACCTATGTTAACAGGCCTGGAAAAACAAAGAATAAGGAGGAGGTTGTTTGAAAGATCCTATCAAGCAGTATGTGATACTGAGTAAGGAAGTAGTATCCTATGCATTGGTTTTTTTAGAAACAGAGATGTGAAATATAAGATTGTTAATCAGGGTATGATGTTACTGAAAAAGGGTGCATGAGAAGAAAATAGCAATGAATTAACCATATTTTAGTAAATCTTACCTATGAGAATAATAAAATTGTGGAAGTAACATTTGCAGGACTGAAAATTTTGAAGGGAGGGGGGAAGGAAAACAAAATAAGTCTGCTAAAAATAGCAGATAAAAGAAGAGATACATAAGGTACTACTAGACTAGGTCAAGAACAGAGATTATGATAAGCTATGTGAATATAGGTAAAAGCTTCACTTCAGAAAGTGTCAAAAATCTATAGATGAGCTGATTAGGAAATGAAGGAATAAAGCAATTAATTACTTGCTCATTTAATTGGTGTCAATAAATAATGCATTCAGTTGTGACAGAAAATATCAGTTGAATCACACAAAACCTAAGGAGCTCGAGACTCACCAGCAAGAGTTCTTGGTGTTTCCCATGCCTTGCTACTTATGGCTGGGATGCAAAGACTATTTGAACTATGTCTTTGCAGCTAAGTGACTCTCTCTAAAGTTTGTCTCTTCTGGGATCTGAGTATTCTGGTCTTTAGAGCAAAGTCTATTATTTACAGATTTTGAACAGGAATATGACTTAAAGACTGGGGCCATAGTGGTCCGTGGCAGAGAGTGGTGGTTTATGTCTCCTTACTGAATAATATTAATAGGACATCATCTGCAATTCCTTATGGAATAAGGATTATTCCATAATAATAAATTAATATTAATGAATGACCGTGGGAAAAGATTTTACTAAAAGACCTTCCTTATCCAGATAGCTAGCTACTACTACAGGGAAGAACAAGAGCAATATAGAAATGCAACAGTGTGCCCTTCAGAGAAAAAAGACTAACCACATCATGGGTTGTCTTAGCAAGTGCATAGCCAGTAGGTCAAGGAAAGCAATAATTCCTCTCTATTCAGCACAATAATCCAGACCTGGAGTGCTGTGTTCACTTTGGGGCTCCCAAGTAAAAGACATATATAAGTATATAAACACATATAAATACTGGGTGAGTGTTGTTGGCTGGCCATTGAGATGATCAAGGACAGCAGTATGTGACAGGTGGGCCTTTTCAACCTTCAGAGAGAAAGCTTAGGGAAGACCTTACTGCTGTTTGCAGCTACTTCATAGAAGGCTGTAGAAAAGATGGTTCCAGACTCTTCTCAGAGAAGCACAGCAATAAGATGAAAGGCAACGGATTCATGTAACAATATCCAAAAGTACAATAAACTCATAGTTTCCTAAGAGGGTGGTGGTCTTATAATAACAGGTCATCTGGAGAGGTAGAATTGCCAATCTTGGAGAAACTCAAAACACAGCTGGACAAGGCCATAAACAAAAAATGAGCTATTTTTCACTGCTTGAGTGAAGATATAGACTAGATGGTCTCCAGAGGTCCCTTGCAATCCAAATTGTGCTAAGTCTATGGTTTTGTGCAAGTGGAAGCTAGATTTTCACTTTTCACCATGAAAGCTTAAAGGAACTAGCTTTTAACTGTACATGGCAATTTTTGTGAACACAAGGAAGACAGAATTGAAAAAAGGAAACTTGTAGCACTGTTATTGAAAATAACGGGGTAACGGGATGTAGGCAGGGGCTGAAAAATCCCACAAAATATGTGGAGAAAATTATAGAAAGTATGCAATGAATTTGCATCTTCAAGAATTTGTGTTATATAAAACAGCCAACTTAGAGTTGTCAAAACTTTATCCTGTCAAATAAATTCATTGTCTTCCTTGAACCAAGATAACTGCTGTGATAGATAAAGGGAAAAGTTGTAGAACTTTGTACAATACTCATTAGAAAACTCGGTGAATATGATTTAGGTGTAGTAGATACCCATCTGAAATTACTCTTTGACTGTAGTTTTCCAATGATTCATCACCAAATTGTGAGTTTCTTGGAAATGCTATCCACAGTGCTCTGCCTTTGTCCCACAGAGTGCCTCCTCAGCAAGTTTGCTGATGATACCGAGCTGGGAGGAGTGGCTGACACACCAGAGGCCTGTGCTGCCACTCAGAGAGACCTGGACAGGTTGGAGAGCTGGGTGGAGAGGAACCTCATGAGGTTCAACATGGGCAAGTGCAGGGTCCTGCACCTAGAGAAAAATAACCCCAGGCACCAGTACAAGCTGGGGGCTGATCTTGTGGAGAGCAGCTCTGCAGAGAAGGACCTGGGAGTGCTGGTGGGTGACAAGTTGACCATTAGCCACCAATGTGCCCTTGCAGCCAGGAAGGCCAATGGTATCGTGGGTTGCATTAGGAAGAGTGTTGCCAGCAGGTGGAGGGAGGTGATCCTGCCCCTCCACTCAGCCCTGGGGAGGCCTCATCTCGAGTACTGTGTCCATTTCTGGGCTCCCCACTACAAGAGAGACATGGAGCTACTGGAGAGAGTCCAGCGCAGGGCTATGAAGATGATCAGAGGGCTGGAGCATCTGCCCTATGAGGAACGGCTGCGAGAGCTGGGCCTCTTCAGCCTGGGGAAGAGAAGACTGAGGGGGGATCTGATCAATGTGTATAAGTACCTGAAGGGAGGGTGTCCAGGGGACGGGGACAAACTCTCTTCAGTTGTCCCATGCGACAGGACAAGAGGCAATGGGCAGAAACTGAAGCACAGAAAGTTTTCTCTGAATGTGATGGGGAATTTCTTCCCTGTGAGAGTGACGGAGCACTGGCACAGGTTGCCCCGAGAGGTTGTGGAGTCTCCTCTGGAGATCTTCAAGGCCCGCCTGGATGCAACCCTGTCTACCATGCTGTAGGTGACCCTACTGAGCGGGGAGGTTGGACTAGCTGATCTCCTGAGGTTCCTTCCAATCTTACTGATTCTATGATTCTATGATTCATTAGTATTTTTGTTAATGACTTACACAGTGTAAAAGAAAGCATTTTAAAATCTACTGGGCAGAGTACATATAATCTCATGATTAAGACACAATACAGTTAAAATTATTTTAACAAGCTGAAATGAATTTGAACCTGAATAGATGGTTTGAACTCAGATGAAATATAGAAAAGTACACCAATGAAATTCTTCCAAATACAGTTGGAGGATACACAAAAGGGACAAAATAAAATATGACATAATAGTCTGAGGATAACAGATAATACTGGATAACAAACTAAGCAGTATGATGCATTTTTGAAATGGATGGCTTTTACTGTGGAAAGACTGGTACTGGTTCATCCGTCTTTGGTGAGGCCTTGGCTGAAGTAACAAGTTTATACAGCAAATGTCAGGAAAGATAATAGCACGTTGGAAAGAATCCAGAGGAAGTAAGAAAGAATGCCAGAAAGATTAGTAATTATGACCTGCGAAGAAGATTTTTAGCTGCTGGGTTCATTTAGTTTTAGAAAAGAGAAGGCTGAGTGGAAACATGATAAGCTGTCTACTATGTAAAATGCCATTGGAAAGAGAACGGTAATCATTTTTTCTCCGTTGTGAATGTGGGAAAACAAAGCATTGTCAACCTAATCTGCAGAACATGCAGGTTGGATATTAGGGAAAGATGCTAAAATGCTGCACTGTTGAAATAGAAACAGGCATTGTCAGAATATTATGGATTTTCTGTCCTTTGTGATTTTAACAAGAGGCTGGATCTGCCAGCATTTATCTGTGTAGCCTTGATTCTCCCTCAGTACCATAGGTAAACTAGACCAGCGATGTTACACCTAAAGCCTCATAACTGGATAGAACTTGCGACTTCAACTCATACAACATATATTGGTGGGGAAACATATTGTCTGCTAGGAATCATGTTTGCACTGGGCCTAACAAGTTCATTTTGAGTTCATAGGAGGTTTATTTAGTTCTCTGCAATGAAAAAGCTTTTTCACATGAATAAAAGGGTTTCTTTACAGTCCTATTTTTTTCTTTTTCTAAATTATGCAAAGAGTGCCTAGAGCTATAAATAGATGTTCTTTAATTTGTTATATTTTCTAGTAAGTTTAAAGTTCATTATGGTAGGGTAAAACTCAAGGAAGCAGGGAAATCATTTAGGAGTGAATTACACAGATTACATGGTTAAGAAATGAATTAAGAATTTTTTTAATAGAGAGAAATTAGACCAGTAGGTAAAGTGACTCAAAATTAGCTCAGCAATTAATCTGATCAGTAGACAAGCCATTGAAGAATGGATTAATTAAGGAACCAGAAAATTAATTAAGTTATGAAATGAGTCAGATAGGAATCATTAATGAATTAAGTAATCAGTCCTGTGACTTGTGTAGGAAAGAGCTAGGATGATCTGCTGTGAACAGGATACATAGTTGCCAGGATAGAAAGTTAATATCTTAACTTTGCTTTCCTTTCATAAGTTATTTCAAGCGATGCTACCTATTGGAGTCACAGACTTGGAAGCATATGAAGAATTGATTCTTCTTGATTATACAATGGAATAAAAACATAATAAGAAAAACACTCCATTATATGATGAAGCCAAAATTCTTTGATGTTATTACAGTAAATAAGAAAAGATTTAGTTAAAAATGGGGCATTTTGAGTTAAAGTGTTGCTTTGCTCACTAAAAACTATATTTATGCACAGAAGGGTAAGCCAAGAAAAACTAATGGCTGTGATAACCTTCTTAGAGTAGGTAGTGGTAACTCTAATTCATGGTGGTGGTTAGAGAACTCTCTTGTGAGGTCAAATCCTTTCCTTTTTTCAGTGTGTGTTTTTGTGTGGGTATGTTTTTCTTTCCTTTTTTTTTTTTTTTTTTTTTTTTTTTAATGCAGACATTCAGGACCGAAAGACTCTGAACTCCAGCAGCTCCTCAGAGCTCTACACCAGCTTGCCCAGGTTTCTTGAATCATGCCTAATGTTCACAAGGGGCCATGTGGTAAATTTGGTCATGGATTGCATTCTGCAAATTTAAAATGAACTGAATTTTTTTAGCCTCTGAAGAAATGTTAATACATAGGGCAAACATTGTAATAACAATGTTCAATGTTTTTTAAATACATATTTTAAAGATTTAGCTTTAAGACCTTTGCAAACCTACAGTTATAAGTTTGCTATTTGGATAATAAAAATATAAAAAGATTTAATGAAATTATTGAGGTTTTGTTCTGTATTCAGTTAAAGGCTGTTAAACTGCCTATAATGTGTCCTACTGTGTGTAAGTAGCCTAGGTGATTAATTTTTGTATGGGAAATTATCCGTGCTTCTGGAGGGATCCTTCTTCAGAAGGCCCAAGTAGCAGATTTCTGCTCTCCCCTTCACAGAAAAACGTGAAGAAAAGGTGTTTAGATGTCACCACATTGGCTACAGGCTAGTCTCTGTTTAGACTCCTTCTTAGTCTTTTTTTCTGCTTAACTGACCTGAATTTGAAACTGCTGGAGAAAAAAAAAAAAAAAAAAAAAAAAAAAAATCAGCAGACGGTCAGGGATGGAGCTGCCATTTTCTATGAAAGGCAGAACCAACAATCCAGTTTTCTGCTAACTGTTGGCAAAGATACTTAAACCCTACTGAGCTATCCCATATTGTAGTAATGTAAATTGCTGCCTTCTTCCCTTAAAGTCAAACATTTTCCTCTCTTGCAGTTCTATACAGAAGATTATTTCCATAGGTTTCCCCAAACATCATGAGGGGAATGTGCTTCACAAAGAGGTTTATAAATCATGTCTTTACTTGCCATGTTTCAGTGCTATCCTAAACTTGACAAAATGTTTAGAAATACTCTACAATATTTGCCTGAGTGTGAACTGACAGCTACCTTTTAAATCCTACTTCAGATGCCCTATTGCTACTTGTTCTCATTTTTATCCTTATTTTATTCAGTATGTTTTATTTAATGGTTTCAGTTTTTCTCTGATTACAGAATTTGACAGATAACAGACAGTTAACAGCTGTATGAGTTCATTCACATATTTATATGATTACTAGTGATGCAAATACATTGGTATCCATATCACTGTTCATGCATTAATCACATCAGATGCTGATGTGCTTTATTTAGGAACACATACAGAAACCAAAGCAGATAAAAATAGTGGAAGGGGATAGCAAGTGACTGCTCCATCTCTTTCAAGTTCTGAGAGTTTTTTCAGGGCCTTTTAGGTGGCTGCTTGCCAGCTTCTGGCCACTGCAGCTCAACTTTTATCCTCTGACGGTCAAGCCCCACCAGAGTCCATGCCGGTGGCACACAAAGTAAGGTGCCGAGGGCCCACCCAGCCCCGGGTTGGGCAGATGGGAGAGCCAGGATCCAGACCTACCCTGGAGAGCATCTTTTCTGAGAAGATCCATCTGCAAACAGGATTATACGAGGAGGTACCCAATGCTCGAACCGAGCCCTGGTCACCATGTCTGGCACCGGGCACTGCCGCATGGGAGGAAGGGTGAGACATGGACCGCTCCATGTGGTTTCCCAGCTACCACCCTCACAGGAGCCAAGAATCCGCCAAGCAGACCCCAAAGCAAGTAGACCTCAGGTGAAGAAGGGATGTTAGGACCTTCACAGGGAAGTGGGGAAGCTCTGGAGCTGAAAGGGGGTCTACTGAGGACAGATCACCCTGGGATGAATGAGGATGAGGTGTGGAGGAACATATTTCTCACTAGATTTTTTTTTAGAGTACCTTTTGTCTATTTTTATTCTCCTCCTTCAGAAACTAAGGGTAACCTTAGACTCAAAGTGGGGCCTTGTATCTGATGTAATAATATTTGAGGATTGTTTTTTCTCTAGGAAGAGCAGTATAATTAAGCTGGAAAAAGCTACTGCTATAACAAAAAAAGAAAGACTTATTTTTTCCTATACCTACCCAGTCAGGATTATAAAGAACAGAATTATTAAAAATATACAGAAACAAAAGGTATTAATAGTTTATTGATAACATTCTTGTAAGTCGAGTATGACCAATATTAATATTCTTGATGTTTGTAAACTCATCTTAAAAACAGGTTGTAGGGATTTTTGTTTTATTAGGTCAACCATATTACATTTATGAAATAAGAGCTGCCACATTTATGATTAAGAGCTCATACAATTTACAGAAAAACATATTAGTTTAGATTTTCAGAAATATAACTGACTAGTTCATTGCTTTATTTTTGATCATAAAGTGTTATGTAGCAAATTACAAATTTAGAAATATTTAGATTTTTAGTTTTATTGTCTTTTCAGCTGTTTTCAATTATTTCACTTTTTAAAGTATGTGCTACTTAGAAGAAAAAGCACTTGTCATTCAACCAGATGTAATTTGAAAAATAAAGAAAATGTAGTAATAGTCAGAATTGTTCTCCTACCTCTAATCTCTTTTTTCTTTGGTTACTATGCATTTAAAATCTAATCCTTTAAACACTTTTACAGGTAAGCAATATAGGCATGCATAGCCTATAAAAAGTTCCAAAGACTATTGAAAACAATGGAAAAGCTCCAATTCATTTCAGTGGCTATTAGATTATGCCCACAGTAATTCTTACAATATTTATCTTCTGCAAAATTAAACTACAGATCAACAACAACAAATATGGCTCAGAGCCTAATACATATGGTTAATTTCAATTTAATATCTCAAGTTTATAATTTATAAGCAGAATTATACATGTTAAAATTACTATTACAGACATGCCACAAGGACATTTTTGTACATTTAAATATTAATGTATGTTATTTGCCCACAGAAAAGTTTTCTGCCTTATGATGTTAATATATTTGCTAAATTTCATCTTCAGCAAACTCTTTCAAATTTCATTAGAATTAGAAAAATCTACCAGTTCTCATGTGGATATCTAGATATACGCAGCCATTTTCCCTCAGTAGTCCTACCTGCTTCCCACAAAGGTGATGAAAAAGGTGACAACAAAAATTGTTACTTGTATGCACTAGCACAACTTTGCATCCACAGTGACAACCCATGGATGTTTGGAAAAACGTGACTCTAAAGTGTCCATTGCTCTATTTTTTGGACAGCTACATGAAAGTTGATAAGCATGCTTTCACAGACCTACAAAAATAAAAATCTGCATTACAAAAATTCAGCTTTGAGTGCTGAACAATTCTAGTTTATTAGGTAGTGTAACGGGGCACCACGTTCACCAAAAGTAGCATAAGACCAGCCTCAATAGAATGGAAAACATCTGTGTTAAATCTGTGCTGAAAATAAGGGTAAAGGTGTGTCATTCAGCCTACAGGCAGCCTGAATTTGGAGCATAACCAATCTTTATATTAAAAGAGCTTTTCTGTATCCTAACCTGTTTGCTGCCTTGTTATATGTTGCCTGATAGCTGATAAATAGATTTTGCAAGTAAAATAAGCTCTCTGAAGTTAGTATTTTCAAGTATCATTTTACAAACAACTATTGATATGTTTCTCACCTCTCTTGGCAGGTAAATAATAAGATAAAGATATTAAGAGTAGGGACAGTATGCCCATCACAAATAATACGAATTCTTCTACCCCATGATTAATATTTGATGTAAGAAATTTCAGACTACTGATTAGCTCTGTTAATTATTAATACAATGTTATTGTGGATGATTAAGGCCATTTCTTTTAATGGGATTCTCAAATCGCTTCTAACACCTCAGTTTAAATTCTTTATGATATCTAGCCATGCATTCATTCCAGCAAGCCTACTGTGGAAAGCTTTGTAATTACAGTTCAACCAACCCTCTATTATCAACAAGCAGAAGTTGTATTCCAGCTGATGAGTTAGAAAAATTTGCAGAAGATTGCTTTAGGTAGCTGAGTATATATATACGTATATTTGTTTGTCATAAACTCCATTGAAAATAAATTTTAAAAAGTAAAATTAATCTGATAACAAGCTGTAAAACTTTGCCTTTTCTCAATTCAGATTGGGAAATAAGCACTTTTTTGGTGGTTATTACAAGCATCATTATAGACTATCTCTAACAACAGGTGGCGATGTACTTTTATGTTAGTTCTGAGTTATTTTGTATTACTTATCTGATCAGGGGAGCCAGAAATTAAGTTCTACCTGTGTATGGTGGAGTTGAAAATTACAGTGGTCTGATTTCTGTATGTGGGCATTACTGCAACATTTGTTAAAATTAGGTTATACTTGGGAAGTGAAGTACTAATCTTATCTTTTCGTGTTCTTGACATCATTTCAAGTCCAAAAATATTTCTGCAGAATTCAGAATCTTTAACACAAAGTCTTGATCATCCTTTTTGTTTGGGGTTTGTACTTATGCAGCCATGAATGGAGCTCCAGTGTGCTATCACAATGCGAATCCATAATATTACATCTCATTTAAATCTCAGTATGTGTGTATTGATAGGTTATAAACAGAGGCAGAAACACAAGCGTTTCTCAGCAGAGATCAAACACCATGCTCAAAAGAGGCTCCTGGAAAAATCCTCCACTTTTCTACCCTCAAAGTTTTGCACAGTCACGGGCTTGCTGATGATGATCCAGTCTGAAGTTGCTGACAGAAGATCACTAGAAATTTGCTTTCAAACATTTTCCAGTGAGAGTTCTGATACAGCCTAAATCAGACATCAGAAAGGAAGCAGAGAAATGAACAAACTGTTTTATCAGTCAACCCTGATCGGGCAGAAGGTTTGCAGAAGGAGGGGGATGCTGCTGGTTGATTTGGTGGTTGGTTCAGGTCACTCTGTAGTAGGGTTTCTACTCCACAGTATTCCCCAGTTTACTCTGGCTGACTAAAAACATTGAAGTTAATGTGCAGTGGGTAGCATTACCCCAGCCCTTTTTTGCCAAACTAAGGGAACGTATGTTGGTGGAATATGAAATAAAGGATTAAAATGTTGGAGGGTCTTTCAGACTACATGTTACATGAAAGCCATGGGTGATTTCACTCGTTTTGTATCCTATTTCAAAATGTCAGTGAGAAGAGAAAAATTTTGACTGAAAGAAATGGACTCTGAACCAGTTTGCCATTAAGAATTAAAACATCCCATCTGTCAGTTATTGTACAGCTTTTGGGAAGCTTGTTGTTATGGGGTTTAGCTCTTTGCAAATAAACCATTTCTCATCACGCTGAAGAGATGTAATATGAAAACCTCTAAAAAGTTCTCCTGTATCTAAGCGCTAGGAGAGTCTAAATACATTTTGCTTAATAACAAAATGCAGGACATATAGATTATGATGAAAATCTCAAATGAAGGTAAGAAATAGATGAAGCAGGAAAAGTAAAGTATTTTTTTAATCATTCATACTCTGACCATTATTTCATGATTTCTTACTTCAGATTTTCATCATTAAAGGTAAGGACACTTTGAATTAATTTGGAAGACCGGCCCCTGATGATTAAAAGTATAATTAAGTCTATAAAACCCTAATTATATCTGAAGACCTAGAAACTTATGTGTTTTGTTAGTTAAAAAAAATTATAGAAATCATAGTGCAAAACTCAGCTTTCAAGTGTTTTCCCACTTGCTAAGAGCTTAAGCTTTTTCACTCATTTTAATGTTTTCATTTAGAATGAGACAACTTTCATAGGATCTTTTAATTCATTCTTCATCATACAATTAAGATATAGGATATACATCTTTTATTTAAGATGTATATATATATTCAACATGCTGAAATAGTCTTGCAGAACTTTTACATTTTTACCAAAAAGAGAGATCCTCAAAATGACATGTCTACTTATCACAGAAATTGTTAAGCTATGATATGAAATTTTACTGTAAAGCTCAGCAGTTCTCAAGAAACATCACAAAAATATTTTAAAATTCCCTGTTACACTAGCATTATAATTTATTTTAGCCATCTACCAAAACTATACACTTCTGCTTACATAGAAATGTTCAAAAGCTGACAACCTGAAATATCACACTAAGCATTGCTTACATTAATCCTGAGCAAGTACATGTTGCTTTTATACTCATTTGATAACTATATTTCTTGTTAATGAATCTGATATGGGTCAGTAAATTATGCCAGTTAACGTAGTTCCAGAGATGTAAGAATCTAACACACACTATAAAGAAATTTGTAATGCAAATATTCAGAATAAATGTACAGCAAAATAGGCAGATAATGCATTTTCTTCATCTTACTCATTTTATTTCCATAATATATAGCATATTTTTGTCTCCACACAAAAGGTAAGAAAACAAGACCTGTCAGGAAAGAAGGTCAACAAACCAAAAAGGAAAGTATGGACAGAGGATTTGCAGGACATAGTTAGATGTATATATTCATTACAAAAGATTAGTGCAGACCATAAAAAGAAGTTGCAAAAGTTACTAGTGCCCCAAGGCAGCTGTAACTTCAGCACTAAACATTTAGATGGATTTTTACATGTTCATTAAATCTATTCTGAAATGTGCAGGTATTTTAGCAGCTTCATTTTCATTTGAGCGATTGGCAGTCTCAAAGGCACAGTATTTCTTTTTACATCTTTGTATCATAAGTGTCACTTTTTATATTTTATTCAATAATTGAAGCTTCTCATATTAATTGTATATGACTATTTTCTTTGCTAAGCTTGGTTAAGACATTTTTATTTTCTATTCTGAGACAATGGACTTACAAATACTTAGGTGAAAAAGAGAAGGAAGAATAGAATAAAGAATTAAGAGAACATACAGATTTGTGTATATTTGGAATAATATCTGTTCTGGTACTCACAAATCTTATGAACAGCATTAGTTCAGATTGACACAGACATCAGCACTTAGTGAATTAAAACTAGATCAAAGACTGTGAGGGGGAGATGATAATGAATCAGGTCAAACAGAGAGAGTGTCTGGCAGGTTTGGAATTAAAAGTCATGTCTTACTTATTCAGTATTGATGGTCTGGGAAAGAACGAAAAGCATGTTAATATTAGTTGAAAATGCCTTTAAAACAGAAAAAAATTGCAGTTGTTAGTGAGGGCAGAATTAATTCAAACAGTAAATCTTGACAAAAATGCAAAATGAAAACCAGCAGACTGACTGGAAAATAACCTGAATCAATGATACATTAGTCTCCTGGCAAGCTGCCACCTGAAGATACCAATGTGCACGAAGAGGCCTGTGATAAGATACAGTCTGCAGGAGATGCAGCAGCAGAGACTGCTGAGATGTGGACTGTTCAGCAACATTGTACCTTAGAGGATGACAGAGTATGTGGGCATCTCTAACAAGTCGAAATCGGAAGGATAACAAAAAGCAGTACAAGGGATCCCTATTTGATTAATTAACTAAGCTAACATAGTTTGGAGCCTTAATGCGGGGCTGGTGGTCACCTGAACATAAGGACAGCCAGTCCCTAGCGTGTCAATGTCAACATATCCTTA
This sequence comes from Rhea pennata, assembly GCF_028389875.1. Lineage (NCBI taxonomy): Eukaryota > Metazoa > Chordata > Aves > Rheiformes > Rheidae > Rhea > Rhea pennata. The sequence continues at coordinate 146,239,014 of NC_084664.1, read as the reverse complement.
GGAGTATTCTAAACCAAACAATTAGTGCATCAGTTGACTGATGAAATAATAATAATAATAATGACCAAGAATTATAAAGGCCCTCTATTTAGGCAGCTCTTCAAATTTCTATGGAGAGTCCAACAGATCAGCAGACACAGCTCTGATGAGAAGACGTTCGTGAGGAAAAGTGTTTTCCCCACACAACCCCATGGCAGGAAGTATCAAAAGGGGAAACAAACAGCTTCGGGCAGGTCAGCCATTACTGGAAGTGACTAAAGCTTCAGAGAAAGGTTTTTTAGTCATAATTTAGTGTTATATTGGAAGGCCAAGAGTTAAAAAATACCATTAATCCCCAAGTATAATATGTAGCCTGCTTTAAGATATTTACTAATATAGGACTTCATCAAATAATGACAGTATGTCAGATTTCTTTATTCTGGACTGGAGGAAGGGAGAGGAACCGAGCATCCAGGACTGTAAATTTCAATCTGTACTTTTCTGCTGCATGCATCCTCACTATCAGCTTCTTACTGCAGAGACAATGATGAACTTCCACATGGAGAATTATCCTGCTCATCTTTTTCATCCCTGTAAATTTCTCATTTTTAAAGCCTGGAAGTAGCTGCAAATTGAATTCAAGTATGGCAATTAAAAAGTTGAAAAATTCTTATTATTTTCTTGTTTTCTGAGAATAACTACATTTTCTAGTGATTCTACAAAATATTTTTATTACTGGGATGGCAGTGTTGTTTGTATAAATGAAGACATTTCCTTCCACTAAAGGAGTTTATATACTATGGTCCTGATCCTTCATTTAAAGTGCATACTAAAATTTCTACAAAATCAACTTAACTTCTACAGTCGTAATTCTCAAATACTTAGTAAACTTATAATCAAACAAACAGAACTGAACCATTTTGCCTGCCTTTTCTCTTTACAACATTTTTGTGAGATTACTTGTAAGGGAAAACAAAAATGCATGGTTTTATCCTTTTGGCCACAGTTAGACATTTACTTTGAGGGTACAACTACATTATTAGTGAGTTAGGATTTTTGATAGACAAAAATACTTGCATGTTTAAGAACTGGACCTATTTCAGACCTGTTTCCAAAAATCATGACCCCAGTATTTGTTGCAAGTTCAGAACTTAAAATTAAGATACCTTTAAAACATTTTTTCTAATTATTTAAAGACAGTGATGATTCTAGTCAAAGCCTAACATTCCACCAGCCCATTCTTTAAGCAACAAAAGAGAGAAAATTTAATAACTCTTAAATAAAAAAAAAACTTTCTCTCTGACACTGGATGAATATAGGCTCTCAGTGGCCTTCCCCCTATCTTAAAAGATGAGAAAAATATCCATAAACAAAGATAGATTCCAAATTATAGCAATGGGCTTTTGTAATCAACATCCTTTTGGATGGAAGAACAGGAGTTATTTTCAGCAATTATTGTATATTAACATAAACAGACTTACTCTAATAAGCAGAAAGCTGCTAATGATGTGGCAATATTTTAGTGCTTTCTACCCAGTCTACAAGTAATTTATATGATGTTCTACCAAGAGAGAGCAGTTGAAGTATAATCCTTTTAAGTAGTACCTTTATATCATAATTGAACTGTGATATTCTCTGTGTGTGATTTTCTCTGCACGGAAAATCATGCTCTTGTAAGTTGATAACAGCTCTCATTTCACAACTAGATACAATCAATGATTAAACATGTATTTTTTTCAAAGTAATCCTTATAATGGTGCTGTACAAGCTTTAGATAGTCTTGCAGTGTACTGTAGGGCAATTAGTCTGACTTGGAACATTTAAAATATTTAATAGTTTGTGATTAATATATTTTTTCTGTCTAGATTTGTTGTTGTTGTTGTCATTGCCAGCTCAATTTTTGTATATAGTTTATCATAATAATAAATATTGAACATTTTTTTCTTATTTTACTTTGTGATTTGAGTAGCTATTCTTCTTTCTCGTCTATATTACTAAAGTATGTTTTCTTCAGTAATTTTATTTAAAGTTACCTCGGATTATTTCTGACAGTTATTGTTATATGTTAGTGTACATTTTGAATGTTATAATTCATATATAGCTTCTATCTATGTTACTGCTGTGCAACAAAATACACAGCTACTGAAAAAGGAGTGCATCTCATGCTGTTGCTCTTGCTACCCTAAAAACAGGCAAACTGCAGTGTATTTCATGGGCTGTATTAAAATAAAGCCCCCACACTAGAGCCTGGTTTAATCTAAAATGGTAAAATCAGAATTCTACAAAGACAGAGGAGTTTGGTAATGATGACAATATTTAAATTTGCTATTCTATGAAAATTAGTTCTTGTCAGTTTTAATAACAGCTAAGATGGGAAAGACTTTTCTAGATGCACCCAAAATAAATTTTGGGACAAGGCGATGGAAATGTAAACGTAATTTGTGGTATGTTAGTTTTGTCACACTTGAAACAAAACTCTAGCCATGATTTATCAGGTACCTTGAAATCAAAACCCTAGAAAAAAAATCTAAAGAAAGACTGTATATCTCAACATTAACTTAAGTAAATTTTATCCAAAATTTACCATTTAATTAGGCAGGAAGCTGAATCAACAAATTTCATACACCCTTTCAATTAATATCATATTTTGAACTTTGTATTCATATTATGAGATATGTAGCCATATTTCACTGGGTATTTAGCTCCATGGGGTTTAGATGAAGCTCCCATAAAAGGTAATAAAAAAGCTTAAATAAAAGACAAAATAGAATTTGGTCAACAGTCCAGTAATTATAAGCCATGAAGTTTAAAACAACTAAACTAAAGACTTAGTACACTTCAGATAAAGTCTAAGTACTGTGAATGAAAACAAATCTCAGCACAAAATAGAAACAAACTATTTGCAGAAACGGTTAAGAAGCATTGCCTTTTCCCATTCTATATTTTTATAAGCCTGTTTTGCAAATGGGAGATGGAAAGCAATTTTACTTTCAAAACTGAGATATTATATACATTAACTTTTGAAGAAAGCTAAACCATCGAGAATGTGATAATGTAGAAAAACCACTATATTTCAAACCAAATAATTAGCTACTGATCCTGCGTTTACTATACTGTTGTGTCTTTTATCAATAGTTTCATCTTCAGTAGATACACTATGCATTTTTAATAGATACTTTTTATCTTTTTTAATCTCTTTAACTCAAGAAATAACTTTTGGTAAAATCAGCATTTGTCAATATCGACCTCCTTGAACTAAGAGTTGTCTTGCTGCTTCACCAGAAAATAAAAGACTAATAATTCACTTCCCAATTTATCCCTGAAGGTATTGCTGCCTAATACCATTCATCCCTTTCCATAGCTCTTCTACTTAATAAAAATGGTGAAAGATAGTGATTGCTGCCTTCTCTGCTAGGGCACATAATCTAACTAGCCACAGGGAAAGAATCATAAGCAAAGGTTTGGAGTGGATTCATGATATTTTTGTTCATTTTCTGAAATAAAATAAAAAATAAAAGAACAGGATTGATGTTGAATAAAAACATTTTGAGTTTTTGCTTTACTCTGGTCTGACGCTTTCATTGGAGTTTTTATTTAACCTACCTGGGGCATTTTTATTGTTTGGATTTTTTTAACTTTACTTTCAGATGAATTTCAAATCAGAATCTGTCTTTGAAAATAATAAAAAAGATAGGACTTTATGAAAAAGTCATTAAATGAGATTTTAATTTATTAAAATAATTTTAGATTTTTTTCCTCGACAAAAAGTCGATAATGCTAACAGAGAATCACAGGTAATATCTATTGGACCAAACATCAACCTACAAAGTAAAGATTTAATCTGAAAATATACAGCCTGAGTGTGTGGTACTGCACTACATCCCTTAAAGAATCACAGCAGAAATATGAAGCTTTTATTCCCTTAGAGGTCCAGAAGGCTTTTATCCTCATGGGCCAGCGTGTCTGGTGGTCCCCTGGCACATAAAAATCACTTAGAGTCAAGAAGATCTACTTCATTCAGCTACTGACCCAAGGTGTAATTAATGCAGAAGCCATGTGCAGCAGCAACCCATGGCCTCTATTGCACCCCACTGCTGGAGCTGCAGCAGACTAACGGATGTGATCCCCTCCCAGGCTGGGGCTGTTCAGCTCGAATCTCCTCTTACAGAAGAATCCCGAATATGTAGCTGTGATTGCCCTGAAGACAACCTAGCTCATGCTTCCTCACATTGGGGAAGGGGATAAACTTCGAGGCAATGAACCTCCCATTTCCCCAGGAATATTTGGGGGTTTTTTGGTTAAATTCTGTGTTTGTTTATCCACTCAAGCCTCTCAGTCTATGTTTCCTCACAATCAGGGTCACAAAGAGAAGATTTCTAAGGAAACCAGACCTCTGGCCATGACTATACAGAAGGCAACACTTGGAGCGGCACTGGCAAAACCCAGAGCTGGCCTTGAAGATGTGTGTCTGAACTAAATGTGTTTTACATTAAAATCAAAACATGTTTAAACACCTTCTTTGCTTTACGAAGATGCAAACTCACAGCTTTGTTTGGGTTTTTTTAGTGACTGGAGGATAAACAAGTAATTTACAGTTCATTTACTAAGTTCTCTCATGGCTCCAGAATTACCATTGGTAGCCCCAGGTGCGTTTTCCAAAGCCTTCAGCAGCTTTCCCCTTCATTGAGTCACCCTCTCTACTAACTGTGCTTACTCCTCTAATGACTGCAGATCAGCAGCTGAACAGAGAGCAGATTTATCAGCATCCACAGATAAAGCTTGTGAAATCACTCCCAGGACTGCTTAGAGCATCTCCAACAATCATCATCTCTGTGGTAGAAAAAGAAGTAAAATATGAAAAGTTACACATTGTATTTCCAGCTTTTCAAGGCCGGAGTCCAACAGCAGATTTTGTATTTGCCCCTGTCTACCGCTGAACCCACAAACATTTACTTCAGAAATGCTAAATGGATGGTTCACACGATGAGATGAGAAACAGTGTGGCAAGATTCACCGTAGTCTCTACAAGCTCAAAATTTACCATAGGTAACAGATATTCTTAATCCAAGATCCTCCAATTATACCCAGCAGTTGAAAATCAGGACTATGGAGCTGACTCCATAGAAGTTATAACTTAAATGCCACATCTGTACAAGCTGATGGATCAAGTATTTAAATATGAGAAAATAATTTTAAAATACCAATAAAAGTGTATTGCCTGAAGAAAGACAAAGCAATGCCAGGGAAATCTGGAGAGAAACACAAGCACTTCATTTGGAGAACTAATAAGTAAACTAAACATAATATAAATATAACTAAATGGAAATATGAGCATAGGATAGCCTATTGCTAAAGATAAGAGCAGGAAAGTCTGTAAAACATGGCAAGTCAAATGTAAACAGGAAATTAAGAGAGCTAAAAAAAGTAATGGAAGAATGTCTTGAAAAGGAAGTGTAAAGTGAAAATAATATATTCTTTAAATATGTCAAAAATGAGAAAGGACAATGCCTGATTGCAAAGTTTTTAAAGGCTTGGTCAGGAAAGATAAGGCTTTAGCATGGAAAAACAAGGATTTTGTTGTGTAGGTTTCTAACTGGTGAAGACATTGTTCAGATTCCTCCTGCTGACTCATTTTTTTTGTAGAAGATAGGTAAGGGACTAGATAACTTGAAGAAAACATACAGGAATTATTAAACAACAACAAAGTTCGTGAATCAACAGAACGGACTGACTGGATGACACAAATGTGAAACTGAAGCTGCTGGCCAGAGTGTGTAACCTGCCATTGCAAACAGACATTGCACCAGATTGCCAAGAGGCTCCTATAAAACTCCCATCTACATCACCAGCTCAGGGAGTGACCTTGAGAGCTACAGGACATCAAGAGTGGCTTCTGTCCATGGTAAGATGCTACAAAGTATAGGGTATAATTGGAAAGAGGACTGAGAAAACAGTAGATGTAATTTTTTCATTATATAAAACTTGGTATACCCATATCTTGAGACAGTGCATACAATAGTATACGTATTTCTCATCTCCACATCTCAAGAAAGACATAGTAGTGTTAGAGGAGAGATAAAGAAGAGAGCAAAAACGATCATGGGTTGGAGTAGCTGCCTTATGAGGAAACAACCAGAAATGGCTGGGACTACTCAGTTTGGGGACTACTTGGCTGAAGGGACACGAGATCAACATTTACAAAAGATGCTGAAATAAGCACAGCTGTTATCAGATCCTACAGTGTGAGAACTGGGGTTGCGTGATGAAGGCTTTTGTGCTCTCCCGAAGCAGCATCTTCTTCTGCCACTGTCAGAGACAGAATATCGGCCTAGAACAGTCTTTCCTGATCCAGAATATTTCATAAGTTCTTATGTAGTTTTGTGCAATTCTGAATGCCCCAAATTCAAAAATTGCAAAATGACAACTAGAAATAAACTTCAGGAGGAAACCTAGAGTTACTAAAAAGTCATGAGAAAATAAAACAAAAAAGCAAATGCATATTTTTGGCTGTAAGTCTGATGAGTTGCCTTTTGGAGAGTGTTCTGTGACTATTACTTCTCTCTAGAAGGTAATTCAGGAGTTAATAACAGGATAGGGATTAAAACAGCAGCAATTAAGCTCTGTGAAATAGTCTTAAATTCCACAATATTCCAAACTCACATGTTCCATCACTTAGACAAATTAATCTTTTCTCATTCACTGCCTTTGAATGGAGAACATTATAAAAGATATTGAACTGCATGTTATGCCATGAATAGTCTTGTTGTTGCTGTTAGGTTATTAAAAATGAAACAATATTGTGCTCTTTTTCTATTATTTTTATCATCTTTAATTAGAAACACATTTATTTTAGTTTTTGAAATGATCATCATTCTTTAGAAACAGCAGAGTTATGTTCTTTATATGAGTGGTCAAATTCTACTATAGGAAAATAAAAGGTGAAATTGTGTTAAGACTGAACTTCTCAGTCCTTGAAGAAAAGTTCCAAAACTGCTATAGCTTTTCTTCCTAAAAAATAAATTTTAGCTATTTATTACTTTTAATCCAAAAATTTAATTACTGATAATACTATGAACAAGTCAGAAATTAGAAATCTTAGACTGCACAAAATATTTATTTACATAAATAGAACCTGAAGTCCCCATATTTAGATTCCTATTTAGATGAACAATTATTAATCTAAAATGAGGTTTTATTCTTTTTTTTTCTTTTTTTTTCTTGAACTACTCAATAGTGCAGCGTGGCTTCAAGGTGAACTTTACTATCTGTTTGGACAATTAGATACTATCATATCATTATTTTTTAGTTCAGTCCTGTGTCATCTAAATAATAGCTTTAATGCTCTCAGACAACAGAATTCAATACTTTCAGTGCTACATTATTATTGTTGCTGCCTCTGAGACTGAACTGTATTTTTTTTCTGTAATATCACGTTTCCCACAATGGGTATTGTATGCCCGATACAAAGATGTGATGTATTGTCAAATAATCATAGGGTCCATAAAGGGACATTTGTGTCAATCTGGCTAGCCCTGTATAATGATGTTTGTCCACAAAAATATAACTATTTGTGTTTCACTGTAGCTAACTGAAGGTTAAGATCTGAAAATCTTCTTCTGAAAACTCGTATTCATTAGAGAAGGGTTTGCTTGGAAAAATAATTCACATAATCTTCAATATCTTTGTTTCCATTAGGAAAGTTTGGATTGATCCAGTATTTAGATTAGTAAAAAAATTCCGCTATGCCACCTTGGGCAATATTAGATGTGATGGAACACATGTAATGTTCATGAAATATTGCAAACTCAAAAGTCTCAGATAAAAATTCCAGGGCATTGATGCCTATTCTGTTTATCCTATCTATAAAGTGTTGTAAATTCTTAAACAGTGAAGTCAGTTAGTGTTTCAAAAAATATTTTAATGGAAATTTAAAGATATCTATATATTCTGAGGGAAAAAGAATACTAAAGACTTTTTCTTTTCAGATGGCAGCAGTACCTAGTGCTCCACTGGACCTGCTCCTGGAGCAGAGCGGGGAACCGGGCATGTGCTCTTCCTGAAACCAAAAGGGAAGCTTTCAAGGCCCCGAGAAAGACCTATCATCTCCAACAAGTAGAAAGAAAGGGAGAAAGCACAACCACCAGTGGGAAATTTACTGCAGAAATAAGCTTCGTTTTTCAAACTCAAATAAAATATACCTAACTCTTTTATTCTTTAGATAAGAATATTAGATATTGTATTTATAAAAATCATTTTTATTCCTCAGGCAGTTGTAGATTTTCTTTTCTCTTTATCTCTGCATTTATTCATTTCTCGTGAAAAGCTATAAAATTGTCAGACCTGGAAAAAGAAGTTCTCTGTGGTTCTACAGAGGAGGTTGGATGGAAGCTGTAACAGTGCCTGCGTAGCTTCCATTCAAAAGCTTCATTTTAGTGAAAGCAGTCAGACTCAATCTTTTTATAAGATTTCCAAGCAATGCAGTTTGATTAAACAGTTCTGTTCAAAGCTTATAGATAAAGAGGTCTAAAAAGAGACGTAAAAAGAGCCGTCTTACTTAACCTGGGCCACATATTAGACTGTATACTTAAAGTCAGGTAAATAAATCAGTATAGATCATTCCCATCTAAATTAGTGCAGCTTCAATGAAATCTGTCAAACTAATACAAGGAGTCCAGCTTGACAGTAGCGTATGTTCTTCCTGTGGCTAGCATACTTCAGAATTATCGTTGTGCTTTCAAAGTGGACAGTAGCAGTAAATGCACTCTCTTTTGTTACATTATTATATAACATGAACCAACATAAAGATTTAATTTCATCATGAAAAAGGGCAGCTCATACTTTACCCTTTCTTTCCAAATGATTACTTTAATAAAATAAATGTCTGAGTTGTTTGAAGAGCTTTGATGACCCCTATTGAGCCGGAGATGCCAACCTACTTGCAAGACAACCCCAGATCCAGAGCCCTGCCTACCTGTGAGGCTCACAATAATGTCCTCGAGGCTGAGGTTCAGATGGGTTTCTTCAGGAGCTGTTCATATTCTTCTTCTGAGAAATATGGGTGATGGACCAACTGATAAAAGAAAAGTTCTTGGCCTTTTGCCTAGTTTTTAAGCAATTGAGAAAGAGACACATATTTACAGGTAGAGATGTAGAGATATTTAAGAACAAGTATGAATTTAGGTGCCAAGAGCTGATTGTTAGGAAACTACAACTGAGCAGGAAAAAATATAGAGTTTCATGAAAAGGTGGAGAAAGAGTGAAGGAATTTTTATTCACAGGATTTATCAAGGAGTCAATATTAGCATACAGAATGACTTGGTAGCAAGTCTATTCTCTAAATTCAGTGTTTTCATTTCATTTTAAATATCTGACTAATTGGGGGAGTTGTGTAGGGATGGGAGACAGCATAAAAATGTTTCTGGTATTATTTTTATTGTGTGCCATAGAGCTTATTTCTTTTACTCACTTTAATTCAGTGCATAGCCATGATGCAGTACTGCTAATTAACTTTTTTCTTAAAATTGAGGTGATTATTGCTTAAAGGAGTTCTTAAAAATTCTAGAAATCAAAATCTTTCTGTAGATTCAGTAAATTAAAACAAAAAATATAAGCTCATATTTGAATGATCTAGCCTCTGAAGTGTAGCCATTTCTCAGGATAATTCAGGTGGCGTCTGCCTCAGTGAGACAGGATAGCTAACAGACTTTGATTTCAAAAACGAAAGATATTTACAGGTCTACAAAGCCTTTGGTCTGAGGACTAGTAGTGGTTGGAGACTAAAGAGGCCAACGACCTGCTTGCTTCCTCATAGCAGCCTCGAAGCAGGAATGCAGGAAACGAGCAGAACAGAAGAGCTTGCTAACATGGAAAGTTTTGGAAAGGGAAAAATAAACTTTCATGAATAAATTACATGAAACTAAAACCAGAGAATGAATAGGAGAATGGAAAAAAAGCTTTATTAAAAAATTGACTTATATTTATTATTTTGAATAATTTACTGCAGACACCTTAGAAGAGGTTTTTACCTTGAGGTGAGCAATCAGCATTTTATGAAAATCACATCTTTTACAGTACTGCTGTTGAGCTACCTAAGGAAGAAGACCCTTAAACTGAGCTGCTAATTTAGAAAAGCTTACTTACAGTCTGGCTAAGTAAATATGGAAGAAAGTTAATAGTTTTTGGTTTTGCTGTTTTTTTAAAGGAATGGGGACAGGCACAAATCCTCCTGGAGATTTTAGCTCCCCAGGAACACTTGCCCATATCAGATAGCAGGGAACATGACTGCTTGCAGTAGCTTCACAGCTGTATCCAGACTGGGAGATACAGGAGGAGGAAAGAGGATATACAGAGAGAGGAAAGAGAAGAAGAAAATTAAAGCATCAAACAACAGAATATCCAGTGCATCATCTCACATTGATTTCTTGGATAACTTGGGATGTATTCATTTTCTCAATCCATTTGCACAAGCAATAATTTAATAAATATATTGTATAATGTATATATTTTATATACTGTAATAAATATGAAGCGTATGCACCATTAGTCTACTATATTTTTAATTCCAATATATTTTAACAAATATTCAATGTTAATTTGAAAATTTGAAAATTTGCCTTACATATTCTTTGCTTCCTTTTAGCAGTTAATTACTTAATATTATATAGGAAGCACATGTAGCTTCTGAACTCTTTCAACGGTGAGAAACTAAAATATTACCTTCTATTAAACAGAATAGGAGACGATCCTGTCTTTTATTATGGTTTTTTTCTGTTTATTCCTGAGTTTTCATTTTTATCATACTTTTCATCAAAGTATTCTATACGTTGTCATTAACACAATAGCTTTTTTGAGGGGACACATTGATGGAAAACCAAAGCACATGCATCGAAGTTGCGTAGGATCCAACGTACGGAAGATGAGTTTGTTTCCTATTCCACCCTATGAAGTTATACTACATACAAGACAACCCTGTGCAACTTGCTAAGCACCCTTATACATTACTTACTGTGAAGACAAGATAAAATTCATCATTCCTCAGCTCCCACTCTCAACAAAACGGCACCAAAGTTTCGAGTGTCAGTTAAAAGTTTTCATAGTTTCCCACGATTTGTATTGTACTGTGTAGTTTACAGGTGAATATTTTTCTCTTGTTTCTTACAACAGATCTAAGTCATTAGACTCCAAATATATTTTTTTATGGAGTTAAAGCTCAGCACAACATGCGAGTAGTATTTGCAGGTGATCCATATGTTTGTATAGTATGGAAAGTCAAACAATTTGTGGATACACAGCTATTGCCATAAGGGCTTTGAGAGCTGAGGTCACTTCAGGTGAGCCTGCGACATGATTTTCTTGCCGCTAGGAAATTTACTTACTGAAGTGAATATTGACTGTGGATCTGTGCTCAGGGCCTCCAGCAATACCAGCTAAGCAAGGGAAGTGATCAAAAGTGCAGCCTGTGCCTGGTAAAGGCAGCAAACTTTGACTCTCTGAAACATAGCTTCATTCTACAAGAAGGTTAAAAAGTGCCTGTAGCTCATATCAGAACATGCAACCCTGATTTTCACAATTTTTACCCTGAGAGAGCTCCATAAAGCCACAGAAAATGAAGAGTGGATTTTTTCATTCTCGGATCAGCTCCAGGAGTCCCACTATAGTCTTTCTCCAGCTTTCTTTTTATTTAAGAAAACATAGAGAAATTATCTTTTATCTCTACCCAGGCTCACTGTATAGTGGCTTACATCTTTTCTCATTCTTTTTGTATGCCCATAATCAAACTGTCGTTACTGTTTGATTTACTAGCTTTCATGAGTCAAGCCCTCACGGTTTGATTTTGTCCTCTCAGCATGCCCCTACAGCTTCTTTTCTTTAAGATATATAATCTATCTGTTTATTACTGAAAATATTTCAACATTAACATTTATTTATCTTGTTAGAATATGAGCTAATTTTCCAAATATATTCCCCAGATGGAGTAAAGATTCCTTCAGTTTTAGAACTTCTAAGCTAAAAATATACCAGATCTGACCCAGGTTTAATTCCTGTAGCCTGTTATCCTTTAATTTTGAAGTTATCAGAAGAAAAAAGAAAATGAAAAAGAAAAGAATTCTCCCTGAATCCATGTTCTTCTCCAAAAAAAAAGAAAAAAACTCTAAAATTTGTATTATTCTGAAATTTTTCAATGTATCTGCGTTTTTATGACAGTAAAAATCTTCCACCAAAAACTTTTTGGCCAGTCCTATAAGGTACAAAAATTAAGTGAAATACAAAAATAAAAAGCCAGTGACATGATATTGCTATTCCTGCTAAACTGCTTTCTCCTTACTTTTGTTTCAATATTAAAAATCATTATCTTTTAAAGGCAAAAATTGAAACTGTGCTTGCAACCATAGAAACTAACTTTAATCCTAAGTAAAATAAATTTAAAACTATACTAAACTATCAAGTCTAAAAATATCACCAGCTATTAGCATGTAAATGTGACAAACATAGATGTAATTGTCTTTTTAAATAAAATGAGTTGGGTTTATAATCACAGTTCTTGAAATATTTACCATATGAAATGCAAATTCTTAATCTTTGTATAACAACAAAAACAAATCATTATTTTCTCCTTCATATCCTTCTCCCCTACTGCACTGCAGAAACAGGACATCACAAAAAGCAGCTGGTGTTTGAGAGGAAGCATCCTTCAAGATTCTCACTCTTGATCCTCCTCTGCTGCTCTCAATAGCATATTTGATTTTTCTGCTTCCTTAAATTTGAAAGGGCAGTATTCGGACATTAGCAGCAGAACGCACACACATTCTTTGGTAAAAGGCATATAATACTGATTTTAATGATCAGTTACCTACATGTCACAGCCAAGATCATGACTCATAAGACTAAATAAATATTTAAAATATCCCCCTTTTTCATTTGTGCTCCTCTTCACTGCAGCTTCCTTTTCTTCACAACAGTTTCTACTTTTTAGATTTTGAATAGTTTGTATTTTTCTCTCTTCAGTTGTGTTTTTTTCTGAAACCATTGCAGTTTTCTATAACTACATTCTATATTATCATTTCCTTAGTTCATGTGATTGAGATAAAAGAGATGGCAGCCAGTTGTAGTAAGCATCAGAAAGCTCGGGAGTCTCACTTGGTGCTCCTGGTTGCATGTTAGATGTTCTCTGGTGAGTTAGTTAAGCTTTGCTAAAAATCTCACCTTGTTCATTCACTTACTCACAGTAATATGCAAACGTGATCCCACCACTCACCTGCTATGTATCTGCAGAGCCTTCACAGCATTTCTAGTTCCTCTCGTTGTCTCACACATGCTATTTCTCAGAGGTGCTGCAGATACATACTGCTAACGTCCTTCACATAAGACCCTTTTCTGCACCTGTCATCCTACAGATCACTTCAGCACACTGTGGGACTCTGAGCTCTTCTCAGTAAAGCTGCAAGGCAGAAGAGTGGAAGCCTCTCTAAAAACCCGCAGCTTCAGAAATAAGAGGGAAACTGGATTATACGTTGCATCACTAAGCAGCCAAACTATGGGAAAACATCATTTACTAGAAAGTAAATGCATATTTTTTCTTTTTCTCAATTAACCAGCAGCTTACTCGCATTTAAATGCTGGTGAAAGACAGCTGGTTGGGGTTGAGAACAATTTCCCTGAAAGCAGAGATCAAAACATGGGGGAGCCAGCTTTCATCAGCCTAAAAAGCAGAACGGTGCAGGAAGAAGGATGCCATATGCCTGAAAAGAGTCTGCCACCCACTTGCCCCAGCCCACCCATCTGAATTTCTCTGCAGACCTGCAGGGGCATTGTGGTCTAGACTGCATTTCTCATGCTGCATTACGTGTTGTTCTTTCCTGTCCAGACCGTGTTTCTTATGGCACGTTATGTGTTGTCCTTTCCTATAGGCAAGGACGTATTTGAAGGTAGTAGAAAATTTTCCATTGATGGCGTATGTACTAAGTCAGGTATTAATTTAGGTCCTTAGACAGCATACCAGAATTACATAGAAATAAAATGTTCTTTTTTCTCTCCCAGTTTTTCGGTTCAGGTTTGGAGCACACTGAGTTAAGTAAGTTCACATAGCTGCTATCCATTTCAACATTAATGGGACGAATCTACCTCATTTATAGTTAATCAGAGAGGGATCAGCGAAGTATTAACATGACTGAAAATCTCACTAATGCTTTTTGACCGTAAATAACATTTAATGCTTTTGTGGAATAGACCTAAACTGCTATACATAGTACCTGGAAATAACAGAGGGCAAGGAACCTCTGTCGAATTCACCTCCCAGTATTCTATACTACCCATGAGGTTTGAAACACATCCACTTTTACTCTCCAATTGGTGATAAATAGAATGGGCAATGTCAAACCTTTGGACAGAGGTGACTATAATTTGCAATTTTTTTTTATTCAAGTCCAGCTGAACTCAGGATGCTCAGAATAGCATGAAACCTTAGAGAGGACACAGGATACCTGGACCACAAGCAGAGTGGATGGAAAGGATGTAAATCTTCTAGAGCAACTTAGGCAAGTTAGGAGATGGAAAAGGTCACTATGTACCTACATGGGAACCCAAACATAGCTCTAGATTTCTTCTTTGGTGAACTCTGACAAAACAGCTCTGTTTTCTGGGGAAATGGTAAAAAGGTCATTGGAAAAATATCTATATATGAATGGTTTTTGTCTTTATCCTTCTTAAATGTGGATTTTTTTCTGTATTTTAAATTTATTGTAAAATATCATACATGTCGTCTTAAAACATTCATTCAATAGTTGCAGTTGAAGTAGGAAAAGGACTTATTACTCAAAATTTAGACCAAAAAAGGGAAAACAGAGACCTGAAAGAGGAGATCCCCCCAATAATGTGCACAAGTATAATGTGTCTTATATGAATTTCCAAATCAGAAAAGCTGATCTAGTATGCAAAGGGCATGGGTTACAGTATAACATAAAATGTAATTCATTAAACCATTGACATTAGTCAATGTATCCATCCATATTAATTGACATTGAAAATCGGGTATTTTAGCAGGGTACAGTTTTATGTTAACAAGCAAGTTTGAGTTTTTGATTAGATTTTGCTTTTTCTTCTTTCCTTATGCATCTTTTTACACTAGAACAATCACTTGTACACTATTAATCTTGTCTTTGAGTAAAAGCCAAATATCCAAGAGATATGGATGAAACATTAATCTTAGAATGCTCAAGTGAAACTTCACACATTTTACCACATTCATTTTACTTCAAGCTAATAAGTTTAGTACAGGACGAATCCCACAGCTTCTAAGGCCTGCTTGAAAAGAGTAACTGGTTTGTTCCCACAGCACAAATAAAGATCGGCACAGAAGTGCCATGGATGATGCAGTTGTGCTTCAGAGTAACTTGATATGCAGCAGCGTGGAGACAGCAGGAGGAAGCAAGACAAAAATAGGAACAAAAGGAGGAAGAGAAGGAGGAAAACAGATAGGCACATGGGTAGGTCAGAGGATGCATTATTATTCAAGTTTTAGGAGGAGAAGACTAAGAGGATCTTCTGGACCCTCAGGCTCAGGAAAAACATTAAGTGATTTATAGACATCTGCAAAATATCTAATCTACCCCACTTGACACCATGCCTCCCTATGTAGTGGATTTGTACACTGAATTTGAAACATCTCTAGAGAGCAAGAGAAATAATTGTTTCTTACTGATCTCTTTTCCTAACTTTTCTTGGTGCATTGCTGAAGTGAAAATATAAGCATTGAGATGTCATTTGGTAAGTATTTCTTCCATACAATAATAAGATTGATCTTTTTTTTTTAATTTCATTATTCACCAAGGCTAAAAAAGTGATGAAGTATTCTAAAGGGGTCAGCCTCGCCATTTAGTATCATGTCCAACTGCAAAAGTCATCTTCAAATGGTGGATTAATTTATTGTTCATATGACAACTCAAATTCCTAAGTCATATTGAGTTTAAAGAATATCTTTTATTTCTGAATTTGAGCAGATTGATCAAAGATTTCTGTTGTTGATAGGCTAGGGGGTGGTTCCTAGGAAATTTCATTTCATAAGATCTCGGTTTTCATTGGATCAAAATTTAAAAGCTTAGTGTAAAAATAAATGCATTAAAATTAAGCAGCTATCAGTGCCCACACAAGTTTGATTTTTTCTTTTTATTCTACTTTTCAATTTAAAAAACTAACCTCCTGTGTGCAACCTTTTTGTTTTGCTATGCTGCTATCAAATCATACCATCAGCATTATCACTTGAAAATTCAGATGAGGTAGACCACCTATAATTAAGTTGCCTATATGTCAGCAATCTAGTGCTATGGTACTGAGACGCCCTAGCAGCCCCAAAATATTCGCATCAGGCAGCAGCTACGACACAGGACCTAAAGGAAGTCTGCCCCCTTCTAGAGTGGTAGGTGTAGACCAGGCCAACTATTTTAAGGAATATTTGATAGCATTGGAGTCCTGTGTTTTTGTGTAAAAGTAAGTGATTCATATCCTCAATGTCTGTCATATATTTACTGTTGATTGAGTTGTAAAGTATATATATTATAAAATGCATATACATATATGCACATATATATATTATGTGTGTATGTATATGTGTGTGTGTGTGTGTATATGTATTAATATACATATATACATATATACATATATATGTATAATATATATATTATAAAATACATTATCAAGCGCATCTCTTCTCCAAAGCTATTTTGCGCTTATTAGTCAATTCTGGAGCACAGACAGGATTATGGCTATGGCTTCATTTTATCTAACCCTTTCAGACCTCACTGTTAAGATGATTCTGGCAAGACTGAAATATAGGAGAACTGACGAGCAATTTTGGGAGAATTTATTTCGTATGTCAAAATGGAAATTTTGAACAGGAATGCACTAAGTTAAGGAAACGTCCATCTTGACAGATTTTAAGGCCTGGAAGCTGTATGGAGACTAGAGTCAGAGCTGTGTCCACCTCCTGGATGCCACAGCGACCACTGCCTGCTCTGGAAGCCGTGTTCTCATTCATTGCTCTCAGTGACAAAAAATTGATCAGCAAAAATGAAAGGAAAAGTCTTCATATAATTTTCATGCGGTAAAGGAATATTTATATTTTTTGTCCTGCAGTGGTCAAATATCCTTCTATCCAGAAATCCTGATTTCTGGACCTTACCAATAGCTTTGAAATGCATGCACTTCCAGCTTTATTAGAATAAATTGTTGATTTCTTGATAATTGTCAAATATAGATATAACACAGGGAAATTAAAATTTAAAAACAAACAGCAACATGTTGTTCTTGTCTGATAGATGTATATAAAGAACATCACATTTAAACATATGTTGATAAAGGTTTCTGTGTCAGCCTTAGTAACACCGATTTAATCTTCAATTCAAAATTAATAAGAAAATAAATAAACTCAAGATGCTTAGACAAAAATAATTTACACTGCTAATATCCTTCACTGTCTTTTATTTTTAAATATATACTGCAACAATTTAAAAATGCACCTTTAAGGCAAATAAATAAAAAGTGCATACTGACAATAGTGAAAACTTAGTTTGTGTTGAATGAAATAAATATTTCCTTTTTGCAAATGGTAATGTGTTTTTCTTCTCTTCAGTCCATATACAAAAATGAGAATTAGTCAGAAAAGAAACTTTATACTTATGTTTTATTAGGAGTGACCTTCATAGCCATACATCATTCAGCATTAAAACAATGGAAATTGATAGACTGGGTAATTTTCTGCCCTCTCTACCATAGCTGTTTGAAAAATGTGCATCTTACATTGTGGATCTCCATTTTCAGATCCCATTCATCGTACTTCTGGGGAACATGCTGTCTTTTCTTTTATTAGTCTTCATGGTTGTTCTCTCCTCAAGAGAGCCATAATAATGTGAAAATTTTCCTATATCATTTCAATGTTGCCCTACAGGCTTTTCTTTAAGACTTCTTTTCCTTCGATGGTGCTAAACACTCATATTCACAGCAGACAAAAAGAAAGATATGCAAAACACACAAATACATAAAGTCACATTTTTCTGGAAGCTGCAGAGTTTGTAAGTGTTCAGCTCTTGCCAGTATGGGAAACTCTGATTTTGGTAGGCCGTATGCCGATTTCAACCCCAAGTAACCCTCTCCATTCACATATGAAAGCAAAGGAGCCCTTTTGGAAATTCTGGAAAAGTTCCATTCGGACAACTGCAAATCTTTTGTCTGTGTGCAGACGAAGTATGACGCATCGGCCACTCAGACAATCAGAACATGTGCTACAGAAATGTCAAATTAATTAATTAAATACACACCAAAGGTACAATAAGAGTTGTAAATACTTTGTAAAACCATCCCTAGGAATTTACAGCTGTTAAATTAGCTATAACCTTTGCTTGAATTATATAGCCTCGATCTTCAGTTTTTAATTAAGCTGTTCCTTGTGCAGTAGTTTTCATTATGTTTCTGTTGAATTCAAGAGTCAGATGAAATACTATACAAAGGAAAAATGTAATTTAAATTAGAAGATTGGGGTTACTTACATTCGAACAGAAGCTAATCTCTAGATAGTAAAAAGAGCAGGATCATTTGATAAGCTAGGCTTTTTCAAACAAAATGGGTTCTAAATGCAAATTCTTGTACTTAGGAATAAGGTATACTTACAAAGAAGGCAACCATACTCTAGAATCAGTGAATCTAGAAAGCTGTTAGTATCTCAGTGAAAAATCTTCAGAATGTGAACTTCTAGGCTGTTTTTCTGACAAACGTGCTAATGCAGACTCATGGCCCAGATTCATCCCCTGTAACGTTAGGCCTTTTGTCTGAGCTGCTAAATGTAGAACATGTTTGTCTCTGGGTCTTTATATAGGTAGCGCAAGGAAAACGTTATCTGCAGAGGATGAAGCATATCTTTAAAAATTTGAGTTACTCACTGAGAGTCCTGGTCTTTCTCTGTTAATCATTGAGCTCCCAGCTTTGGCACATCAATTAAGTTGCCTAAAATGAGTCAGAATAAATTTGGGCCCATTTCTTTAATAATGAGGGTGATCATCATTTGAGATCTCTGCCATAGAAAAGTACAGATTTCTGATAACAATGTCGTTTTCTGTTTTCTTAGGTTTGGATTTTTTTGCTATTATTTCATTGCTTCTTTCTTTATTTATTACCATAAGTACTAGAAGGAAATGCTAGAGATCAAACACCCTAAGCTCATTTGCATTCCAAAGCATCTGTTCTCAGTCAAGAACCAACAGTGAGATACATATGATCATCCTATTGAGGTTGGGTTTTAGGCATGCTTTTAACATTCAGCTAGACATATAATGCAAGGTCCACTGAAATATTTATTGCCCAATGAAATGTGACAATCAGCAACCAAGGTATGTAGTGGAGTGGATTTTCAAGGCAAGAAATTCTTTACTAGCCAGCTAAGTTGAGATAAAACTCTTGGTCTAAAGCAACGTGAGGTCTAACAGTCTTTCAGGTCATGAGGGAATAAATGACTTTTAAGGAGAAAGGGTGATGTGGATTCTAAATCTGCCTGATGGGGTGATTCCAAGGCTCGGATGGAAGCTCTTTTATATGGATGAAATCTTTAGTGAACAACTCAATGTTCTAGATGCATCTTGAAATATGGCATGCACAAAGCCATACCTCCTTGCCGGGAGGGAAGTCAGCAGAATGGGAGGACCTCTGTGGTAGATCTCTACTATGAGTAGATTAAGCTGTATTCCCTCTATATTTTTATAAACCGTTTTAAATTGTTTGGATAATGAAAATGAATTATTGTATTTAGATTTTACCTTACTCTCATAAGGAAACAAAAAAAGTAGTTTAAATTGTGAACACAGCAGAAATTTGTGTATGTGTGCAGTGAGTGAATGTCCAAAACTCAGCTGCAGAACTCTTAAGCAGAAGCCTGCTACTTACTAGGTGCAGTGAGTATGGATTGGTTGTAAAGTCTCTTAGCACTCGGCCTAAACAAAAGTGGTGTGTCCTGAATCTTCCAATTAATAAAGAAAGATGTGAAAGAATGACCAACCAGGAGGCTGTGTACACATTGTGCTTCTGTACGTACACAATTCAGATTAGAAAAACCAAGGGCTAAAGGCCTGAAAGAAGGGTTCTCAAAAAGACGATGTCGTTCCAGGTACAAGAAGGGGGTTTGGAAGGAAGGTAGTGAACATTCCAACTGGAGGAAAGATCCTGGAGATGGCGAAAGATCCAGGGGCTGGGAGAGATGTGTGGAGACAAATACTGGGGACACCCACGTACCTCAGCTGGTAGCACCAGGGGCTGGTAGCTGGGAGCAGCGCAGCACAAACCAGCATGACCTGATTTAAGCAACTGAATAATAACCAGCTAAGGGCCTGGCAAGTCTATAAGCCGAGGCCCACAGATACCTTAAGCACAGCTTCTCAGTGCTTTTTCCACTATAATAAAAGAGCACTTGAGTGTGTGTCCATTCAAGGTGCACAAGCCAGCCCCTGAAGAGGCTGGGGAGGCAGGACTGCTCTGCACTGACTGTCAGTAGCTCTGAAGGCTCCCTGGGATATGATAAGATGGTGGAACACGTACTAAGTCCTGAAAATCACAGGAAGAATTTCACAGCAATATAAAGGTGCAAACTCTTCTTTTTCTGAATTACTAGTAACACTATATCTTTCACACAGCCTTGCATTTATGGGAATATAATATTGCTGTTGTAGATCCAAAAAGATAGCACTAAAGCAAATTACTGACAATCTTCTGTTAGACTGCTTAATGGATCCATTAGGGATGTCTTACCTGCCAGTTGATGTCATTCTAACACCTGTATTTTGGCCATACTTCTTTCAAATCCTTCAGTCTGTGCAAATTCTGTATTCCTGTACTGTGCTCGATCCAAAGTTAGGGGCAGCTGACCAGCTGGTGGAAGGCTGACACTCAGTGCTGCTAGTATTGTAAGAGGTGACATCAGTTCTCAAAGAACCTGGGCAAAACAGCAAAAGGTTTGGAGGGTATTTTGACAATGTTCAGCAGCCTCAGCTATACATGTCTAACGCTGTAGCATGTCTTGGAGTTTTGAACTCTGTGGTTCATTTCTTCTACATGCTTTGATATGCATTGAGGTCACATGTGTTTATGACAACAGCACTCTTCTAGCTGAGGACTGTGATCTCAGAGTTAAAATATTTTGACTTCACTGCATGATTAAACATCCTGAGAAAAAAAGGAAGTTATACAGAACCATTGCAAACCTTTAAAGTGTATTTCTCTTGTTAAGATAAAGGTTACCTGTAGCATGTTGCCTCTGGTAACATGCTGAAAGGTTGCTATAGCAGCCTCTGCTATGTAAATTAGCAAGAGCCTTATCACAAGATTTTTAGATTGTTGAATTTAGAAAGAAAAAAACAGGAGTAAGAGCTGAAGTGAAAAATAAGCTGGAGGAGCATCTAAAGAGCCCAGTCAGTAGTCACTTGTGGTCTGCTGGCAAACAGATGCTAACTGATTTTTTTTAAACTACTGCCCTAGTATGTCCATCATCTGTGGATAACTATAATTTTCAACATGATTATATTTTTCCCTTACGCAGTCTGTACTGGAAAAGGTGGTGGAACTTTGGGGAGGAAGTTCCCCTTGAGGTTTAGAGCCATCTTAAATGATCCTCCTGCGCTGCAGAAGAAAGAACAGTATCTCCAAATTTAAGACATTTTAGAAACTAAGAAACCGAATGTGGAATCTCAGAAGGAAAATATTTAATTCTTCGATTCCAAAGTTGTGGAATCTCCTGAACATGTGAAAATCACTGGAAGGTCATTTTTAGCACTCTGTTCTGATTACAGATTGCTGATTAAATGTGAATGCCGGGGGATTTGTTTTCTAATCAGCTTCCTCATTTCAAAATGAACATGAGTTTCTGAATTTCCTGTATCTGATCCAAAGTGCATTGAAAGGCACCTCCTGACCTCAGCTGGTTTTGGACTAATCTCTAGCATACTTAGGGATGATCAGTTCGTTTACAAATAGTGAAGACCTACTGGGTCAGAGATCCCAAGCCTCATTAGTGTTTCATAGCGTAATTATTAGGTGTGCAGATGGCATACAGTAAAATGCCATTTCCTTGTTTCCAGGAGAGAAATAAACCATTCAGAAAGGATGATAAAACATAGGAAAAAAAGCAATTTTATCTTTCTCTAAAGTAAAAGTAATATGTCTGTCGTTCCCTGATGGTAATTTCCCATGTTAGCTATCACTGTAATTGACATCAGAATATTATACAGCAGTAAATGCAATAGAGCATGATTTTGGCCCTTGTGAACAGGTTAGGAGGTGACCATGGCACCGTGAGTAAAAGGATAGGTGATTCAAAGGACTCTCTGTTTGACATGTGGTCCATTTAGAAAACATTTGAAAACTCCTATATTTAGATCATTTGAGAGCAGAATAGGATTTTTCCCAACAGAAAACATTTTAGATAGAAAGCTTTACTCAACTTGCTCTTTGCCAAATGTCTATCTTTTCAACTAAAATAGCCTCTTTAAGGGTATGCTACCACGTATTTGCTAGAAATTAAAAAGGGTGATGAAGAAAATCACAAGGGAGAGGAAAAATAAAATATAACACCAACTTTTCTAGTGAAATCATTTGAGCAAAAACATGTCTTCAGTGAGTACTGGAGTATATAATAAAAGCTTTCATGTGTATATATCCATCTTAATGATGCATGAAAAATCACTCAGATACAGATTTTGGGGTTAGTTCATGATAAATGCTTGGGGTTTTTTTTCAGAGTGAATGATTTCTCATAGCGAATGATTTTTTTTAATTTGCTTTTTCCACTATCTATTCAGATTTTGACTACATAGTTTATTGTCTTTCCCTTGAAATATAGTATGATTTAGACTATTTATCAATTGAGACTACTAGGGCAAGTGCAGCAAATCATTCCACATATATAACTTCGTTGCAATATCTATTTTATTGTTATTCTGTTTCTATTTATTTTTATTCATTTTGTTTAATTTACATGTTTAAGCTGCTTGGTATAAGTATCTTTTCTGCTAAAAGAAAAGATAATTTTATACCACCAAGGAGACCACCAGGAAGACAAAACTCAATATTCCTGATATTTTAAGATTAAAAAAAACAATAAAATAATCTATTTGATCAGAAAAGCACAACAAATTTCAAAACTTTTCTTTTCCTATTTAAATTTAAATGAAATTTTCTTCTTAAATAAGAGCTCTATCTCATTAGTCTGTTATTTAGTATTCTGCCCTTTGCAACTATTCCTTCTTGTTTGCTGCGGGACCTGAAGATATCCACATCTCCACCTATCAATAAACTAATATATTTAGAGTCCAATCAATAAAGATTTTAAAATATAATTTTAAAATTAATTTTGCCCTTTTCATGAAAAAGACGAGTCAAAAGGTACTTTTTCATATTGATTAGGCTTATCCTTTACTTCAACCCAATTCCACACAATTTGGCTAAGAAAGGAATCAGAAGAGACTCTCCTGTCTAGTATCTGACAATAAATTCTATTTTTTTCAGCATACTGCTTTGATTGTGTACCACACTGTCATAATAAAGGAAAAGGGAGGAATAATCAAATGATAAAGCAGCTTTTTGAGGGAGGAGGAAACAGAAGACATTCTGCTTATTTTTATCAGAAATGTAAAACTAAGGGACATTTTTAGTCAGGGACTTGGATAAAAGGGCAGGACAAAGAACTACTTAAATTCTTCAGTCTTGGTCAAGTGACTTACGTATTTAAGCAATATCCAGCATGGTGGTCTCTGGTATTGAGAAGAACAGGCCAGAGAAAATGGCAGGAAAACTGGGAGTGTCTGTTTTGTTGGTATCAGGATCAAAGTAACCGGTCAGCAAGATGAGTGAGAGACTGAAGAAAGAACTATCGCTTTCAGATTTAACGTGGCCCCTTAGAAAAACACCAGCATATGGCAGAGTAGCGTTACTCTGCTGGTGAGAGCTGCCTCTGCTCCAAATCCCAGTATCGCCTCTAAAAATATCTAGCTCGGCCACCCACGCTGGCCCGATTCTAGTCCGACATCCCCCTCTTCTTCAGCCTGGCAGCAGCAGCACCAGCAGGCTGCTGTCTCTGCCGGCCCGATGTGCTTGCGGAGGCCGGGGCAGACCGTGCAGGAAGCCGTCGGCAGGCACAGTGAGACGGCACGCGAGTGCTCCTCATGGGGCGGCCACGGGGAGCCTGAAGTAGTGATTCCAGATGAATATTAGTTCCCATATTTCCTGGCAAAAAACTCGATGTGGCATAGCAAAGTGTCAGCAGACTCCCCATAAACCATGGAAATCACATTTCCGAGCACATCAAAACTACCTTGATGTTTCACTCAGCAGCAAATCATGGATGCACACTTTCAAGGCAGGTAGCAAAATTGTATTTATCTAGCTCTCCAACAATGGAGAGAACTGTCTTATTCTAAAGACAGTAAAATTCGGTTTGCTTTTATGGTAAAGCAAAAGCAGACTCTCAAGAGCCTGCCCTGGAACCACCCTAGGCAATTTATGCTAATCTCCCAGGGCACCGCTTTTGCAGGTAAACCTGAACTGCTCAGAAGTGTCTAAACATCTGTTTTCCCAAATTTCTGCATGCTCTGCGATATATTTTTTCTGCCAGTCACACTAGAGCTCTGTCTTGGGACAGATTTTAGGCTTAATGGATCTCCCTCTAATATCAGAAGTCCCAGTAGATTTTTTTCCTCTATTCCCATTTCCCCATCTGTGCCACTGCATACATGATCATCTTGTATATGTGATAACTATGCTGGATCTCATTAAAGAGTCAGGTAAAGAGGAAATCATGGCACATTGTAATGTAAAGAAGCTCCAACAGATTCTAACTACATCTGCACTGAGCATCCTCTGTGCTGCTCAGGATATGCAATCAAGAGATGTTCTCAGCTAATTATTGTAAAGCCCTAACTCTCTGAATTGCACATGGTGCTCACTGAGCCAGAGCCCGGAGCAATCAAATAAAGATAGTGTTAATAAATGTAGTTCTAATTCCTGCTTCCATGCTACAAAAATATTTCCTGTCAGCTTTACATACAGCATGGCGGCAATCATAATCTCCTTTTGCTTATAGGTCCACAATTGATTTTGAATTAATGTGATCAGTGATCCTTTGCAGACTGGGTCCCAATACGTGAGTGTCTGCTGCTTATTAGCTGTGGTCCTTATACAGGAGGGGAAGAGGAGAGAGGTCAGTGCCATGCTCAGTTGATTTAAATGTTAAACTTTCTGTTCTGCTCGTTCATTACATCCTCTCTCTGACTGGAAATCAATGGAGCTTTACTGCTGTGAAACGGGAAAGCTATATCGACAAATTCCATCTTTTCTGTGTGCAATTCCATTAAAAGAGTACAATGAATTATAAATAAATGGTGAACGTAATGTTGGACATGGTCATAGAGCTGCAGATGAGATCTGGTAGGTGACCTAGAGGCTCAAATCCTCTTAGACTCCAGCTCCACCGCTGATTATAATATCCAGCAGACCTCATTGCCAAGAGCAACCGCACTCTCCTAGGATCTGGCCCGTGAAAGCCCTCCCTCTGCGTTCATGATTCATGTGTGCCATGTGTAACAGAATAACATGCAGGATTAACAGCTTTCTTTTTATATACATGATTGCCTTGCAATAGCTCACAACTAAACAAAACATTTACTACTCATGCCAGTCAAAGGGTAAAGCTGATAGCAAGGTATCATTTTCTCTCATTGTTTCTATTTTGATAAGACGATAATTTCTTAGTTTTTATTCCAATTAAATGTTCCCTGACTTAACATACAAATTGAACTATCTTTATTTTTATACAGGTGATGCAGAGAACTCCAAACCCAGTCACAGGTCCCACTCTGCTAAGTCAAATTCAAACAGACAGTGTCGAATTGGGACTGGTGTAAAGTGCCAACAGTCTCAACAGCAGGAGGGACAAGGAGAACCTGAAAGGAAGTATTATCAACCCCTTGTTAGAGTTTGAAAGGGGAGACATAGAAACTCTTGGCCAAGGTTTTACAGGGCCTTGTTTGCACCCAGATATTCAAGCCAGACAGAAGTTTCAAAATTATGGATTAAGTCTTTACCTTAATCATAAGACACCTCTAGTTCTAGTATGTTAACTGTTTTTGCATCTTCCACTAGAAACCTAATCTGACACATAATTGAAATCACTTAGGGTTTGGAAAGATATATTAGCCTGTGAGTTCAGGCAGCAAATGATGGAGGCGATTATAACCTCCTCTGTCCAGGGCAACTGCTTGTGTGTGCTGATTCCAGGTTTCAAACAACTTGTGCTACTTTTGCTATAAACAGACCTAGACGAATAGCCAGAGCTAATCTTTGTGATATACACACGTTCCACCCCCAACATAATGGATCTCTGGACCTGATGAAGTTGTCAGGCATTCTTAGAGTAGGAGTATTAAATAATATGATATAAATTGAGTGATAGGTGAATAGAATCACATAATCATTGCTTTTTTTTTTTCAGGAGACTGACATTGCTCCTTCCATGACTCTGACTTCATAATGCTATATGTTATATATGTTAATGTTATATAATTTGCTACATCAAACCATTTCTGCAGCAGGATGTCTAGCCCATGCTCTTAAAACAAATTGTTTCATAGGAGAACAGTGCTCTCCAGTGATCAAAGAAATGAACTGTTTTAGTCATAAAACAGGTAATTATAGTCTCCTTTATTTTCTAAACTTTACCTCCTTTTTATTCCACGGTTATTAGCAGGATTATCTTCTGTGTATAACATTCAGATTGTTTTTTACACAGTTATACTTGAAATTCCCACAGCTCTTTTTATTTTTAAACTGCTTTAAAACATGCTTAAAAATACAGATTTATGAAAGCAAAATGCATTTCTTAGCTAAATCACATGAGTATTTATGAAACATTTATTTGCAAAACTAGTGATCCTTTATGTTTGTGCAAATTGTAAACCTATGACTCTAATTAATTATGAAAGTTATTGGAAGTACCCAGTGCAGTTTATTTTATATTTCACTGAGAAATAAATTCCTAGAAGATTTTAAGCTAAAGAAGTAAAGAAAACCTTATATAAATTTTTGCTAATTGCAAATGCTTAAAATCTAAGGAAAAAAAAGGCTATATCTTTGTTTTCACTGTTTTGTCTCTTTTTAAGAGAAATGTTGAGAATGTATTAGATTGTCATAGCTTTATGTCAACACACTTCCACTCAAGCCAGTAGAGATATGGAACAGGGCTCATCTCACCTAATTTTATCCATTTAAAAGCTGGATTTCTGGTAGCCTCAGGCTCCTGCTATACTCAACGGAGAGAGAAAGGTACTACACCCCTTTTCTAAGACAGGTGAAATGAACTGTCTTCTAGAGATGCTAGCTCCACTGAATACAGAATGAGCCTAGATTACTAGCTGAGATGGATGTCTAATCTGCAGATGTTGATGACTTGGTGAGATCAGTCCACACCATGTTAGCAGACATGATGCAAGATTCCAGCCTCTGGGTCGTCAAAACTTGTTAAGGAGAGAAAAAAAAAATCCTTGCTAAAATCATATTCCAAAGCGATGCCTTGTCAAACGTGGTTTCAACACTGAAATAGAATAAATCTGTCATACTGTTTTGCTAACTTTATGATCTCTATTGAGATATAATGATGCATGTCAGTATGCAGGTGCTATCGTGCAGTAGTAACAGCGCTACAGCATTACAGCAGAGCAGTTCTGCAGTCACAGGGGAGCGGTGCTTTGTGCAAGTAGTGTCCTCTGGTGACCCAATTCCTTTCATATCATCAGTCTCTGAGAAACACTAACATCTAGTTGATGGTTTATGGTTTGCTTCTAAATACAACAAATGCAAAGAGATTAGATTTTTTTTTCTTGTTTCTCAGGATCAGAACCCAGGGGTTATGTCTGTATTGATAGGTAGTGTAGCCCAACAAAGGTGGGTCTGAAGAATAAAACAGCTGGTATCAGGACCTCAAAGTCCACATTGTATGAATTTCAGAGAGATTTACTTCAATGTAGTTCTTCTCTAGTTCTATGGACTAAATGACCATTGGTAGTCACTTTACATTAGTTGTGCTCCTGGAATACACATTCAGACTTAGCTTCATCAAAAATGAAGCCATTTTGAGCACCCCAGAGCAAACTCTCCATTGAAAACTGTTCTGCAATGCAAAGCAAAGTAAGAAAAAGATGATCAAAATCAATTCCTGATGTGGACTGAAATATTAGTGTAGACACTTGATGCTACATGTTGTACTTTAAAATGCCGATGGAACATTTAGAAGCCATCATAATTCACAGAATGGTGACACTCTCAGTTTTTCCAAACATCTATTCAAATACCTTTTAAGAATCAATATTAAAATAACTCCCACTGCAATGTATGTATATCATACAATAGCTTTGCTTTGCTGAGGACATTTCTATAGAAGAGTTACACTTAAAAATCTTGGGTGCATCTGTTACTTTTCCGAATTCACTTAGTAAGATGACTCTGAATCATGAAACAAGTTAAAAATAGGCCTTGTGATGTCTGCCTAGTGAAGCATTGGATGGCTATTCACCTTATGGAGCATAAATAACAGCTCATATATTCATTTACTTTTTGCTTTATGATGTTACATATAATGTCAGGTAAAAAAAAATATGAAGAACTTGAAAGCAAACCTAAAATGGGTATTGCCAGTTCCACAGACTGCATGTATTTTACAAAATCCCTTGCCTACTTCAAAACGAAAATTGTTTGCCAGTACTCATAAGAATAACATATGGCAACAAGTTTGTATTCTGCAGATCTAATGCTGGCCAGTTGACAGTCGTGTATTTCAAATGTCTATGTATACACAGTAATGTCTGATGGCTTGAATTCTAGTAAAAGAGGACTTTGTCTAATCAATCTGCTGACCTAGAAAAGATCTCACACAGCTGATAAAATTATGTCTTCTTCCTAACCCATTAGTTAGGAAGGATGTTTTTTAATTGCAAAGTCAAGATTGCATTTCTAGATACCACAAGGACAGTATTTAGAAAAGGAATGTTGTTTTAGCCATGATGTTCTAAAGACAAAATAGAAACAAGATATATGGGCTCATGTAAGCACGTAAGAGGCAAAGAATACTGTCATTACATCTATATTTGTAACCTGAGCAGTGCTCAGGCCCATTTTCCGCCCAGGCCAACTGGTATAGTCTAGCCATATCTGTACTTTTAAAAACTCTTACCCTCTAAAACCGCATGGCCACAATCACTTTATCTTTTGAGAATGCCCCTGTGACCCTTCATACTGTATCTGAAAATTACTTAGGAATATGCTCATTATTATAGACCAAAAGTGCTCCAGGGTCTCTTCTAGCAATTTAATAGAAGACAAAATTACATGGCAAAGCCCAGGCCTGACACTAAGTACTTTTCTAGTATAGACATACCTGCACAATGACACAAACATTTTAATCCTGCAGAGAAGTCTAAATCTAGGTTCTGGATACACCTATATGGAAAGCCACTGTGAAGAACAAGTATGTGGTTTAAGGAATCCATGTTATTTCTATCATCTCCTTAGTTTTATGAGCAATACACCTTCTCTTTAAACATAAGATCTAGAATAAGTGTTACAATTGCACCACCACAGAATATTTCCAGGGCCTCTATTGATGATGCTGAAATCTGCCTCCTTGTCCCCAGCAACACCTATCTGAACCTAAAGCATAGGCTGTTTTTTCAGTACAAAATCGAGATTATTGTAGAGACTCATTAGTGTTCAACACCAGTCACTTTGATATTGTTGCCTGTTTAAGAATGTAGTTGCATGTCATCCGCAATTTTTTGATCTAAAAAAAAAAATACAGATCAACTAGCTTGTTCTAATCCAATGTGTTCATAGAGGCTGAATTAAAGCATGAGACCTGATGATCATTTTATCATTAACTGCCTGAGTACAGTTTTGACATCAAATAAGTGTTACCTCAAATAAAAGAGTAATTATATTCAAATTGTATTCTGCGTTGTTTCTGTTCATAGAAAAAATGTTGACTATATAGCCTTTGAAAATATAATATGGTTTTTAGACAGCATGTTTGGGGGCCAGAGCCCATGTCTGCCTGTGCCTGTAGCACCCTTAGTTCATCTTAAATGTAAATTATAAAAATAATCCATTAAAATCAATAGGCTACAAGGCCAAGACTCTTTATCCCCTCTTTGTTTTTTGTTGAAAGATGAATGACTTAACCTTGGTAAATCTAGTTTTTTACTTAAAAGTGGCATCTCAGTCTAAAGGGTTTTATTGCAGTGCCTAGGAATATTTCTTGATACTTACTCTTTCATTCAGTAAGGTCAAAGCTCATCTTCTAAGTCACCATTGATCTCCCATTGCCCTGTGAGTCATATTTGGCAAATCATTCTGGTAAAAACTTAACTTCATTTTTTTTTTTGTCCTTTTTCCACATTCCTTCCTCAGAAGAAAAGTCACTCATACATCTGATTCATCTCTCTGGGTAAGCTACTCACCCCTGACCAACAGAGGCTGACATCTTGCAAGTAACAGCTCACCTCCCAGACCACCTTCTGTAATGGTTTTCCTGAATTCTTGAAGGCTTTCAGATGATAATCCCCCTTCATGCTCCATTGGCACACATATAAGTGGCCCATTTGTCCTTAGCTTAGTCCAAGCTTTAAAATTCTGAATCTTTCCTCTCACAATCTGTATTCTTCTATTACATTATACCTTTACTCCTTCTTTCACATTCTCCATTTCAATTTGCTGTCTGTCCTGTAGCTCGCAGCAATAGCTGTCTTAGATTTCGTGCTTAAAAGTACATGAAGCTGTTGTTATCTGTGAGTGACATGGTCTTTTTTGACATTATCGAGAATTTTTGCTTATGTTTCACAATGGTTGGAAATATGGACAATTTTCCTATAAATTTTCCTCTTATTCCTCATGGCTGTAATACAACCAAAGTTCTCTGCAATAGGATTCCCATGGAGACTTCTTTCTGTAGCCCTAAGACAGTTTTTGATGGACTATTTGGCAGATATATAAAAATCAACAGCATTTTTAAAATTCTGTTTCTAATCTTATAGTGAGAAGTTACATAAGTTTTCTTCTTTGAGATACTGTGTATTTTGAAAATCACATCAGCTGTACTAAGGTTAGAAACTATCATGCCTTTACATCTTCTTTTGATTATTAATTTATAGTCTCTATTTGTTTCTTGCATATCTACTCTTTACATTCTGTTTTGTATATTTTCCTTCAGTCCTCTTTATTCTGACCAGTTCAATTTCTGTCTTTTCAGGTTTTCTTTTGAATTTCAGCCATGCTATTCGTGTTCATATTTTTGTACCAAAGGCTAAAAACCTCTTCTATTTGGAAGAATTTAACAGTAAACCACAACTATTAGAATTTTTACATTTTTAAATACTCTGAGGAGTTTTATTTAAGGGTAAAATCAAACTATGCATCAGACTCCGTTTTAAAAGGACTTTAGCATTTGTGATATCAAACGGCATTGTCTTGCAATTAGACTGAGTTACTCAAATGCTGGCAGCAAACTTGAAAATGCAGCAGAGGTTCCCTTGTCACTTAGGGACTATCTGTATTGTAGATGAATTATTTGGGCCCCAAAAGCACCACAGAGATCCAATGAGGCCTATTTATTCCCCATCTGTTAAACCAGCCTTTGTAGATTGCCATGCTGCTACAGCTAGACTGCTTATACCAGAACTTGGTTATACCTCACTATAATCTGAGCTGTAGATAACTCTTCATTTGTTTTAGACTGGAATAGATGCAATAGCCAAAGCAACTCAGAAGTATATTCTGCATCAATTTTTCACTTCTCATTTTTAAGGATGTGGTTTTTGAAGAGCTGAGAACTAAATTTGCTTTGCAAGAGCAATTCACTTTGTGCATGCATAACTTTCACACAAAATGAAATTCACAGATGAGCAGCATTTGATTTCTGTAATACTTGAATTCCACAATTTGGAGGTCTTTCATGGCCGGGCTTATAATGCTGAACAGTGGCTTTAATGTTTTTAAAACCCATTTAGGTAATTGGAGGAAGAAATACTCCCCCTGCTTGGAATCCTGAAGACAAAAGTATCTCATTGTGCCATAGGCAGTGAAGCTAATGAAACAAGATTCCTCTAAACATATTTGAGTCCTATTTCCTTTAAGTCACTTCTTACACCGCTCGCTCCTCGCTGCAGGATCTCTTACGAAATGCACACAAGAGAAGAGTGCATGTGCACTCGGCTTGAACTGCACGCTTATGCGATGGCTGGCGGCTCCCAGCGAGAAGGTGCGGTGGCTGATGTCACCCTGCCCGGGTCTCAGGAGAGGCACTAATCTGGGTCTCTCTCCTTTAGGCAGCCATCCTTCCAGTAAATTTGTAGGGACATCATTCTATTAAAGAATCCTATCCTTCTCTCAAATGAGACTAAAATTAGACAGTGTATTTCAGAGTTTTCAAGCAGGAACTGACATGAATGAAATGGAAGAGAGCTCAAACTAGCCTTATTTCCATAGTAAAACAGGTCAAATGTTCATAATAGCGGTCTTCAGAATTCCCCTGAGCTTAAACATAAAGGAAAATGTCGCAACAAATTGGACCAACATAGTCTCAGTTTATGGGAAATGGAGAGTAAGTTTAGCTATAAGCTATCTTTTCAAAAAAAAAAAAACAAACAAAAACAAAAACAAAAAACACCCCATACTGTCCTAGTATGTGCTCAGTTTCCCTTCGCTATTTATTGAGTTCCTGAATAAGTTATTCACCCACAGGTCCCAAAGTGAAATATTTTTCTAACAATAAAAAATAACAAAATAATACTAGAATAGCAATTTTTTGCTATTCTTTTAGCTAAAAGCTCTTCATATATTTTATTTATATTTTTGCCATCCTAAGCAACACAAAATCAAGCATTCATTCTATGCATTTCCAGACAGGAAACCGAAGGGCTCCCAAAAGCCCCTGTGTTAACACCTAAAAATTAAAAAGCCGTAGGGAGAGACTATTGGGAGCTTCTCCTTCTTGTTCTGCTGAGAAAAATACAATGAACATTCAGCTGAAAGTTCTCTGACAGGAAAAAAAAAACAAAACAGAAAAGAAAAAATTTGGCATGTATTAGGATAGAGTACTTAAAAGTTAGACTCTCCTCATCATCATTGCCTTTAGCTTTCTGGAATTTCTCAGAGCAGCAGAGCTAAACCAGTTTTCCTCATCTGGGTGAAAAAAAGAGATTCCTGTCTAGAGATGTATGGGATGCATCACTGAGAAATAGCTGAAACTAACATGAAATAATGATTTTCTATCAAAAAGAATGTTTAGTTAGAACTTTTTTCAGGATCAGGGCCATTATGTCAACACTTGCAAACACTCTTTTAATTTCTCAGGTGACAAAGGATGTTGAACTGTATAATTTGTTGATTTTAATTTTTTTCTATATTGTCATTTCATTTTGGTCTCTCTATTCTTCTCAATATTTAACATTTTG